>NC_057800.1:342455168-342774917 GCF_018294505.1 Triticum aestivum | reverse complement strand
GACTGGGCCCGGAGGGCCGGTTGCGGGCTCGCTGGGCCGCAGCGGCGGCTGGTGGCGGAGACGCCACGTGGCGGGTGCTGAGAGGGCGCGGGCGGCGGTGGACGTTGTCCGGCCCGCTCCGGACACGTCTGGCGGCGGCGGATCTGGGATTTTTAGGGTTAGGGGGGAGAGGATCTGCGAATTTGGAATGGGGGTGTATATTTAGGCATAGAGGGAGCTAGGAGAGTCCACATGAGGTGCGGTTTTCGGCCACGCGATCGTGATCGAACGCTCTAGGGCATGGAGCAGAGTTTGGTGGGTTTTGGGCCAAATTGGAGGGGTGTTGGGCTGCAACACACACGAGGCCTTTTCGGTCCCTCGGTTAACCGTTGGAGTATCAAACGAAGTCCAAATGGCACAAAACTTGACAGGAGGTCTACCGGTAGTAAACCAAGGCCGCTTGGCAAGTCTCGGTCCAATCCAGAAATGTTTAATCCCCACACACGAAAGAGAGCTAGAAATGACCACCGGAGGAGAACGAAGCGCCAGAATGCAAAACGGACAACGGGGAAAAGCTCGGATGCATGAGACGAACACATATGCAAATGACATGCACATGATGACATGATATGAGATGCATGACAACGATAACAACACCGGAGACAAAAACCCGAACCCAAGAAAATAAATATAACTTAACGCCGGAAACGACAAGAGTTGGAGTACAAATTGGGAAAGTTACATCCGGGGTGTTACAGCAGGGGACACAATGTTTACCCAGGTTCAGGCTCTCTTAATGGAGGTAATACCATACTTCCTACTTGATTGACTTTGATGAGTATAGGGGTTACGAGAGTTGACCTACCTCGAGATTGTAATGGCTAAACCCTAGATATCTAGCCTGTATGATTATGATTGCCTCTATGGACTAAACCCTCCGGTTTATATAGACACCAGAGGGGGCTAGGATTGTACAGAGTCGGTTTACAGAGAAAGGAATCTTCATATCCAAACGCTAAGCTTGCCTTCCATGCCAAAGAGAGTCCCATCCGGACTCGGGGGAAACCTTCTATCTTGTATCTTCACGGCCCACCAGTCCGGTCCACGTCACATAGCCCGGACGCCCGAGGACCCCCTAATCCAGGACTCCCTTAGTAGCCCCTGAACCAGGCTTCAATGACGATGTGTCCAACACACAGATTGTCTTCGACATTGCAAGGCGGGTTCCTCCTTCGAATACTCAACAATAGTTGATCAAAAGAACTATGTCCGGCTCTATACAATAGTTACAACCCTGAATGCAAGGGCAAAATACTTAAACAAAAATAGGTTATGTCTTCTGACAACTTTTTCGGTGAGGTATTGTGTTCCGGCCTTTTTATTATTTTGAACCATTTTTCAGACCCCCTCCGCGTTTCGCGTTTCGAGCCGCAACTCCTAGTGACACGTCTTGTCAAAGCAGAGATCGCGTCCCCTTTTTGCGGGATATTCATCAATGAGGGTTTGGGTAATCGAACCGTGCCACCCTCCCGACCACTTGGGAATAGGCAAATTTTAAGGCTTGTGCGAGGTCGTTTGATATTCGTTGCCTTTATAAAGGGATAAGGACCCCTCTTTTACCCCATGTCTTCTCCTTCCTTAGCCCTCCCATCTCTGAGCTCCAGCGCCCAAATCTCAATCCTTCTCCATTGACACAACGTTCTTCGACCATGTCCGGATCCGTTTCTCAAGGCAAATGGGTGGCCTCTTCCGTGACGAAGAAGGATATCCAAGGACTCCGGGAGGCGAGGTACTTAACCGCGGAAACCGCACACAGGCTTCCAACAAAGGGGCAAGTCATCCCAACTCTAGAGCTTGGCAAGAGGGTCGTGTTCATCCCCCACTTCCTCCGTGGGTTAGGGTTTCCCCTTCACCCCTTTGTTCGCGGCCCCATGTTCTACTATGGGCTAGATTTTCACGATTATCGGTGCCAAAACCGGCGGATCTCGGGTAGGGGGTCCCGAACTGTGCGTCCAAGGCGGATGGTAATAGGAGGCAGGGGACACGATGTTTTACCCAGGTTCGGGCCCTCTTCATGGAGGTAAAACCCTACATCCTGCTTCATTTATTCTTGATGATATGAGTATTACAAGAGTTGATCTAGCACGAGATCGGAGAGGCTAAACCCTAGAAGCTAGCCTATGGTATGATTGTATGTATATGGTCTATCGACTAGCCTGGCCTCGGTTTATATAATGCACCAGAGGCCTAGGATAACAAGAGTCCTAGCCGAATACGCCGGTGGGGAGGAGTCCTTGTCTTGATCACCAAGTCTTGTAGAATCTTCCATGTATGCGGCAGCTGTCCGAACTGGCCCATGAGTATACGGCCATGGGGGTCCTCAGCCCAATCTAACAGATCGGGAGATGACGTGGTGAGTACCCCCTAGTCCAGGACACCGTCAGTAGCGCCATGAACCGGTCTTCAAGTTAGAGACGCTCCTCGATTCTTCCGAACTATTCTTCATCTTCGGTTGTCGGTCTTGGAAACTGGTTCAACAAATCTTCCCATCTTCGATCTTGAGGATCGCCGAAATGCATTCGACGTGTTCACACGTCGGGTATCTGAGGAGCCCCTTTAAGTTTCCGGCCTTTATCAATGCCTTGTTATTTTTATGCCACACCTCGGGTTTGAAGTTGTTCCCAGGAGGCAGTGTCCTCTTGCGTCCGAGCTCTAACGCCGAACTGCATTTGAGGTATCTTTTGCAGCCAAGCACCAATGCCGGACTACTTCCGAGCTCTAACGCCGAAATGTATCCGAGCTCCAACGCCGGACTGTGTCCAAGCTCCAACGCCGGACTATATCCAAGATGTCATAGATCATCTTGGTCCAAAAGAGTTGAAGGAGTTTAGCCGAGCTTAATGCTGGAAATGCCCTCTATGGAGCCATCCACTAGCACCCGAGCTTTATGCCGGACTGCTTCCGAGGTGGTGCACCACCCCGACTGTGGGCCATTTTTTTGTCAATATTTTTGATTGGTGCAATTTATTCTCTGTCGAGATATATAGCTAGTAGCCCTCAAGGTGTGTATCGGTCTAAAACCCGAGATGCACCTGAAGGATGACATAAGACCGCTGATCCCAGTAGCCGCTGAGACTCGGGTTGATTTGCAAAATTGGTCTAAGGATCAACTCCTAGCTCAACAGAATACTTCAGGACACAAAAAGCGGTGTGCAGAGTCCTCGAGACTCAGGTTGGGTGCGTCCGACCAACCTGAGGATCATAATCTCCTCGAAAACTATATTGCACTTAAATTTTCTGCACTGGATTGCCAATGCAGTAGCCTCCGAGACACTGGTCGGGTGGCAACACCAGATCAGGGGATCGATATGCCCCTTTAAAATTAGTAAATGATAAGCCTGAAGCCCAGTAGCCCCCGAGCCTTAATGCGGGCACGGGTGGCCGAATTAAGGATCGATATCCAGAGTAAAATCACAAATTATGTGTAATGATTCTATGTATCCAAGTACTTTACATCATTAATGCTCGGATCTGCATTGTACAAAACTTTGTTGACCTACCATCGGCTTCCACCTCCTCGGCCAGTAGCCGAGGAGTGTTTGTCCTACTTTATAAAGCCTTTATGAGGGCAAAGATTTACGACAAACAAGGCAATCTGGCCATACGGTTTTATAAACAAAGGTACGCAAAAAGATATGTTATATCACCATTTAACATAATAAATGTCTTCCAAAGAAAATAATCCCACTATCAGTTCCTTTCTTTGGGTTGTCATGCTGAGCATGATCATGAAACCTCAGCTCTAATGTAAGAGCAAAATATTGAGGATTTAGTTTGGGAGGCCGGTTACTAGCCCCCGGTAGTGTTCGGCGACAGTCAAGGTCAAGCGGTAAACACTTCAGCCAATGTTATGAATGGCCAGTCATTTAACACCGTCATCGGATTGCTGACCAGTTTACGCTTATTGTGACAGTCAGTTTTCGGCTTTCTCCACTGAGGTGCTTAACCATGTGAGCTGGAAGCACAATCACAGTGGTTCTCCCTTTGCACACCTAGCCGAACAAAGCAGAACGTAGAAGGCAAGCGCAGGAGCTGGGCAACCCAACTATTGATCGAAGACACAATTCGAAACCAATGCATATATAGTGAGATCCGAGAATGTTTTTGCCGAATCTATAAAGGTGTCCGACATTGCATTGTGAGACTTGTGCTGGAAACACACAAATAGTTTAAAAGTGCCATAAGCTTGGAAAACCAAAAAAAACGTCAATAAAAACTTGATGTCCGAACAAGATCAAGTGTTCGGTGCCAATCCGAAAATTGGGGAAAAAATTGTGCTTCTGTTGTGCATTAATATTACACATCCGATCTCAAGACTTCAAGCGGGTCATCCTACGGCTGCAGCCTCCTATCCCGAAGGCGGAGTGCTTCTCGTTAGACCAGTTTAGCGAACTAAACTCGAGCGGTCACTAGAGAGAAAATGGGTTATCTGGCTATTGACCACACACTCACGTCGAAAAAGGAGCAATAGAAAAAGACTTTGCAATGACCAAGAAGAAAACACATTTACTATAAAATAGCTCATATAAATTTCAAGAGCCCCCAAGTGACTTGGGTAAAAGAATTTTATGTATAATGATTGTTTGTACCGAAGTACTTATATCATATCTTTGTTCAACCGAACTTTAAACGCGTCTTAACCGACCGTCGGCTTCTCCCTCTTTGGTCAAGGACCGAAAAGTGTTATGTACTCCACCTGTCGAGAATATCAATAGTGTTTCCGATAACCAGGCAACCGGGCCATAAGGCTGTAACAGAAAAGCGCGCTCAGGGAACTTATGCTATATTATAGAGGAAGTGTAAGAAGCATCTTCAAAGAAAATAGTACCCCCACCGATACCTTTCTTCGGCGCTCATTATTGCTATGAGACTTGTGCAATAGATTTTTTTGTACTCATGAGTTCCGTTGTGTGCCGACCATGATTGAAAACAATAAGAGCGCTAGCTTTCGGCTTCACCCAGTCTGAGGTCAGAGCTCGGAGGACCCGGTCGTGACAATCGCAGAGGTGCTCCCTTTACTCCCTAGCCGAACAATCGGGAATGTAGGGGTAAGCACAGGAGCCAGGCAACCCAGCTTGCAAATCGCTTAAGTCAATATGGTGCATATTGTGGCGTAATACACGAACAAGGAAGGAAGCCGTACAAGTATAATCATATGCAAGAGGAAAAGCTTCTTAAAGGAAGCCCCCAAATAAACGGGGTATTTGAATATGTGTGTCACAAACAAAGTTTGGACAAGGAAATTTTTTACAAGCAACTTTTTTCCAAAAAAGTATAATGCTTGGTCGAACCGAACACAAGTTAAAAATTAAAACTTTGAGCATGGAAGCGACTTAGCTGGTTAATGTGTTCGTCATTGATGACGCGGTCCGAGCTTGATGCGGGACAAGGTTCCATCCCCCAAGCCAGTCCCGAGGTGGCAGAGCGGAGAGCTCGACAGGCCGAAATGGTGACATAGCACGGTCAATGCAGACCGGCAGAGTGATGACGAAGTCCCCGGATCATTTTCCTATGCACAAAAAAGAGTGCAAGCCGAAGATAATAGTAATAATAATAAATAAAAAAAATCGTTGCAAATAAATAATTTATGCAAAGTGAGTAATAAAAGAAATATGGCCTGGCGCCGAAGTCAATGTCGATGCAGGGCGTCGGCGTGATACGGTAAAGGCGTGGCAAAGCCTGAATTCACAGGTCGGTCCGAGTTCCGGATGCGGCGTTCACTGGACTATGTACGGAAACTGACCGAACCACCATGCGACCGTCTTTAATGCGGCCATCATTTAATAGACCTATGTACAGATGATGGACAAACTAGAGTAATAATTCCTTGGGAAAAATAAACCCAAACAAGCAAAAAATACTAGGATTAATAGCACATGGTTTATTTGTTGTAGCAATCCGAAGAAAGGTGATTCCCAAAATTGGGACTCGATCCGCACACCCATTGCCTGATGGGCGATAAAGTGACGGTACGGCGATGCTGACAAAGGTTGGCTCGCCGAGGCAAAGCCCTCGGTCCAGCTAACGTGACGGAGCTGGTCGGCTAGTGACGCCGAAGTCTCCGGAGTAGGTTGATGAAGAGATGGCGAAGCCTCCGGTCCAGCCGAGGTGTCGAAGCCTCGATGTCAGCCGATGAGTCGAAGTAGGTCGGCGTGATGGACACCAGCCTGAAGAAGCAATAGTGCAGCCCTCCCGATGCAGGTCGTGACATGGTCGATGCCGGCTTGATGAAGTGACCGTGCGGCGATGCCGGTATGCCCGCTCTGTATAATCCGTGGGCCGGCGATGTTGGTGATGATTTATCCTTTGCGATGCCAGACTCTTGTGCGGCTTACCGAGATGATGATCCGAAGAAGTTGAGCTAGGCTCAACAAAGTGACGACGTGTCTAGCGCAGGTCGGCGGCCTTGGAGCAATATCGCCGGAATGGTTTGACACCAGCATGATGATGAAGGCGACCTCAGGGGAGGCTTAAATATTTACGGGCATGTGTTTAAAAACAATGCACAATACCCTAGAAGAGAATTTCTCTAAAAAGGTTGTCCAATGTCACGTTCATAAAGAAACATGAATTTGGGTCGGATCCGTATTCGCGCAGAGAACGGATCCAAAAATTGATCCACTCATCAGAAGGTTCCTGGAGTTTGAACCGTCGGATGGAGCTGAAATTTGGAGGGGTGGTAGATATGGGAATTCCGCATTAGATGAATGGTTGGATCTTCCAAAGGACCTCCGAGCTAGGCTCTGGAGACCACGCCCTAAACTCGTCCAGATTCCCGTCCAGATTTGACAGGGCTCCGGTATATCGTAGATTGTCGGAGATTCCTCCATTGGAACTCTATGAAATTTTGCATGGTTGTTGTAGACTCAATTCCGCACAATTCCAACAAAGGATCGTCAAAACGATGCTATAAGAGGTGGTGGCAGCGGATACAAGTTTGCTGTTCGGAAAAACAGCACGGTCGCCCGAGGGCAATGTTGACGTTGAGCCCCCGGGCTCCATGGATGATTCCTCCATGATCTTGATAGAGCTCAGAGTTGATGTTGATGAAGGCTCTCGTCCGAACATGATGATCGGAGATGGAGCACGGTCCTCGGTCGAGCCAAGGTGACCAGTCGAGCCGGCGACGAAGATGCCGGCATCACCGTTGACCTGCAGACGAGCCATCGATCCTTTTGTCGATCACACAGCGGAACTCTCAATGAAAGCACCAATGTCGGTGTCAAAACCGGCGGATCTCGGGTTGGGGGTCCCGAACTGTGCGTCTAAGGCAGATGGTAACAGGAGGCAGGGAACACGATGTTTTACCCAAGTTCGGGCCCTCTTGATGGAGGTAAAACCCTACGTCCTGCTTGATTTATTCTTGATGATATGAGTATTACAAGAGTTGATCTACCACGAGATCGGAGAGACTAAACCCTAGAAGCTATCCTATGGTATGATTGTATGTATATGATCTATCGACTAGCCTGGCCTCGGTTTATATAATGCACCAGAGGCCTAGGATAACAAGAGTCCTAGCCGAATACGCCGATGGGGAGGAGTCCTTGTCTTGATCATCAAGTCTTGTAGAATCTTGCATGTATGCGGCAGTTGTCCGAACTGGCCCATGAGTATATGGCCATGGGGGTCCTCGGCCCAATCTAACAGATCGGGAGATGACTTGGTGAGTACCCCCTAGTCCAGGACACCGTCAACGATCTAGCCCCGAACTCCTTCCTCCATATCTCGACGTTCATCGTCATGTGCGAGGCATTTCTCTGCATCCCCCCACACTTCGGCCAGTGGCTCAAGATTTTCAACGTGAAGCTGAAGGTGGTCGACAAGGAGCACGCGGATTGCGGCGGGGCCATGGTGATCAAGCTTCCTTACGCCATCTGGCCTGAAGGGGCCATTGTGGATACCGTCAAGACATGGCAGCAGGAGTGGTTCTGTACCACTGAACCCTGCGGTACCAAGTGGGCGGTCGCTCCTGCATTTAGACCCGGACCCCTCTACGACTCGCGTCATGGACCAACAAGGGTCCAGACTGGGGATCGACCGATGAGGTGCTGATGCTACAAAAGCGCATCAAAAATATCATAGAGAAGAACACCCGCCTCACTTATGTGATTCAGGTGATGCTCATCCGTCGAACCCTTCCCTGCCATCGACGGTCTCTTCGTTTGTGGGAGTTTAATCCGGAAGGGCCGCGAACTTTGCAACAATTCTTTGGCACGACGCACAAAGAGATCTAGAAATTGCTCTTTAAATCTCAAAAGTCGTGGCCGGAGACTTCCGAAGACGTCGGTCTCAACTGCAACCATCCCCCCGGTAAGGGCTACGCTCCCGCCTATAGCTTGGTTTGTTAACCCAAGGGGATACACTAACCATTCCCTCCTTTAAACAGGTTGGAAAAACAAGGCGGAGCGGGTCAGGTTTCCGGCCCCTCTTCCCGAAGGCTTAGCCGATCCTCTCCTAATGAGGATGTTGGTCCCGGTGCCATACCAGGTGCCGATAAAGAAGGACAAAAATAAGAAGAACAAGGAGGCGAAAGTGGCCTCCACCATGAAGGTACGTCAGATGCTATGTCCGGAGGGACCGAGGCTCCCTCCTCTCATGAGGGAGACGAAAATGACAAGGAGGAGGAGGAAGATAGCCCTCCTCCCAAGGGGAAAAAGAGGGCGGTCTCCGCGGACCCGGAGGCGAGGGTGCCTAAGAGGGGAAAATTATCCCTTTCAGATGACTCGGTTTCGGACACCGAGGATATCCCCAAGCCCCACCCCCAGACCAAGCACCTTGCCGAATCGTAAGTACCCGAGGATGCTTTACATTCATCCACCCCTTTATGAATCGTGAGAATGAGATTAAATCATGTGTTTTAGTCCGGCTCGCGATCTCCCTCAAGAATCCTCCTCGTTGGGGGATTTGCGGCCGGAGATGATGGAGAGCGAGACACCTCTGCAAGTTTCCTCGCCCCCTAGGGCAGATGACATCGAGGTGTCATCCCAGAGGATTTCTCCGGATCGTCGAGAGGTGCAGAGGACCATCAATACGGCACCGGAGGGTAATACATCGGTCGTTGAGGACACGGGGGGCGCGACCCCCGTGAAGACCGAGGATGGGGGCCCTGGATTGTTCGCCCCACAGCCGAATGCCGCTTCGGAGACGGATCCGGAGTCGAGTGAGTGGCCCCCTTTAAGGGACGGGGAGCGCCTATTCTTGCGGCGACCTCCATGAATCCGGAGGTGCCAAACACACTGAGGGACGAACTGCAGAGTGCGTCCATCTTGGAGGAGCACCATACCTTGATGGGTACGGTGGCTGAGAAGATTCAGTCCACTAAAAGTGGGCTGAATGAAGCTTTTACGAGCCTACTAACAGGCTTCGAGGTATGCAATGTAATGTCTCTGGCCACTTTCCATATGAAAACACATGCCTGTATATAGATAGTAGCCCATGAGACTCTGGTTGGCCCATGAAGAAGGGCGAACAGAGGATCTATATATATCTGCAGGAACTAACATACTTGTTTGGCTAGAAAAAACAGGTTTCACTGTTAGCGGCAACCACCCAGGCCGCGGAGCTTTCCGAACTGAAATGGCAACTGAAGCAGGCCGATGAGAACATTGTCCTTATTAACAAGCAGCTCGACGTGGCACAATGTATGCTGCACACATCTCGTTTGTGCCTATATGAATGTGCGAATGCGAAGTTGAAACTTAGACTCTGTTATATGTGAAATTGCAGATGGCGCTGCTGAGGTCGAGACCCTTAGGGGTGAACTTGCCCGGGCCAAGGAGCAGGCTACGGTGAGCAATGCGGCCGCTGATAAAGCGGCTGTAGATTTGAAGGCCGAACAGGCCACCCGACGCCAGGTCAAGGAGCGGGTATCTGTAGTAGAGCAAGAGCTCAAGGACGCCACCCGCAAGTGCAATCCTTCTAGGAGGAGAATAAAGGCAGGGCGACCGAGCTCGCCAAGGCCCTCAGAAGGCCAAAGAGGCGCGGTCCGAATCTAGGGCGGCTCGTGAGGAGATCCGGCAGGCCAGACAGACATCGGCTGGTAAGCCCTTTCTTTTACATACTAAGTTTGGCGATCAGAGATATGCCTTCCTTAATCGACTATGGAGTTCTCTAGATGCTTTTGCGGATCTTCCGAAGAGTGCCGCCGACACCGTGCAGTTCTTCCAATCTCAGGAGGGACATGCGACGGAGAAGCTGTTTTGGTCACAGTTCGCGGTGCGGGAGCGCCCAGCGTTGCTGAATGACCAAATGGCGCAATGGGCCGAGCTGCATAAGATGTCTGGAGTGGCCATGAAGGACGTCATAGTTTGGCTATGGCCAGCCGAACCCATTCCAAGCAGCTATTTCGGCCTGGCGTGGGGACTCGTCGATGCAGTGCCCCGAATCGATGCAATCAAGCGGTCGGTGTGCATAGAAGGTGCACGGATGGGCTTTGCCCGCGTCAAGATGCACTGGGCGAAGATGAAGGCTGCCGAAGTGGCTTTCGAGGGCCCTCCCAGAGGCAAGAACCACCGCACGTCGGAGCGCTATTTAGAGGACGTCCTAGAGGGTGCCCGCTTGATAGAGGGTCAATGCTCAAAGGACATCATGTTCGAATAAATGTACCCGAATTGTCCGGACATTTTTATTATATATGAAGGCTTTGTAATATATTTGTGCCTTTGTCCGAAAGTTCTTTCCTCCTGTGTGACCGTTTTTGTATTCCTGAGAGTTTTCCAGTCGTTGGCTTCGGCCCCCACGTAGATACTACGGGGGTGTTCAGAATAGCACATGATCACACTTAACCCAACGTCTTGGTCCGTGAAGGAGGTGTCAGTGCGGCGAACTAGGCAATCAGACTATGTGGCTTTACCACTCTCACTTAGCCATAGGATTTTGACGATGGGGCTAGAAGATAGCTCCTGGTAAGTACGCGGCTATCCGGGTGCGGATGCATTACGTATGTGACTGGAAAAACAGCCCTTCGTATAATACGGAGATAGTCGCTAAAGATTTTAATAAGTTGCCGAGTGGCTGACCAGATCTCGCCGCATCATGACAGTCAGTTTTCGGCTTTCTCTACTGAGGTGCTTGACCGGACGAGCCAGAAACACAATCACAGTAGTTCTCCCTTTACTACCCTAGCCGAACAAACGGAACGTAAGGTAGCAAACACAGGAGCCAGGCAACCCAACTATTGACCAAAGACATGATTCGGAGCCGATGCATATAATGCCGAGCTCGGGATGCCGAATTGTGCTATAAAGCTATTCAGGCTTTTGTTTGGTGACACATGTGTGGCCATATAGAGCCCCTGGCAATTTGTGCCGAGGTGTGTGAGTGAGACAATTGAGGAGACGGTGTACAGTCTATGAATAAAGGCAACACCGAATAGAAATTGTCTTCACTGGAATCTGATTGATACGTCAAATCGTGATCTTACAGAGGGCACAATAATCACCAAGGCCATTTTACATGCTGGGGGTCTAAGAAGAAGGGGAAAAGCTCTATACAGGTTCTTGAATAAAGTTTTGGTCTACAAAATCCTTTGGACCTTCTGCCGCACGTCTGTGCCGCTTTTGCCTTGGAGAGAGAGATTCCTTGAGAGGAATGGTCTTCAGCTGTTTGAAACTGGGTGATGACCCACAAGTATAGGGGATCTATCATAGCATTTTCGATAAGTAAGAGTGTAGAACCCAACGAGGAGCAGAAGCAAATGATAAGCAGTTTTCAGTAAGGTATTCTATGCAAGCACTGGAATTATCGGTAACACATAGTTTTGTGGTAAGGTAATTTACAATGAGTAGCAAGTAATAAAAGTAAATAGGGTGCAGAAAGATGGACCAATCCTTTTTGTAGCAAAGGACAAGCCTGGACAAACTCTTATATGAAGGAAAGTCTCCTGAGGACACATGGGAATTATCGTCAAGCTAGTTTTCATCACGTTCATATGGTTCGCATTCGGTACTTTGATAATTTGATATGTGGGTGGATCGGTGCTTGGGTACTACTTGGACAAGCATCCCACTTATGATTAACCCCCATTGCAAGCATCCGCAACGACAACAAAAGTATTAAGGTAAACCTAACCATAGCATGAAACATATGGATCCAAATCAGCCCCTTACGAAGCAACACATAAACTAGGGTTTAAGGTTCTGTCACTCTAGCAAGCCATCATCTAATTATTACTTCCCAGTGCCTCCCTCTAGGCCCAAACAATGGTGAAGTGTCATGTAGTCGATGTTCAGATGACACCACTAGAGGGATGACAACATACATCTCATCAAAATATCGAACGAATACCAAATTCACATGACTACTAATAGCAAGACTTCTCCCATGTCCTCAGGAACAAACGTAACTACTCACAAAGCATATTCATGTTCATAATCAAAGG
Organism: Triticum aestivum; assembly: GCF_018294505.1. Classification (NCBI taxonomy): domain Eukaryota; kingdom Viridiplantae; phylum Streptophyta; class Magnoliopsida; order Poales; family Poaceae; genus Triticum; species Triticum aestivum. Next base: position 342,762,496 of record NC_057800.1, on the reverse strand, counting down.
GGTATTAATATGCATAATGGATCTGAACATATGATCTTCCACCAAGTAAACCAACTAGCATCAACTACAAGGAGTAATCAACACTACTAGCAACCCACAGGTACCAATCTGAGGTTTGGATACAAAGATTGGATACAAGAGATGAACTAGGGTTTGAGATGAGATGGTGTTGGTGAAGATGTTGATGGAGATTGACCCCCTCCCGATGAGAGGATTGTTGGTGATGACAATGGTGATGAACTCCCCCTCCCGGAGGGAAGTTTCCCCGGCAGAACAGCTCTGCGGGAGCCCTAGATTGGTTCTGCCAAGGTTCCGCCTCGTGGCGGCGGAGTTTCATCCCAAAAGCTTGCTTATGATTTTTTCCTTGATGAAAGACTTGATATAGCAGAAGATGGGCATTGGAGGGCCACCAGTGGGGCCCACGAGGCAGGGGGTGCACCCAGGGGGGTAGGGTGCGCCCACACCCTCGTGGCCAGGGTGTGGGCCCCCTCTGGAACTTCGTTCGCCCAATATTTTTTATATATTCTGGAAATAACTTCCGTGAAGTTTCAGGACTTTTGGAGCTGTGCAGAATAGGTCTCTAATATTTGCTCCTTTTCCAGCCCAGAATCCCAGCTGCCGGCATTCTCCCTCTTCATGTAAACCTTGTATAATAAGAGAGAATAGGCATAAGTATTGTGACATAATGCGTAATAACAACCCATAATGCAATAAATATCGAGATAAAAGCATGATGCAAAATGGACGTATCAACTCCCCCAAGCTTAGACCTCACTTGTCCTCAAGCGAAAGCCGAAATCGAAAAATATGTCCACATGTTTAGAGATAGAGGTGTCGATAAAAATAAAATACGGACACGAGGGCATCATGATCATTCTTAGAACAACAACATATATATATATTGTCATATGATCTCTTATGCTAAAGTAACAATTCAATCACAATTTCAAGTATGAATCATAAACTTCATTGAAAACTAACAAACTCTAATCTCAGTCATTGATGCAATTGCAATTTATCATAACATAGGAAAGAGTCATTATAAGAGCTTTTCAGCAAGTCCACATACTCAACTATCATTTAGTCTTTCATAATTGCTAACACTCACGCAATATTTATGGGTATGGAGTTTTAAATCGGACACGGAGAAAGATAGGGGCTTATAGTTTTGCCTCCCAACATTTTAGCTCAAGGGTAACGTCACTAATAATAGTTCATGAAAACTCACATCCAATTAGTTATATATATCAGGATCTTTCCAACACATTGTGCTTGCCAAAGGATAAAATGTAAAAAGGAAAGGTGAATCTCACCATGACTCTTTGTATGGATTATAAGACAAGAATAAAAGATAGGCCCTTCACAGAGGGAAGCAGAGGTTGGCATGCACTTTTATGGTTGGATGCACAAAATCTTAATACGAAAGAACGCCACTTTATATTGCCACTTGTGATATGGACCTTTATTATGCAGTCTGTCGCTTTTATTTCTTCCATATCACAAGATCGTATAAAGTTTATTTTCTCCACACTAATAAGTCATACATATTTAGAGAGCAATTTTTATTTCTTGCACTGATGACAACTTACTTGATGGATCTTACTCAATCCATAGGTAGATATGGTGGACTCTCATGGCAAAACTGTGTTTAGGGATATTTGGAAGCACAAGTAGTATTTCTACTTGGTGCAAAGGATTGGCTAGCAAGAGAGGGAAAGGTAAGCTCAACATGTTGGATTATCCATGACAATATAATTTATCTCAGATGTAAGAAAACATAACCCATTACGTTGTCTTCCTTGTCCAACGTCAACTCTTTAGCATATCATACTTTAATGAGTGCTCACAATCATAATAGATGTCCAAGATAGTATATTTATATGTGAAGACCTCTCTTTCTTTATTACTTCTTATTAATTGCAACAATGACCAAAACTATGTTTGTCAACTCTCAACAACTTTTATTCATCATACTCTTTATATGTGAGCTCATTACTCTCCATAAGATCCATATGATCTCTTTATTTCTTTTTATTTCTTCTCTTTTATTTTATTCCCTCAAGATCATAGCAAGGTAATCAAGCCCTTGACTCAACACTAATATTTATTATATATAGCTCACGGACTCGATTACATAGAAGGATCATAAAGCAAAACTCACAACTAGATCATACTAAAACTTTATTCTACTAGATCAAGATATTATCAAAAGGATCGAACTAAGAAAAATGGTAAAGGTAAAAGTGATGGTGATACGATACCGGGGCACTCCCCCAAGCTTGGCAGTTGCCAAGGGGAGTGCCCATACCCGATGCTCAGTTCTTCTTCGTTGGTGAAGAAGGTCTTGGTTTTGTTGATGGCGTAGGCTTCTTCCTTAATTTGCGCTTGAGGACAGAATTTTGATCCCTTAGATCATCGATCTCCTGCTCAAGGCTTAATATCTTCTTTCATAATTCCTGTTTGTTTTCCTGCAAGAGGTGAAAAGGATAAATTCGATCTTAGGTTTCTTTGCTCTATCAGGGAGGCTTGACTTTTTGAACTCCACATGCATGTCCCCAGGTTGAGGTAATGGGACTTCATCTTCATCTGAGCTCGTCTCCTCCTTTCCCTTAGGTTTATAGTCCTCTTCTTCTTCCGTAGTCCAACCACAATGCTCCACATCCCCATAGACCTTAGGATCTGCAAGGTAATCAGCCACATAGATTTCTCCTTCCGAACCCTGGGACGACATGTTGCTCAAATCTGTAGCACGACAACTCAAAACAAAGACATGAGATATTTGCGTGATACAGTGGTCAAAACCTTCGGGAGGTTATATAATGAATTTTTACCGACTAAAAGAAGTATTGTGCAAGAAAACGGAGTCCGGAGAGCACACGAGGTTCCCACGAGGCAGGGGGCGTGCCCAGGGGGTAGGGCGCGCCCTCCACCCTCATGGAAGCCTCGTGTCCCTTCCGGTCTGCTTCTTATTTTCCTATTTTCTTAAATATTCCAAAACGGAGAAAAATTGCCATTAGAATTGTTTTGGAGTCGGTTTACTTACCGTACCACGTACCTATTCCTTTTCGGAGTCTGAAACGTTCTGGAAAGTGTCCCTTATGTATTCCTCCGGGGTTACAGTTTCAATAACATTAGTTTCAACATTTATAGGATTACCTGAGATATAATGTTTGATCCTTTGACCGTTCACCACCTTCAGATTTGTGCCCTCGAAGTTGTTGATTATGGCGCCGGAACGATAGACCTCCTCGATGACGTAAGGACCTTCCCATTTAGAGAGAAGTTTGCCTGCAAAAAAATCTTAAACTAGATTTGTATAATAGTACATAATCACCTATGTTAAACTCACGCTTTTGTATCCTTTTATCATGCCATCTTTTAACTTTTTATTTAAACAACTTGGCATTTTCATAGGCCTGGGCTGTCCATTCATCAAGTGAGCTGATGTCAAATAGCCTCTTTTCACCGGCAAGTTTGAAGTCATAGTTGAGCTCTTTGATAGCCCAATATGCCTTATGTTCTAATTCAAGAGGTAAGTGACATGCTTTACCATAAACCATTTTATACGGAGACATACCCATAGGATTTTTATATGCAGTTCTATATGCCCATAATGCATCATCAAGTTTCTTGGACCAATTCTTTCTAGATCTATTAACAGTCTTTTGCAAAAATTAATTTAAGCTCTCTGTTGCTAAGTTCTACTTGACCACTAGACTGTGGGTGATAAGGAGATGCAATTCTATGATTAACATCATACTTAGCAAGCATTTTACGAAAGGCACCATGAATAAAATGTGAACCACCATCAGTCATTAAATATCTAGGGACTCCAAACCTCGGAAAAATAACTTCTTTAAGCATCTTAATAGAGGTGTTATGATCAACACTACTAGTTGGAATAGCTTCTACCCACTTAGTAACGTAATCAACAACAACTAAAATATGTGTATACCCATTAGAGGAAGGAAACGGTCCCATATAATCAACGCCCGAAACATCAAATGGTTCAATAACGAGTGAATAATTCATAGGCATTTCTTGACATCTACTAATATTACCAATTCTTTGACATTCATCACAAGATAAGACAAACTCACGGGCATCCTTGAAGAGAGTAGGCCAATAAAAACCAGATTGCAATACCTTATGTGCGGTTCTGTCTCCAGCATGGTGTCCTCCAGAGGCGGAGGCACTGGGGGGGGAGCGGGGGCCAGACCCCCCCCTATGGTGCGGCCCCCTCCAACGAGTTCCAGCGGGGACTAGTACAGAGAGATTAGGCTTAATATCCGGCCATTAGCATTTACGTACTATCAAGGACATGGGCTAAACTCCAAGTGTCAAGCCTAGAGCGAATATGCAACAAAGGCCAGAAGGTCAACCCAGGCTGCACGTACGTACGCATGGGCTGGATGTACTCGCTCATCAATCAACGCACCCGCACCCATGGGTTGGATATCACGTACTCGCTCATCAATCAACGGACCCACACGCAATCACACGGCTGAGGCGACTTCGGACTTCCTAACTCTTTCTTCCAAGACGCGGCTAGGGCTGCATTGTCACCGGCCACCGGGGGCTGCGCTGTCATGGCTTGGTGATTAGCAAAGCTACCGGCCTGCCGGCTACCGCTTACGGCGGATCAGTGGAGTACCGGAGCACAAGTCTACGGAGTATGGATACTACGACCAGCCCAGCCAGATGACGACGCCACAGGCCCACACCCAATTTCTAACTTGATCCCGTGAATCAGAAACGAAGGTATTATTGTCTACAGATTGATAGTATTGTAGTTGTCACTTGTCTTTCAATTTGATTACACAAATCACTTGTTAGTATTAGTATATTTTGTCCCTTATCAGATTAATTACATATTACATATTTGCTCTGTACTCGAATTAGAGTTGCATAGTTCATGAAGAGGAAAACGCCACAGATAAGTATTTTTTTGAAGCCAATTGCTCAAAACTCTAACTCTACAAATGAAATGAGAATCCAACTGGGGAGCTAGAAGTCATAGAGCATCCCACTGGACATAGTTGATATGCAAATCGTCAAGCAAAATATGAGGCCTCTCTAGAAGTTCTACATCAACATAGAATTGGAAGCACACCATATGAGCAGACCCTCGAAAGCGTCAACAATTTTCAATCTGTTATGTCTCCTATGTACTTCAATGTGTTCTTTGCCCCCCTATGGCCAAATCCTGGCTCCCCCCCCTGATGTCCTCCATAAGCCTCGGAGTGACACTTGCATAGGATCTGTTCCTGTTCATGCTCAGGTACACAACGCCTAATAATACCATCTACTCCTTCTTTATAAAGATGTGGGTCATCCCAAAAGTAATGTCTCAAATCATAGAAAAACTTCTTTTGTTGGTATGTGAAACTAGGTGGTATAAATTTAGCAACAATGTAATTAGCATAATCAGCATACCATGGAGCAGTATGAGAAGCATTTATGACATTTAATTGTTCATCAGGGAAGCTATCATCAATAGGTAGTGAGTCATCAAGAACATTTTCTAACCTAGACAAGTTGTCTGCAATGTGGTTCTCAACTCCCTTTCTATCAATAATATGCAAATCAAATTCTTGTAGCAAGAGAACCCATCTAATAAGTCTAGGTTTAGCATCCTTCTTTTCCATAAGGTATTTAATAGCAGCATGATCAGTGTGAATAGTTACTTTAGAATCAACAATATAAGGTCTGAACTTATCACAAGCAAAAACAACTGCTAAAAATTCTTTTTCAGTAGTAGCATAATTTCTCTGGGCATTGTCTAGAGTTTTACTAGCATATTGGATGACATTCAGCTTCTTATCAACTATTTTCCCTAGAACAGCACCTACAACATAATCACTAGCATCACACATAATTTCAAAAGGTAAATTCCAATCAGGTGGCTGAACAATAGGTGCAGAAATCAAAGCTTTCTTAAGTATTTCAAATGCTTCTACAAAATCGTCATCAAAGACAAAAGGAATACCTTTTCGTAATAGGTTAGTCAGAGGCCGAGAAATTTTTGAGAAGTCCTTGATGAACCTCCTATAAAAACCGACATGACCAAGGAAACTTCTTATACCTTTGATGTCCTTGGGACACAACATCTTTTCAATAGTATCAACTTTAGCTTTATCAACTTCAATACCTCTTTCAGAAATTTTATGCCCCAAGACAATATCTTCATTAACCATAAAGTGGCACTTCTCCCAGTTCAAGACAAGATTAGTTTCTTCACATCTCTGCAAAACTCGATCAAGGTTGCTCAAGCAATCATCAAAAGAGGATCCATAAATGGAGAAATCGTCCATGAAAACCTCACAAATCTTTTCACAGAAGTCAGAGAATATAGCCATCATGCATCTTTGAAAGGTAGCAGGTGCATTACATAAACCAAAAGGCATACGTCTATAAGCAAAAGTACCGAAATGGCAAGTAAAAGTGGTCTTTGTTTGATCATCAGCTGACACATGTATTTGAGAGAAGCCAGAGTAACCATCTAGAAAGCAAAAATGTGTATGTTTGGATAATATTTCTAGCATTTGATCAATGAAAGGCAAAGGGTAATGATCTTTTTAGTAGCTTTATTCAATTTACAGAAATCAATCACCATCCTATAACCTGTAATAATTCTTTGTGGAATCAATTCATCTTTATCATTAGGAACGACAGTAATAACTCCCTTCTTAGGGACATAATGGACATGACTTACCCACTGACTATCAGCAACGGGATAAATTATACCTGCCTCAAGGAGCTTTAATATTTCCTTTCTTACCACTTCTTTCATCTTAGGATTTAGCCGTCGTTGGTGATCAATAACTGATTTGGTGTCTTTCTCCAAATTTATTTTGTGTTGACTAAGATCATCAAGAGTATATCCAATAGCAGCATGATGCTTCTTCAGAGTTTTCAATAATCTCTCTTCTTCATGCTCTGAAAGGTTAGCACTAGTAATAACATGATAATCTTCTTTTCACCAAGATAAGCATATTTGAGAGTATCAAGCAATGGTTTAAGTTCAAACACGGGATCACCCTTGGGTGGAGGAGGATCCCCTAGGATTTCAACATGCAAGTTGTGTTTTAGAATAGGTCCCTGTTTAAAGAATACTTCATCTATTTCCCTTCTTTCATTCATGAACATATCATTTTCATGGTCTAGCAAATATTGTTCTAAAGTATCAGTAGGAGGCACATCAATAGAAGCAAGAAAAATAATTTCATCTTTACTAGGCAATTCCTCATCACGGGGTTGTCTATGAAACTTAGCAAAATTAAACTCATGAGACATATCCCCTAAACCAACAGAAACAATATCCTTATTGCAGTCTATTTTAGCATTAACAGTATTCAAGAAGGGTCTACCAAATATAATGGGACAAAAGCTATCTTGTGGGGAACCAAGAACAAGAAAATCATCAGGATATTTAACCTTCCCACACAAGACTTCAACATCTCTAACAATCCCAATTGGTGAAATAGTATCTCTATTGGCAAGCTTAATGGTGACATCTATATCTTCTATCTCAGCAGGTGCAATATCATGCATAATTTCTTTGTATGAGGAATGAGGTATTGCACTTGCACTAGCACCCATATCACATAAGCCATGATAGCAATGATCTCCTATTTTAACAGAAATAACAGGCATGCCTACAACAGGTCTATGTTTATTTTTAGTATCAGGTCTAGCAATTCTAGCAGTCTCATCACAGAAGTAAATAACATGCCCATCAATATTATCGGCCAAGAGATCTTTAACCATAGCAATATTAGGTTCAACTTTAATTTGCTCAGGGGGATGGTGTGTCCTAATATTACTTTTGTTGACTACAGTTGAAACTTTAGCATGATCCTTTATTCTAACAGGGAAAGGTGGTTTCTCAACATAAGTAGTAGGAACAACAGGATCATTATAAGTGATAGTCTTTTCTTCAACTTTAATAGGTGCAACTACTTTTACTTCAATGGGAGGATTATATTTAAACCACTTCCCCCTAGGGAGATCAACATGAGTAGCAAAGGATTCACAAAAGGAAGCTACTATCTCAGAGTCAAGTCCATATTTAGTGCAAAATTCACGAAATGCATCGGTATCCATAAAGGATTTAACACAATCAAACTTAGGTGTTATACCTGACTCCTTACCTTCGTCGAGGTCCCAATCTTCAGAGTTGCGTTTAATTATTTCCAATAAATCCCATTTGAATTCAATAGTCTTCATCATAAAAGATCCAGTACAATGGAGCGATTACTGGGAGAAAGCCGAGCATAATTTTTTTGAATAATCATTTCTCTTGAGAGCTCATGATTGGGGTATGAATATAACATTGACTTAAGCCTCCCCCAAGCTTGAGCGATGCTTTCTCCTTCGCGAGGCCAAAAATTATATATATAATTGTGATCACGATGAACAAGATGCATAAGATAAAACTTCTGGTGAAATTCCAATTTCAATCACTTGTAGTCCCATGATCCCATATCATCACATAGCCTATACCATGTCAATGCATCTCCCTTCAAAGATAAAGGGAAGACCTTCTTCTTGATAACATCATCGGGCATACCTGCAAGCTTAAATAATCCACAAACTTCATCCACATAGATTAAGTGTAAATCGGGATGCAATGTTCCATCTCCTGCAAAAGGATTAGCTAGTAGTTTCTCTATCATACCCAAAGGAATTTCAAAGTAAACATTTTCAGTAGGTTCAGTAGGTTGAGGAGCAACTCTTTGCTCTACTAGTCAGGGTGAAGATACCCCGAACAAGCCCCTCAAAGGATTATGTTCCATAGTAACAAGTGACAGTAAATTTCAGCACACTATATACATTTTTCCTTACCAAGTTCTACCTACCAATGGCGCTTCACTCCCCGGTAACGGCACCAGAAAAGAGTCTTGATGACCCACAAGTATAGGGGATCTATTGTAGCCTTTTCGATAAGTAAGAGTGTCGAAACCAACGAGGAGCAGAAGGAAATGATAAGCAGTTTTCAGTAAGGTATTCTCTGCAAGCACTGAAATTATCGGTAACAGATAGTTTTGTGATAAGGTAATTTGCAACGAGTAGCAAGTAATAAAAGTAAATAGGATGCAACAAGATGGCCCAATCCTTTTTGTAGCAAAGGACAAGCCTGGACAAACTCTTATATGAAGGAAAGCGCTCCTGAGGACACATGGGAATTATCTTCAAGCTAGTTTTCATCACGTTCATATGATTCATGTTCGGTACTTTGATAATTTGATATGTGGGTGGACCGGTGCTTGGGTACTGTCCTTACTTGGACAAGCATCCCACTTATGATTAACCCCATTGCAAGCATCCGCAACTACAACAGAAGTATTAAGGTAAACATAACCATAGCATGAAACATATGGATCCAAATCAGCCCCTTACGAAGCAACACATAAACTAGGGTTTAAGGTTCTGTCACTCTAGCAACCCATCATCTAATTATTACTTCCCAATGCCTCCCTCTAGGCCCAAACAATGGTGAAGTGTCATGTAGTCGACGTTCACATGACACCACTAGAGGGATGACAACATACATCTCATCAAAATATCGAACGAATACCAAATTCACATGACTACTAATAGCAAGACTTCTCCCATGTCCTCAGGAACAAACGTAACTACTCACAAAGCATATTCATGTTCATAATCAGAGGGGTATTAATATGCATAATGGATCTGAACATATGATCTTCCACCAAGTAAACCAACTAGCATCAACTACAAGGAGTAATCAACACTACTAGCAACCCACAAGTACCAATCTGAGGTTTGGATACAAAGATTGGATACAAGAGATGAACTAGGGTTTGAGATGAGATGGTGCTGGTGAAGATGTTGATGGAGATTGACCCCCTCCCGATGAGAGGATCGTTGGTGATGACGATGGTGATGAACTCCCCCTCCCGGAGGGAAGTTTCCCCGGCAGAACAGCTCTGCCAGAGCCCTAGATTGGTTCTGCCAAGGTTCCGCCTCGTGGCGGCGGAGTCTCGTCCGGAAAGATGGCTTATGATTTTTTCCTCATCGAAAGACTCCATATAGCAGAAGATGGACATCGGAGGGCCATTAGGGGGCCCATGAGGTAGGGGGGCACGCACAGGGGGTAGGGCGCGCCCCCACCCTCGTGGGCAGGGTGTGCCCCCCTGGTGAACTTCTTGTGCTCAGTATTTTTTATATATTCTAAAAATGACTTCCGTGAAGTTTCAGGACTTTGGAGCTGTGCAGAATAGGTCTCTAATATTTGCTCCTTTTCTAGCCGAGAATCCCAGCTGTCGGCATTCTCCCTCTTCATGTAAACCTTGTAAAATAAGAGAGAATAGGCATAAGTATTGTGACATAATGTGTAATAACAGCCCATAATGCAATAAATATCGATATAAAAGCATGATGCAAAATGGACGTATCACCGGGCTCTAAAAGAGTCCTTGTAAGTCCGTAGGACGAATATGTTTTAATTCACCTGTGGTAAGAGAGAAAAAATAATTAAGGAAAAGGCGAAGGCCATATAGGGTCGAACCGTACTATGGGCCTGTCCATATTGTGCCTCCGCTGATGCCCCAGATATTTTGAGTGCATAATTATGCACGCACGGTACGAATTTCATGGATATGTGTGGCGATCGATGGAGGCAAAACTGCTAGTCCAACTCTGGAATTACCGAGCTTTCGGCATGCGGGACTGACCGGTCTTGTTAGAATAAAGTCCAGTGGCTTGATGGCCGATGACGTGTGCGGCTTGACAGGGCCGCTCTGTACTTCGGCTGCGATGGTCATGGTATGCTCCTCAGTACGGAGGGAGCGTTCCGTGTTTCCATTGATTGTAATGACGCCACGTGGGCCGCGCATCTTGAGCTTTAGATAAGTGTAGTGCGGGACCGTGTGAAAATGGGCGAAAGTGGTTCGTCCGAGCAGTGTGTGATATCCACTGCGGAAGGGGATGATATCAAAGATCAAGTCTTCGCTTCGGAAGTTGTGTGGCGAACTGAAGACAACTTCCAGTGTTTTGAGCCCGTGTAGTAGGCCTCTACACCAGGTATTACTCCTTTAAAGGTAGTTTTAGTGGGCTTGATTCTTGATGGATCAATGCCCATTTTGCGGACGGTGTCCTGATAGAGCAGGTTGAGACTGCTGCCGCCGTCCATGAGGACTCCCGTAAGGTTGAATCCGTCGATGATTGGATCGAGGACGAGAGCTGCCGAACCTCCATGTCGAATACTGGTTGGGTGGTCCTTTCGATCAAAGGTGATTGGAAAAGCCGACCATGGGTTGAATTTTGGGGCGACCGGCTCGACGGCATAGACGTCCCTTAACGCGCGCTTGCGCTCCCGCTTGGGGATATGTGTGGAATATATCATATTCACCTTTTTGTAACATCCCAAATTTTCAATTTGGAATGTTATACGTAGGTCATTCATGCATATCATATTTTATTTGCATTTCGTTTCGCGATCCTTGAAAATTCTAAGCAACTCAAGGACCCTCGGAGAGAGTTGGGGATTTCACGGTTTTCATATTTGAATTTTATCAAATATCGAAACGAGGATCAGTTGTTTTATTATTTTTCTCTCCTAAAATATTTCTATCACAAAAATATGAGAGAGAGAATAAAATGACTTTCCCCAAAATAAAGAAATATTGAGGATTTAATAATAAATCAAATAAGATTTTATTTTGGGTTTTATTGCTATTTTATTTGACTTTAGGAAAAATGTGCGTTTTTCAAATTGCATTTAGGCCCCACATAAATGTTCATCCTGTGCGGCTTGATTTAAGAAGCCCAGGGAAATTTTATTTCGGGATTTTTGGAGTCCGTTTAGTATTTCTTTTATTTGCTTTTCTGCTCGTAATTATTTTAAAAAAAATCGAACCGACCTAACCGGGCCGTGTCCGACTAGGACACCTGGCCCGGCCGGCCCTTAAAAGCCGCGAAGGCCCGAGCGGAGCCGTAGTGCCCCAGCCCGAAACCCTAGCCGCCTCGATCCGTGCTCCAGCGCGCCAGCCGCTGCCGCCGCCGCCGCCGCACCGGAGCCGCGCCGCCCCGCCGTCGTTCGCCGAGCCTCCCGAGGTAGCCGTTGTTGCCTCGGTTTTCGTGAAGAAAACCGATTGGTTTTTTTTCGAAACCTAGATCCGTTTTTTTATTTTTTTCTGGTTTAGTTTATTTAGCGAGCGTTCGCTCGTTAGTTCGTTTTAACGGACGCATTCACCGTTTAGATCCAGATAACGAACGTTCGTTCGTTAATATGTTCGTCATTTTTCTTTTTCTCGGATTTTCCGCGATTATTTCGGATCGCGATTTCTGATCCGATTTTTGTTTTAGTATAACTTTTCGCTCGTTTATCGAAATCATGCGATTCAAGCGCCTGGAGTTTCGTCTCGAAACCATCTTTCCGTTTAACCAACTCAAACAAGATTTTGTTTATGTAAAATTTGACTTAGATCCAGATTAGTAGACGAAGTTTGTTTCTTTGCCGTTTGACTTTCGTTGCTTCGTTCGATTTGTTTCTTTTTGCCAACCGGAGTTCTTAAGTTGAACTTTCTGGTTAGATATCTTATTTGAGCTTTACCCGTGCATTAGATGAGTACTTATTGTATGCTTGTTTGTTTGCGATAGAGTATCCGGAGTGCGCCACTTGCTACTTCGAATCGCTAGGTTTCGCGGATCATCAGCAAGGCAAGTAACACTTTGATCATACCTCCTACTACCCAGTTTTTATTGCATTAGATCGATCCTCAAACATTGCATGATTAGGATCTAATTAAATTGTGGGTTTGGGAAGTAGATGATGTAGTACCTATTACATGTTTTACTATCAAACCCTGGGAGTTACTTCTACGTTTGCTTATACTTCTATGCTATGCTAGTAGATGTGGATTGGGTGAGTGTTTCCATGACAGATGTGAGATTGTTAATTAAGGTTCATTTAAGGTGGCAACTTAAACACACATCTGGGTGGATTGAGGCACCTGGGTATTCCAGCGATTGCCTGTTTTTCTTTTGGACCGCCACCCAGGCTCAAAGGGATCATGAGATTATTCATACTAGAAACTTCCGTGTGCAGCCACAAGCTACTATGGGCTCTAGCATAGTTGATTAAGTCGTGCGAACTCTTACAGTGGTAGACTAGCAGATGTAGGGGAAAGTAGGTGTAATGGTCTACCCGATTGTAAGGTGCTAGCGCTTCTGAAAGACTATGTCTTGGTCATTCGTTTCTCAAACACCATGTAGTGCAAGAATCCCAACGGAGGAGATCGAGTCTTGTGGGGAAAAGTGCGCAAACCTCTGCAGAGTGTATAAACTAATCATGGTTCGTCGTGTCCCCGGTTATGGACAACTTGAGTATCTAGTACTTGGATTATCATGTGAATCTCATCATGTTACTTTAATTAATATTGTTGGGTTTTAAATGTTGATGTTTAATTGGGATTGAGAGGGTGTCTACACTCTCAATGTTTAACAACTACCATGATAGTTAAATAAAATTTATTCCTTTGCAGTAGGGAAAAATTGGCTTTACACAAAACTGTAACCATAGAGCTTTCCACCAGCCAAATATGCATGTAGTATAGCTTATTTCTTTCATTATTCTCTATGTGTTACCTTGTCAGCATATTCCATGTGCTGACCCGTTTTGGGCTGCAACGTTCATGTTGCAGACTTTTCAGACGACGAGTAAGGTGCTTTTAGGTCGTGGTTCTATACTTAGTGATGTCGTTGGAGTTGATGGACTCACTTATCTTCCAAGCCTTCCGTTGTTATCATTATTAGATGGCCTTAAGCCATATTTATTGTAATAAGTTCTCTTTTGAGAATCTCGATGTAATAAGTGTGTGATTGCTACTCTGTTATAAATCCTTCAAGTACTGTGCGGTGTCAGCATTACTGATCCAGGGATGACACTGGAGCACAGAGATTGGACCGTTTGAGGTCTGGTCGCTACAAGATGGTATCAGAGCACACGCTGACTGTAGGACACGACCACTAAGCTAAAAGCCCTAGATCACTACTCTCTTCTCATTCTGACTCCTCATCTTTTCTACTCTTTTAGGATGGCGGATGCAAGGAACAAGTTCATGCAACCGGATGAAGATACACCCTTTGGACGCCACTTGAAGGAAGTCACTAGATATCTAAACATCGGAGTACCAAGCTTCACCGGAACCTACAACGCCACTTTACCTGAAGAGGAGCACTGGATGATTCAAGTTCAAGTTCCAGGAAGGACGTTCATGCCAGTCACCAAGCCCATAGAGTTTTCCTTTAATGCACCAACCTGGAGTCTAGGAAAGAGCATGGCAGCTCACATCGCCATGGGACGTATTGGAGAAGTTTACCGCAATGATCTCAAGGATACTATCTACCAGATTTGTGGGCGCAGAGATGAGCAATGGGAGATGATCAGTACCAAGAAGGATAGATCAATCGCAGCTTTCATCCAGGAGTTAAACCAGCACATTCGATGACAGGAGAACCAGATGTGCGCAGATATGATGGATTTGAAGAAGGCGATGACAAGAATCACGGAGCTGGAGGAAGAACTCAAGGCTACACATGAAGATTATATGGAGGAAATCGAAGTATTAGTGGAGAAGAATGATGATCTGATCAAGAAGATCGGAATATTCACGGGAGGCCCTACACCAGTAGAAGAAGACGAATAACCCAAGGAGATTTGTCCGGAAGACTATATCATCATCGACGACACCGACTCGGACCCAGACGATAGCGATGATGACTATGTTGATGAAGTTGGAGCAGATATCATGGAGTCTGCAACCGAAGAATATTTCTAGTAGACCACCCCATCAGTAGTAGTATTCCACCATGTAAATATAGTAGTCCGAGCACTTTTGCGATAGTTAGACCGATTGTATGTCCTTGTTTGATTGAATGAAGTGATATTGTTTGTTTTTGCCTCATGTGCATATGGGTAGTGTTTTCTCTTTAGACCCCTCTCTATTCTTAAATCTCATCTTTTCCAAACCATCAGATGCCTCCGAGACGTGACCCCGGATTTACCTTCCCACCGGAGCTCACTCAGTTGATCCAGTAGCAGAATACGTTGATGCAGTTGCTAGTCCAGAATCAGAATCAGGGGAACAACAACAATAACCCACCACCACCACCACCTGTTGACCACTTAGCCCGTTTTCTTAGGCTGAACCCGTCAGTGTTTTCCAGTAGCACCGAGCCTATAGTAGCAGATGATTGGTTCCGTAAGACAACAAGGGAGTTGACCACGGCAAGATGCACAGATGTAGAAAAGGTGAAGTTTGCCGCACATCAACTTGACGGACCTGTAGCATCATGGTGGGAGAATTTCACAGCCACTTTCCCTATCGACACTGTCACATGGGACCAGTTTCAACATGCTTTCCGTACTGCCCATGTTTCAGCAGGAGCTATGGCCATGAAGAAGCATGAGTTTCGCAACTTACGCCAAGGAGGACGGACCGTTGGCCAGTATGTGGAGGACTTTAGTAAGCTAGCACGTTATGCCCCAAATGATGTTGCTACGGATGCAGCTAAGCAGGAGAAGTTTTTGGAAGGACTGAATGATGAGTTGAGCATGCAGTTGATGGTAGCAACCTTCAACAACTACCAGGAGTTGGTAGATCATGCTCTTATGATTGAAGGGAAGCAGCAGCAAATTGGGAACCGCAAGAGGAAGTATGGACAAGGGAAGTACAATTCTGGAGCTCAGCAGAAGCCACGTTTACCCCTAGACCGGGAGGACATTTTCAGCATACCCATGGAGGAGGTAGCTCGCACAATCATAATGGCCCCAAGAATGGTAATGGGAATGGAGGAAGCAACGGCCAGAACCATACCAACCCATCAACCCCAGCCAAGAGAGACCTGAGCCAAGTCACTTGCTTTAAGTGTCAGAAGACCGGACATTATGCCAATGAATGTCCTGAAGGCCAGAATGAAAATGGCAATGGAAGCTTTGGGAAGAAGCCAAACCCTTTCAATAGGGGACAGGTGAACCACGTTAACGTGGAGGAGGTTGAAGAGCAGCCGGATGCAGTAATCGGTAAGTTTTTGGTTAAGTCTTTTACTGCAATCGTTCTTTTTGATACTGGTGCATCGCATTCATACATATCAAGGGGATTTGCGGCTAAGTATTACCTTCCCACCAAAGTTCTTAGAACACCTATGTTAGTAAGCTCACCAGGAGCGGAGTACATGGCCAGTAAAGGATGTTTTCAAGTGCCATTGAGTATAGGTAGGCATGTTTTCCCCTCGGATTTAATCACTTTGGAATCACAAGGTTTGGATGTGATTCTGGGTATGGATTGGCTATCGTTGTATGGAGGAAACATCGATTGTGCTAGTAAGTCGATTTTGCTCACCACCCAGAAGGAAGAAGGATCAAGTATGTATCCCGGCATGTGCCAAAGAGGACTCAAATAAATTCGTTAACAGGAGTTGTGCAAGAGGAAGTACCAGTGGTAAAGGATTTCCCTTATGTGTTTCCAGAGGAATTGCCAGGCATGCCACCGGATAGAGACATTGAGTTTTTAATTGAGCTTTTGCCAGGCACAGGGCCAATACCTAAGAGACCATACAGGATGCCCGCAAAAGATTTGAAGGAGATTAAGAAGCAGATTAAGGAGTTACTGGATAAAGGATATATTTACCCAATTTCTTCGCCTTGGGGATCGCCAGTACTTCTAGTGGAGAAAAAGGATGGATTGTTAAGGATGGTTGTTGATTATCGGGGATTGAATGAAGTAACAATCAAGAACAAGTACCCACTACCAATGATCAATGATCTGTTTGATCGATTACAAGGAGCTAAGGTATTTTCCAGGATCGATCTACGATCAGGATACCATCAGTTGAAGATTCGAGAACAGGATATACCTAAGACAACTTTTACCACCAGGTATGGGATGTACGAGTACACCTTATGTCCTTTGGTCTGACTAACGCACCTGCATATTTTATGAACATGATGAATAAAGTATTTATGGAGTTTTTGGATAAGTTCGTTGTAGTGTTCATTGATGATATTCTGGTTTACTCGAAGAATGAAGAGGAGGATAAAGAGCATTTGTGTTTGGTACTTGAGAAGCTCAGAGAACATTAGCTATATGCCAAGTTTAGCAAATGTGAATTTTGGTTGAAGGAAGTTGGATTCCTCGGACATGTTATATCCGGAGAAGGTATAGCAGTAGATCCCACCAAGGTTGACACTGTGACAAATGGGAAGCCCCAACAACAGTTGGAGAGATCCAGAGTTTTCTTGGACTCGCGGGATACTACCGGAGATTTATTGAAAATTTCTCAAAGATTGCAAAACCTATGATGGATTTGTTGAAGAAGGATACCAAGTTCAAATGGACTGAGGAATGTGAGGCCAGTTTCCAGGAGTTGGAAGAAGCGTTTGGTTACATCACCAGTGTTGATTTTGCTAGATCAGAACAAGGATTATGAGGTGTATTGTGACGCTTCATGTCGAGGACTTGGAGCAGTGCTTATGCAGGAGGGAAGAGTTGTTTCATATGCCTCACGACAGCTTAAGCCGCATGGGTTGAATTATGCCACGCATGATTTGGAGTTAGCAGCCGTAGTGCTTGGAAGATAAAGTGAGTCCATCAACTCCAACGGCATAGCTGAGCTGCACGGCAACGACCTAACGAACCTTACTCCTCGTCTGAAAAGTCTGCAACATAATACGTTGCAGCCCGAAAACGGGTCAGCACATGGAATATGCTGGCAATGTAACACAGTAGAGCAAGAACAAATAATGCTATCACTACAGCATATTTGGCTGGTGGAAAGCTCTATGGTTATAGTTTTGCGAAAAGCCAATTTTTCCCTACAACAAAGGAATAGATTTTATTTAACTATCATGGTAGTTGAAACATCATTGAGAAGGTTCCTCCAACTCAATCCCAATTAAAAGTAATTATCAACCCAACAATATTAATTTAGAGTAATGAGATACATACGATAATCCAAGTACTAGATACTCAAGATTGTCCATAACCCGGGACACGTCTAACCATGATTAGATTGTAAACTCTGCAGAGGTTTGTGCACTTTTCCCCACAAGACTCGATCTCCTTCATTGGATTTCTCGCACTACAGGGTGTTTGAGAAACAGATGACCGAGACACAATCTTTCAGAAGCATTAACTCCTTACTCCGGGCAGACCATACCAACCTACATCCCTCTACCTGTTGATCCACCTCTTCAAGAGCTTCACGCAACTTATTGAACTATGCTAGAGCCCATAATAGCATGTGGCTGCACACAGAAGTTTCTAGCATGAAATATCTCGGTTCCCTTTGAGCCTGGGTGGCGGACCTTAGGATTATCACACGAGTACTTCGGGATATCCTAGGACAACACTGGATTCTCCAGGTACCCGACAAACAATCCACCCAGATGTGTATGTAATTTGCCACCTTAAGTTGAACCATTAATTAATATTCTCACATTTGTCATGGATTTCACTCGCCCAAACCATGTCTACGAGCATAGCATAGCAATATAAGCATTACGTAGAAGTAACTCCCAAGGGTTTGATAATAACAGGGCAATAGGTTCTACCTCATCAACTACTTCCCAACCCACATGTTAATCACATACTAATCATGCAATGTTTGAGGATTGGAGCTAATGCAGAAAAACTGGGTATGAAGAGAGTATGATCAAAGTGTTACTTGCCTTGCTGATGATCCGCAAAACCTAGAGACTCGTAGTAGCACGCTTCGCACTCCGGGTGTTCTATCGCAAACAAACAATAGCATACATAAGCAATCAAGCAAAGAAACACGGATAAAACTCAAATAAGAAGATCTAACCAGAACTTTCAACTTAAGAACTCCGGTTTGCAAAAAGAATCAAATCAAACGGAGCAACGAAACTCAAACTGCGAAAGAAACAAGATCCATTACTAATCTAACTAAGTCAAATTTTAAAGTACCAAAATCTTGTTCAAGTTGGTTAAACAGAAAGAGGGTTTCGAGACGAAGATCTAGGCGCTTGAATCGCCTGATTCCGATAAACGAGCGAAAAGATAAACTAAAACGAAAATCAGATCAGAAATCGCGATCGAAAATAATCACGGAAAATCCGAGAAAAAGAAAACTGACGAAAGGCTAACGAACGAACGTTCGCTGTCTGCGGCTAACGGTGAACACCGTTCGTTAAAACGAACGTACGAACGACGCTAAATAAACTAAACCAAAAATAAACCGATCTATTCTAAAAAAACGAACTAGGGTTTTTTAAAAAAACCGGATCGGTTTTTCTAAAAAAACCGACGGCGCAACGGCGGCTTTACCTCCGGCGAGGTCCGGCGAGGCGGGGCTGCGGCTCCGGCGAGTGGGGCTGCGGCGTGGGCGGCGCGGGGCGGCGACGCGGCAAGGCGAGTGGCGGCGGTGGCAAGGGCGGCGGCGCGGCGGGCGGCGGGTGCGGCGCTGCGGGGCGGGGCGAGGCAGGCGCGGGGTTGGTGTGGTGGGTCGGGGGCGGGTATAAAGGAGGGGGGTGCTTGCTTGGGGAGGGGGCAAGGGGGCGCGGAGAGTCCTGGCCGGACTCGGCGTCGCGGGCGGCGGCGGCCTCCCGGTCTCCTGAAGGAGACGGCGGCGCGGGGCTAGCGGGCCGGCTCGGCTGGGCTTCGGCCCAGTCGGCGGTGAGACTTTTTAAAATAATTTCGCCGAAACTAAAATAAATCCTAGAAAATAAATAAAAATCTAAAAATGCCAAAACAAATTTTGCACCGTCTAAATAAAATATTTAGAACAAGATGAACATCTTCTTGGCCCTAAAATGCAACTTTGAAAAACGTGCAATTTTTCTAATTCAAATAAAATAGCAATAAACTCCGAATAAAATCAAATATTTGATTTTAATATTTTTCCTCCAATATTTCATTTATTTGGAGAAGTCATATTATCTCCTCTCATATATTTTAATATGAAATATTTTCGGAGAGAAAAATAATTAAAACCAAAAATCCTCGTTTCAATATTTGATAAAACTCAAATATGAAAACTGATAAATCCCCAACTCTCTCCGAGGGTCCTTGAGTTGCTTAGGATTTCGAGGATCGCGAGACGAAATGCAGTAAAATATGATGTGCATGAATGATCTATTTATAACATTCCAAATTGAAAATTTGGGATGTTACAAACCTACCCCCCTTAAGATGAATCTCGCCCTCGAGATTCGGGTTGGCTAGAATATATGTGTGGGTGGTCTTTGCGAAGATCATCCTCTCGTTCCCAGGTGGCTTCATCCTCGGTATGATGGCTCCGCTGAACTTTGCAAAACTTGATAACCTTACTTCGGGTGACTCGGCTAGCAAATTCAAGAATCCTGACTGGCTTCTCCTCATAGGTTAGATCACTGTCCAACTGAATCGCCTCCAAGGGCTCCGTATCTCTTAGCAGTATATTGGCCATCTCCGCATGACACTTTTTCAACTGGGAAACATGAAACACATCATGAACTCCTGACAGTCCTTCAGGTAACTCCAACTTGTAGGCAACTTCTCCCATACGCTCCAAAATTCGATACGGTCCTACAAATCTCGGGGCTAACTTTCCCTTAACTCCAAAACGTTTCACTCCTCACAGGGGTGCCACTCGCAGATATGCTCTATCTCCAATTTCATAGGTTATTTCCTTGTGTTTCGAATCTGCATAACTCTTCTGTCTAGACTGAGCTACCTTTAATCTATCTCGAATCAACTTGACCTTTTCTTCAGACTCCTTGATCAAATCTGGTCCAAACAACTGTCAATCTCCAACTTCATCCCACATCAACGGTGTTCTGCACCTCCGTCCATACAGGGCTTCGAATGGTGCCATCTTCAAACTGGCTTGATAGCTATTGTTGTATGAGAACTCCGCGTAGGGTAAATTGTCATCCCAACTAGATCCATAATCTAGTGCACATGCTCTCAACATATCCTCCAGAATCTGGTTAACTCTCTCGGTCTGTCCATCCGTCTGCGGGTGGAATGCTGTACTAAACTCCAATCTCGTTCCCAAAGTCTAGTGCAGTTGATGCCAAAACTTTGAGGTAAACTGTGTTCCTCTATCTGATACAATTGTCCTCGGAACTCCATGCA
Source organism: Triticum aestivum (assembly GCF_018294505.1). NCBI lineage: Eukaryota > Viridiplantae > Streptophyta > Magnoliopsida > Poales > Poaceae > Triticum > Triticum aestivum. The sequence continues at coordinate 342,741,389 of NC_057800.1, read as the reverse complement.
GACATACAATCCTGGTCATATATATCTTGGCCAACTTCGCACTTGTATAGGTGGTTTTCACTGGGATAAAGTGAGCCACTTTGGTCAAGCGATCAACTACTACCCATATAGAATCATATCCTGATTTGGTCCTGGGTAATCCGGTGATAAAATCCATGCCAAGTTTATCCCACTTCCATTCGGGTATCGGCATAGGCTGTAACAATCCTGCTGGCTTTTGATGCTCAGCCTTCACTCTCTGACATACATCACATACGGCTACATACTCGGCAATATCCTTCTTCATACCAGTCCACCAGAAATGTTCCTTCAAATCCAAATACATCTTGGTGTTTCCGGGGTGTATCGAGTATGGTGAGTCATGAGCCTCCTGAAGTATTAACTTCCTGATCTCTGTGTTATTGGGCACATAAATACGGTCCTCAAACCATAAGGTGTCGTGCTCATACTCACGAAAACCTTTGGCCTTTCCTTTGCCCATTCTCTCCTTTATCTCAGCAATCTCTTTGTCATCCTTCTGAGCTTCTCAGATCTTTCCCAACAATGTCGAATGAACTTCCATTGTTGCAACAAAACCTCTAGGAACAATCTCCAATCAAAGTTCCGTGAGATCCTCTGCTAACTCCTTTGGCAATCCCGTGCTTACTAGGGTATTAGCATAATTCTTCCGGCTCAAGGCGTCTGCTACGACATTGGCCTTGCCTGGATGATAGTGAAGCTTCATGTCATAATCCTTTATAAGCTCCAACCATCTTCTCTGCCTAAGGTTCAGCTCCTTCTGTGTGAAAATGTACTTCAGACTCTTATGATCCGTGTACACATCACAACGGTTTCCAATAAGGTAATGTCTCCAAGTCTTCAACGCATGCACTACTGCTGCTAACTCCAAATCATGCGTGGTGTAATTCAATTTGTGCGGTTTCAGTTGTCATGAGGCATACGAAACAACTCTTCCGTCCTGCATAAGCACACTTCCAAGTCCTAGGCGAGAGGCATCGCAATACACTTGAAACTCCTTACGTATATCCGAAGCACTAGGGCTGTAGTCAAATGTTTCTTTAACTCCTGAAAACTTGCCTCACATTCTTCCATCCATTTAAATTTGGTATCCTTCTTCAATAACCCCATCATTGGTTTCGCAATCTTGAAAAAATTCTCAATGAATCTCCGATAGTATCTTGCAAGTCCAAGAAAACTGCGGATCTCGCTAACTGAAGTGGGTGCCAACCATTCAGTGACTGACTGAACCTTGGTGGGATCTACTGCGACACCTTCTCCTGATATAACATGTCCAAGGAATCCGACTTCCTTCAACCAAAACTCACGCTGAACTTGGCATACAACTGATGTTCCCTGAGTTTCTCGAGAACTAAATGCAAATGCTCTTCTTGCTCCTCCTCATTCTTCGAGTATACCATTATATCATCAATGAACACCACAACAAACTTATCCAAATATTCCATGAAAACTTTGTTCATCATGCTCATGAAATAGGCATGGGCGTTAGTCAGTCCAAATGACATGACCGTATACTCATACAACCCGTACCTTGTGGTAAATGCTGTCTTTGGTATATCCTTCTCTCGAATCTTCAGCTGGTGATATCCAAATTGCAGATCGATCTTTGAAAACACCTGAGCTCCTTGCAGCTGGTCAAACAAATCATTGATCATCGGCAGTGGATATTTGTTCTTGATCATCACCTCATTCAGTGCACGATAATCAACAACCACCCTTAGAGACTTATCCTTCTTCTCAACCAAAACCACTGGCGCTCCCCATGGTGATGAACTCCGTCAAATGTAACCTTTCTCCAATAACTCCTTGATCTGCTTCTTAATCTCTTCCAGATCATTCGCGGGCATCCGGTAGGGTCTCTTTGATATAGGCCCGGTGCCTGGCAATAGTTCTATCAAAAACTCAATGTCTCGTTCTGGTGGCATGCCTGGTAACTCCTCTGGAAAAACATCTAGGTAATCCTTCACTACAGGCACTTCCTCCTGAACAATTCCCGTGAGGGTATTTACTTGGCTAATCCTAGGCGCATGCCTAGATACGTACTTAATCCTTTTTCCCTCAGGGGTGGTGAGACAAATTGACTTACTAACACAGTCAATGCTTCCTCCATACTTTGACATCCAGTCCATGCCTAATATCACATCCAATCCTTGTGACTCCAAAATTATTAGGTCAGACGAGAAAACATGGCTACCAATGGTTAAGGGTATCTAGTCGCACCATCGACTAGCCATATACTCTGCTCCAGGTGAACTTACTAACAAAGGGGTCCTAAGGGTTTGGGTTGGTAGTTTAAACTTATCCACGAATCCCCTTGATATGTATGAATGCGATGCACCAGTATCAAAAAGAACAAGGGCGGTAAAAGACTTAACCAAAAACTTACCAATAACCGCGTCTGGCTGCTCTTCAACCTCCTCCACATTAACGTGGTTCACTTGTCCTTTGTTGAATGGATTGGGCTTCTTTCCAGCGCTCCCATTACCGTTTCCATTCTTCGCTTCAGGGCACTCCGTGGCATAGTGTCCAGTCTTCCCGCACTTGAAACAAGTAACGTGGCTTAGGTCTCTCTTGGCGGGTGTGGCTGGATTGGAACGGTTCTGATTGTTGCTTGCTCCATTCCCATTCCCATTCCTTGGGCCAGTATGATTATGGGTACTTCCTCCATTGTGGGTGTGGCCTCCATGGTTATGAACAAGTCCTCCCGAGTTCTGGGTTAGGCGAGGCTTCTGCTGAGCTCCTGAATTATACCTTCCTTGTCCATACTTCCTCTTATGGCTCTCAATCTGCTGTTGCATCCCTTAAATCATAAGAGCCTTATCTACCAACTCCTGGTAGTTGTTGAATGTTGCCACCATCAACTGCATGCTCATCTCATCATTCAGCCCTTCCATAAACTTCTCCTGCTTTGCGGCATCTGTGGCCACATCGTCAGGGGCATAGCGAGATAACTTGCTAAACTCATCCGCGTACTGAGCTATAGTACGGTTCCCCTGGCGTAAGTAGCCAAACTCACGCTTCTTCATACTCATAGCTCCATTTGAGACATGGGCTATATGGTAAGCTTGCTGAAACTAGTCCCATGTAATAGTGGCTATAGGGTAGGTGACAGTGTGATTCTCCCACCATGAGGCTGCTGGTCCATCCAACTGATGTGCGGCAAAACGCACCTTCTCAGCATCTATACATCCTGCAGTGGTTAACTCCCTTCCAATCCTGTGGAGCCAATCATCTGCTACTATCGGCTCGGTGCTACTGGAAAACACCGGCGGCTACAACCTCAGAAAGCGTGCTAAGTTGTCAACTAGTGGTGGTGGCGGTGGGTTGTTGTTGTTGTTGCCTTGGTTATGAACTAACAACTGCATCAGAGTATTCTGCTGCTGGATCAACTGAGTGAGCTCCGGTGGGAAAGTAAATCTGGGGTCACGTCTCGGAGGCATCTGATGGGTTTAGAGGGAAGAGAATAGAATAGAATGAGGTCTAATGAGAAAAACAGTACCCATATGCACATGAGACAAACACAATCATTTCACTCAATCAAGCAAGTAAGGGCATACAATCGATCTAACTATCATTACAAAAGTGCTTGGACTATACTATATACATGGTGGAATACTACTAATGATGTGGTGGTCTACTAAAAATATTGATTGGTCGAAGACTCCATGATGTCCGCTCCAGCTTCGTCTTCATAGTCATCATCGCTATCGTCGGGGTCCGAGTCGGTGTCGTCGATGATGATGTAGTCCTCTGAACGAATCTCCTTGGGTTCGTCATCTTCTCCTCCTAGTGCGGGGTCTCCCATGAATACTCCTAGCTTCCTTTCCAGATCATCATTCTTCTCCACTAGTACGACGATTTCCTCCTCATAATGTTCATGTGTAGCCTTGACTTCTTACTCGAGTTCCATGATCCTAGTCATCGCCTTCTTCAGATCTATCATGCCTGCGCACATCTGGTTTTCCTGGCGACGAATGTGTTGGTTTAACTCTTGGATGAAAGCTGCAATTGATCTATCCTTCCTGGTGCTGATCATCTCCCATTGCTCTTCTCGGCGCCCACAAATCTAGTAGATTGTATCATTAAGCTCCTTTTGGTAAACTTCTCCAATGCGTCCAATGGTGATGTGAGCTGCCATACTCTTTCCTAGACTCCAGGTTGGTGCATCAAAGGAAAACTCTATGGGTTTAGTGACTGGCGTGAATGTCCTTCCTAGAACTTGAGCTTGAATCATCCATCCTTCCTCTTCTAGTAAAGTGGCGTTGTAAGTCTCGGTGAAGCTTGGTATTCCAATGTTCAGGTACCTAGTGACTTCCTTCAAGTGTCGTCCAAAGGGTGCGTCTTCATTTGGTTGTGCAAACTTGTTCCTTGTGTCCGCCATCCTAAAGAATAAAAAATGGAGAGGAGTCACAAATGAGAAGAGAATAGTGATCTAGGGATTTTTCTTAGTGGTCGTGTCCTACACTCAGTGTGTGCTCTGATACCATCTTGTAGCGACCCGACCTCAAATGGTCAAGTCTCTGTGCTTCAGTGTCATCCCTGGATCGGTAATGCTGACACACACCATACTCGAAGGATTTATAACAGAGTAGCAATCACACACTTATTACATCAAATGTCTCAAGAAATGACTTATTACAATAAATATGGCTTAAGGCCATCTAATACGATAACAACAGAAGGCTTCTAAGATAAAGTAAGTCCATCAACTCCAACGGCATAGCTAAGCTACACGACAACGACCTAACAAACCTTACTCCTCCTTTGAAAAGTCTGCAACATAATATGTTGCAGCCCGAAAACGGGTCAGCACATGGAATATGCTGGCAATGTAACACAGTACAACAAGAACAAAATAATGCTATCACTACATGCATATTTGGCTGGTGGAAAGCTCTATGGTTATAGTTTTACGAAAAGCCATTTTTTCCCTACAACACAGGAATAGATTTTATTTAACTATCATGGTAGTTGAAACATCATTGAGAAGGTTCCTGAAACTCAATCCCAATTAAAAGTAATTATCGACTCAACAATATTAATTTAGAGTGATGAGATACATACGATAATACAAGTACTAGATAGTCAAGATTGTCCATAACTGGGGACACGGCTAACCATGATTAGGTTGTACACTCTGCAGAGGTTTGTGCACTTTTCCCTACAAGACTCAATCTCCTTCATTGGATTTCTCGCACTACAGGGTGTTTGAGAAACGGATGACCGAGACACAATCTTTCAGAAGCATTAACTCCTTACTCCGGGCAGACCATACCAACCTACATCCCTCTACCTGCTGATCCACCTCTTCAAGAGCTTCACGCAACTTACTGAACTATGCTAGAGCCCATAATAGCATGTGGCTGCACACGGAAGTTTCTAGCATGAAACATCTCGGTTCCCTTTGAGCCTGGGTGGCGGACCTTAGGATTATCACACGGGTACTCCGGGATATCCTAGGACAACACTGGATTCTCCAGGTGCCCGACAAACAATCCACCCAGATGTGTATTTAAGTTGCCACCTTAAGTTGAGCCATTAATTAATAATCTCACATCTGTCATGGATTTCACTCGCCCAAACCACGTCTACGAGCATAGCATAGCAATATAAGCATTACATAGAAGTAACTCCCAAGGGTTTGATAATAACAGGGCAATAGGCTCTACCTCATCAACTACTTGCCAACCCACATGTTAATCACATCCTAATCATGCAATTTTTGAGGATTGGAGCTAATGCATAAAAACTGGGTATGAAAAGAGTATGATCAATGTGTTACTTGCCTTGCTGATGATCTGCAAAACCTAGAGACTCGTAGTAGCACGCTTCACACTCCGGGTGTTCTATCACAAATAAGTAATAGCATGCATAAGCAATCAAGCAAGAAGCACGGGTAAATCTCATATAAGAAGATCTAACCAGAAAGTTCAACTTAAGAGCTCCGGTTTGCAAAAAGAATCAAATCAAACGGAGCAACGAAACTCAAACTGCGAAAGAAACAAGATCCGATTACTAATCTGGACCTAAGTCAAATTTTATAGTACCAAAATCTTATTCAAGTTGGTTAAACAGAAAGAGGGTTTCGAGACGAAGATCTAGGCGCTTGAGTCGCCTGATTCCGACAAACGAGCGAAAAGATAAACTAAAACGAAAATCGGATCAGAAATCGCGGTCGAAAATAATCACGGATAATCCGAGAAAAAGAAAACAGACGAACAGGCTAACGAATGAACGTTCGCCGTCTGCGGCTAATGGGTGAACACTGTTTGTTAAAACGAACATACAGACAAACATCCGCTAAATAAACTAAACCGGAAAAAAATAAACCGATCTATTCTAAAAAAACGAACCTAGGGTTTTTTCCAAAAAAAATTGGATCGGTCTTTTCTAAAAAGAAAGCCGGCGGCGGCAACGGTGGCTTTACCTCCGGCGAGGTCCGGCGAGGTGGGGCTGCGGCGGTGGGCGGCGCAGGGCGGCAACAGGCGGCAACGGCGAGCGGCGGCGCGCGGCATAGGGCGGCGCGACGCGGCTAGGCGGCGGTGTGCGGCGCTGCGGGGCGGGGCGAGGCAGGCAGCGGGGTTGGTGGTGGTGGGGGCTCCGGGGGCGGGGTATAAAAGGAGGGGGGTGCTTGCTTGTGGAGGGGGAAAGGGGGGCGCGGCAGAGTCCTGGCCGGACTCGGCGTCGCGGGCGGCGGCGGCCTCCCGGTCTCCTAGAAGGAGACGACGGCGCGGGGCTAGTGGGCCGGCTCGGCTGGGTTTCGGCCCAGTCGGGCGCTGAGACTTTTTTTAAATAATTTCGGCGAAACTTAAAATAAATCCTAGAAAATAAAATAAAAATCTAAAAATGCCAAAACAAAATTTCACCATCTAAATAAAATATTTAGAACAAGATGAACACTTTCTTGGCCCTAAAATGCAACTTTGAAAAACACGCAATTTTTCTAATTCAAATAAAATAGCAATAAACTCCGAATAAAATCAAATATTTGATTTTAATATTTTTCCTCCAATATTTCATTTACTTTGGAGAAGTCATATTATCTCCTCTCATATATTTTAATATGAAATATTTTTCGGAGAGAAAAATAGTTAAAACCAAAAATCCTCGTTTCAATATTTGATGTAACTCAAATATGAAAACTGAGAAATCCCCAACTCTCTCCGAGGGTCCTTGAGTTGCTTAGGATTTCGAGGATCGCGAGACAAAATGCAGTAAAATATGATGCGCATGAATGATCTATTTATAACATTCCAAATTGAAAATTTGGGATGTTTCATATACTAAATTCCATTGGACTGAAGAATGTGAAGCAAGTTTCCAGGAGCTGAAGAAACGTTTGACTACAACCCCAGTGTTGATTCTGCCGGATATACGCAAGTACATCCAAGTGTATTGCGATGCTTCTCGCTTAGGACTTGGAGGAGTACTGATGCAGGATGGAAGAGTTGTTTCGTATGCCTCACAACAACTGAAACCACATGAGTTAAATTATGCCACACATGATTTGGAGTTAGCAGCTGTGGTGCACGCGCTCAAGACTTGGAGACACTTTCTCATCGGAAACCGTTGCGATGTATACATGAATCACAAGAGTTTGAAGTACATCTTCACACAGAAGGAGCTTAACCTCAGGCAGAGGAGATGGTTGGAGCTCATAAAGGGTTATGATATGAAGCTGCATTATCATCCAGGAAAGGCCAATGTCGTAGCAGATGCTTTGAGCCGTAAGAGTTACGTTAAGACCCTCGTAAGCGGAGAGATGCCAAAGGAGTTAGCCGAGGATCTCAGGGAACTTCGATTGGAAATAGTTCTGAAAGGGTTTCTGGCAACGTTGGAGGTTAAATCAACGCTATTGGCAAAGATTCGAGAAGCTCAGAAGGATGACAAAGATATCACTGAGATAAAGGAGAAGATGAGTGAAGGGAAAGCCAAAGGGTTTCGTGAGGATGAGCACGACACCTTGTGGTTTGAGGACCGTATATATGTGCCCAATAATTCAGAGATCAGGAAGTTGATACTACAGGAAGCTCATGAATCGCCATACTCGATACACCCCAGAAACAGTAAGATGTATTTGGATTTGAAGGAGCGTGTCTGGTGGACTGGTATGAAGAAGGATATTGCCGAGTATGTAGCCGTATGTGATGTATGTCAGAGAGTGAAGGAAGAACATCAAAAGCCAGCAGGATTGCTACAGCCTATGCCGATACCAGAATGGAAGGTGGGATAAGCTTGGCATGGATTTTATCACCGGATTGCCCAGGACCAAATCAGGATATGATTCTATATGGGTAGTAGTTGATCGCTTGACCAAAGTGGCTCACTTTATCCCGTAAAACCACGTATACAAGTGCGAAGTTGGCCAAGATATACATGACCAAGATTGTATGTCTGCATGGAGTTCTGAGGACCATCGTATCAGATAGAGGAACACAGTTTACCTCAAAGGTTTGGCATCAGTTGCACCAGACCTTGGGTACCAGACTGGAGTTCAGTACAACTTTTCATCCGCAGACAGATGGACAGACTGAGAGAGTCAATCAGATTCTGGAGGACATGTTGAGAGCTTGTGCATTAGACTACAGATGTAGTTGGGATTATAATTTGCCCTACGCAGAGTTCTCATACAACAACAGCTACCAAGCCAGTTTGAAGATGACACCGTTCGAAGCATTGTATGGGAGAAGATGCCGAACACCGTTGATGTGGGATGAAGTTGGAGACCGGCAGTTGTTTGGACCAGATTTGATTAAGGAATCAGAAGAGAAGGTTAAACTAATTCGAGATAGGCTGAAGGTAGCTCAGTCCCGACAGAAGAGTTATGCGGATTCAAAACTCAAGGAGGTAGTCTATGAAATCGGAGACAGGGCGTATCTGTGAGTGTCACCTCTTCGAGGAGTTAAACATTTTGGAGTTAAGGGGAAATTAGCCCCGAGATTTGTGGGACCGTACCGTGTTTTGGAACGCATGGGAGAAGTTGCCTACAAGTTGGAGTTACCCGAAGGACTTTCAGGAGTACATGATGTGTTTCATGTTTCCCAGTTGAAGAAGTGTCATGCAGAGATGGCCGAGATTCCTCTGAGAGATACAGTGCCACTGGAAGCAATTCAGTTGGACAGTGATTTGACGTATGAGGAGAAGCCTGTCTAGATTTTAGAGTTTGCCAGCCGAGTTACTCACAGCAAGGTTATCAAATTTTGTAAAGTTCAGTGGATCCACCATACCGAGGATGAAGCCACCCGGGAACGAGAGGATGATCTTCGCAAAGACCACCCACCAACCTCAAACCCCGGGGGGTTACCTCTATGTTGCTTATATTGCTATGCTATGCTCGTAGACGTGGATTGGGTTTGAGTGTATCCATGACAGATGTGAGATTGTTATTTAATGGTTCAACATAAGGTGGCAACTTTAATACACATCTGGGTGGATTACTTGTTTGGGCACCTGGAGAATCCAGTGTTGTCCTAGGATATCCCGGAGTACCCGTGTGATCATCCTACGGTCCGCCGCCCTGGCTCAAAGGGATCTTGAGATTATTCATGCTAGAAACTTCCGTGTGCAGCCACAAGCCATTATGGGCTTTGGCATAGTATGAGTAAGTTGTGTGACCTCTTTCAGTGGTGGGCTAGCAGATGTAGAGGGAAAGTAGGTGTAACTGTCCACCCAGAGTAAAGAGTAAATGCTTCTGAAAGACTGTGTCTCGGTCATCCGTTTCTCAAACATCATGTAGTGCGATAAATCCAATGGAGGAGATCGAGTCTTGTGGGGAAAAGTGCACAAACCTCTGCAGAGTGTAGAATCTAATCATGGTTAGCCGTGTCCCCGGTTATGGACAATCTTGAGTATCTAGTACTTGGATTTTCCTACCGAATCTCATCACTCTAAATTAATTTGTTGGGTTAATGAAATACTTTAATGGGGATTGAGTTGGAGGAACCTTCTTAATGATGTTTCAACTACCATGATAGTTAAAATAAAACTTATTCCTTTGTTGTAGGGAAAAATTGGCTTTTCGCAAAAAACATTATAACCATACAGCCTCCACCAGCCAAATATGCATATAGTGTTAGCATTATTTCTGTTCATTCCTCTACTGTGTTACATTGCCAGCATATTCCATGTGCTGACCCGTTTCCAGGCTGCAACATATCACGTTGCAGACTTTTCAGATGAGGAGTAAGGTTCGCTAGGTCGTTGCCGTGCAGCTCAGCTATGCCGTTGGAGTTGATGGACTCACTTTATCTTCCAAGCCTTCCGCTGTTCTCGGATTAGATGTCCTTAAGCCATATTTATTGTAATAAGTTCTCCTTTGGAGACATCGATGTATTAAGTGTGTGATTGCTACTCTATTATAAATCCTTCGAGTACTGTGTGTGTCAGCATTACCGATCCAGGGATGACACTGAAGGACAGAGACTTGACCATTTGAGGTCGGGTCGCTACAAAGATGGTATCAGAGCACACCTGAGTGTAGGACATGACCACTAAGCTAAGCCCTAGATCACTGCTCTCTTCTCATTTCTGACTGCTCTACACTGTCTACTCTTTAGGATGGCGGACGCAAGGAACAAGTTTGCCCAACCGGATGAAGAGGCACCTTTTGGACGACACTTGAAGGAAGTCACTAAGTACCTGAACATTGGAATACCAAGCTTCACCGGAACTTACAACGCCACTTTACCAGAAGAGGAGTGCTGGATGATTCAAGGTGTCGGGCGAGCCATTCATCGCAGACGCTGTGTTTAAAGGCCGCGAGGGCTTCGGCGTCCGGACAATCAATAATTTGGTTCTTTTTGATTAGGAACCTTGTCCAGAGTTACCGGGTTGACTCTCCGGGTTGCTGGACTATGTGACTGAGGTCATCGGCGTCTGGGCCGTACATAGGTACCTTGGAAGTTGTATCTAAAGGCATCTTCCAAATCTTCCCAATTGCCAATAGAATTTTCTGGGAGGCTGTTTAACCAGTGCCGTGCTGGTCCCTTAAGTTTAATTTGGAGATATTTGATGGCATGTAGGTCGTCACCGCGAGCCATGTGTATGTGGAGAAGAAAATCTTCAATCCAGACCACGGGGGTCCGTCGTGCCATCGTATGAGTCGATGTTCACGGGTTTAAACCCTTCTCGGAATTGGTTCTCCATTACCTCATCGGTGAAGCATTGGGGGTGTGCGACGCCTCTGTATCGGGCAATGTCGCTATGCACTTCAGATGAAGTCCGTATGCGATTTTCAGCCCAAGTGACATTGTGCTTGTTGTGCCAGGCCTGACGGCTGTCCTGTCGCGCTGGGGCATGTCCCCTTGATCCATAGATTGATCTGGTTTGACCGGCTCTACTGTCCAGGTCCTATCATAGGTCATACGTGTATTCTGGAGCCCTTGTTCCCCTGCTTTTATGGCGAGGTGGTGTGGGCTGGTGCTCGGCTTGAGTTGCCGCTCTGTCTCGGCCATGCGGTGGTCGGTCAGGTTTGTGAGCAGCGTCACACATTGGTGGTATGGGCTCCAATGCCTCATCGTCGAATTGGGGTAGCAGCTTGCACTTCAGATAGTTTTTTGTTGGGCGTTTGAGGCCGTATTCCTCGGCTACCAAGACGTTAGTCCATTTGTCATTGAGTAAGTCCTGATCAGCTTGAAGCTGCTGCTGTTTCTTTTTCAGGCTTCTTGCGTGGCGATTAGCCGGCGCTTGAAGCGCTCTTGTTCGAGGGGTTCCTCCGGCACGATGAAATCTTCGTCATTGAGGCTCATGTCTTCTTCTGAGATCGGTAGGTAGTTACTATCGTCCGAGCCCTCATTCCCAACGGGATCATCGGGGTTTAACTTCCCATCCTACCAATCACCCTCTTCGGATGTTGGCTCTACAGGGGCTTCAGGATCTTCGGCATTCTCTGGAGTATTTTTATCTTTGGTGTCGGTATTGCCATCTTTGTCGCGACATGATTTTGAGCGGCGCCGCTGACATCGATGCTTCGGAGGGGCTTCGACAGGCTTGTCCTCAACCGGATCCTTCTTGCCGTCATCGCCATCCTCTTTGGGTGTGTCCACCATGTACATGTCGTATCTGGAGGTGGCCGTCCATCGTCCGGTAAACGGACGATTTTGGCCTTGTTCATCTCCGGCATCGTTGTCCATACCGTCGATGTCTTCGGAGGCATAGTCCAGCATGTCGGTTAGTTCTTCGATAGTGGCTATGAAGTGGGTGGTGGGGGGATGTAAAATTCCCCGCTCTCAACCCCTAGTCTTGGCTGGGCACAATTTGGAGGCGATCCTTCCGTAATGGCGAGTGATCGCATTAAGTCTAGAGCCTCGTTTAAAGGTGAGGGTTGGGCAGAGAAACGAGAGTCCGTGGGGCTGTCCGGAGTTGGAGCCTCCTGGAGGTGCCTGCTTGACACGAACCTCGAGAGTTCGGACTTAGAGTTCGGCGGAATATCCGGTGCTTGAGTGACAAGGGGAGTTCGGTTCGTCTTCGGGTTAGCCGATGACGCCGTCCCCTCCGGATCACCGGTAACAAGTTCCATAATTACAGAGAGTCCGGCGAGCCCTAAACTCCCGTCTTTAGACCTGACAGCCTGCTCCGGATCTAAGGCCAGAGCGGTGATCAGGGCTGCGAACCCTTCGAAGATCAAATCTCCTCGGATATCGGTGACATAGTTTAGGTTCCTGAAACTGTTCTGATGACCCAGGGCGTAGCTGTTGATTTTCTTGAGGTGTCCAGTCGAGTTGGCATGCAGCGCGAAGCCGCCGAATATGAAAATTTGGCCCGGGGGAAAAATCTCCCCCGAAACAACATCATTGTGGATGAACGAACGAGCCATCGAATCCTTTGTCGACAACACAGAGGAACTCTCAATGAAAGCATTGCTACCTCTTGAGCATGCGTTGGTTTTCCCTTGAAGAGGAAAGGGTGATGTAGCAAAGTAGCGTAAGTATTTCCCTCAGTTTTTGAGAATCAAGGTATCATTCCAGTAGGAGACTACATGCAAGTCGCCTAGTACCTGCACAAACAATCAAGAACCTTGCAACCAACGCGATAAATGGGTTGTCAATCCCTTCACGGCCACTTGCAAAAGTGAGATCTGATAAAGATAATACGATAAATATTTTTGGTATTTTTGTTGTATAGATTGAAAAGTAAAGATTGCAAAATAAAATAAATAGTAAACTAGAATTGTAGACCAAAACTTATATGATATAGAATAGACCCGGGGGCCATACGTTTCACTAGTGGCTTCTCTCATGATAGCATGTATTACGGTGGGTGAACAAATTACTGCCGAGCAATTGATAGAAGAGCGCATAGTTATGAGAATATCTAGGCAATGATTATGAAATATAGGCATCACATCCGTGTTAAGTAGATCGAAACAATTTTGCATTTACTACTATTACTCCACACATCGACCGCTATCCAGCATGCATCTAGAGTATTAAGGTCATAAGAACAGAGTAATGCTTCAGGAAAGATGACATGATGTAGAAGGATAAAATCAAGAAATATGATATAAACCCCATCTTTTTATCCTCGATGGCAACAATACAATACGTGCCTTGCTGCCCCTACTGTCACTGGGAAAGGACACCGCAAGATTGAACCCAATGCTAAGCACTTCTCCCTTTGCAAGAAAGATCAATCTAGTAGGCCAAACTAAACTGATAATTCGAAGAGACTTGCAAAGATATAAAATCATGCATATAAGAATTTAGAGAAGAACCAAATATTGTTCATAGATAAACTTGATCATAAATCCAAAATTTATCAGATCTCGGCAAACACACCGCAAAAGAATATTACATCGAATAGATCTCCAAGAACATCGAGGAGAACTTTGTATTGAGAACCAAAGAAAGAGAAGAAGCCATCTAGCTAATAACTATGGACCCGAAGGTCTATGGTAAACTACTCACACATCATCGGAGAGGCTATGGTGTTGATGTAGAAGCCCTCCGTGATCGAATCCCCCTCCGACAGATCGCCGGAAAAGGCCCCAGATGGGATCTCACGGGTACAGAAGGTTGCGGCAGTGGAAAAGTGGTTTCGTGGCTCTCCTGTATGTTTTTAGTTTATAAGAGTATATATAGGCGAAAGAAGTACGTTAGTGGAGCTCCGTGGGGCCTATGAGGGTGGGGGTGCACCTACTCCCCTGGGCACGCCCTCCTACCTCGTGGAAGCTTCATGGAGTTCCAAACTTCAACTCCAAGTCTCCTGGTTTGCGTTTGTTCCAAGAAAGATCCTCGCGAAGGTTTCGTTCTGTTTGATATTCCTTTTCCACGAAACATTGAAATAGGCAAAAAACAGAAACTGGCACTGGGCCTCCGGTTAATAGGTTAGTCCCAAAAATAATAGAAAAGTGCATATTAAATCCCATTAAACATCCAAAACAGTAATATAATAGCATGGATAAATAAAAAATTATAGATACATTGGAGACGTATCAGCATCCCCAAGCTTAATTCCTGCTCGTCCTCGAGTAGGTAAATGATAAAAACAAAATTTTTGATGTGGAATGCTTCCTAACATAATCTTCAATGTAATTTTCTTTATTGTGGCATGAATATTCAGATCCGAAAGATTCAAGACGAAAGTTTAATATTGACATAAAAATAATAATACTTCAAGCATACTAACCAAGCAATTATGTCTTCTCAAAATAACATAGCCAACGAAAGCTCATTCCTACAAAATCATATAGTTTGGCCATGCTTCATTTTCGTCACACAAAATTCTCCCATCATGCACAACCCCGATGATAAGCCAAGCAATTATTTCATACTTTTGTATTTTCAAACCTTTTCAATTTTCACGCAATACATGAGCGCGAGCCATGGACATAGCACTATAGGTGGAACAGAATATGATGATGGAGGTTGTGTGGAGAAGACAAAAAAGGGAAAAAGTCTCACATCGACCCGGCTAATCAACGGGCTATGGAGATGCCCATCAATTGATGTCAATGCGAGGAGTAGGGATTTCCATGCAACGGATGCATTAGAGCTATAAATGTATGAAAGCTCAACAAAAGAAACTAAGTGGGTGTGCATCCAACTTGCTTGCTCACGAAGACCTAGGGCATTTTGAGGAAGCCCATTGTTGGAATATACAAGCCAAGTTCTATAATGAAAATTCCCACTAGTATATGAAAGTGACAAAATAAGAGACTCTCTATCATGAAGATCATGGTGCTACTTTGAAGCACAAGTGTGGAAAAAGGATAGTAACATTGTCCCTTCTCTCTTTTTCTCTCAGTTTTTTTGGGCCTTATCTTTTTTTTATTTGGCCTTTCTCTCTCTTTTTTATTTCCTCACATGGGACAATGCTCTAATAATGATGATCATCACACTTCTATTTATTTACAACTCAAAAATTACAACTCGACAATAGAACAAAATATGACTCTATATGAATGCCTCCGGTGGTGTACCCAGATGTGCAATGATTCAAGACTGACATGTATAAAAAATTATGAATGGTGGCTTTGCCACAAATACTATGTCAACTACATGATCATGCAAGGCAATATGACAATGATGAAGCGTGCCATAATAAACGGAACGGTGGAAAATTGCATGGCAATATATCTCAGAATGGCTATGGAAATGCCATAATCGGTAGGTATGGTGGCTGTTTTGAGGAAGATATAAGGCGGCTTATGTGTGATAGAGCATACCATATCACGTGGTTTGGATGCATCGGCGAAGTTTGCACCAACTCTCGAGGTGAGAAAGGGCAATGCACGGTACCGAAGAGGCTAGCAATGATGAAGGGTGAGAGTGCGTATAATCCATGGACTCAACATTAGTCATAAAGAACTGACATACTTATTGCAAAAATGTACAAGTCATCAAAACCAAGCACTACACGCATGCTCCTAGGGGTATAGATTGGTAGGAAAAGACCATCGCTCGTCCCCGACCGTCACTCATAAGGAGGACAATCAAAGAAACAACTCATGCTTCAAATTTGTTACACAACGGTTACCATACGTGCATGCTACGAGACTTGCAAACCTCAACGCAAGTATTTCTCAAATTCCTAAATACTCAACTAGCATGACTCTAATATCACCATCTTCATATCTCAAAACAATCATCGAGTATCAAACTTCTCATAGTATTCAATGCATTCTATATGACAGTTTTTATTATACCCATCTTGGATGCCTATCATATTAGGACTAATTTCATAACCAAAGCAAATTACCATGCTGTTCTAAAAGACTCTCAAAATAATATAAGTGAAGCATGAGAGATCAATAATTTCTATAAAATAGAACCACCACCGTGCTCTAAAAAGATATAAGTGAAGCACTAGAGCAAAATTATCTAGCTCAAAAGATATAAGTGAAGCACATAGAGTATTCTAATAAATTCCGATTCATGTGTGTCTCTCCCAAAAGGTGTTTACAGCAAGGATGATTGTGGTAAAAAAGCAAAGACTCAAATCATAGAAGACGCTCCAAGAAAAACTCATATCATGTGGTGAATAAAAATATAGCATCAAGTAAAGTTACCGATAAACAAAGACGAAAGAGGGGATGCCTTTCGGGGCATCCCCAAGCTTAGGCTTTTGGTTGTCCTTGAATTTTACCTTGGGGTGCATTGGGCATCCCCAAGCTTAGGCTCTTGCCACTCCTTGTTCCAAAATCCATCAAATCTTTACCCAAAAACTTGAAAACTTCACAACACAAAGCTCAACAGAAAATCTCATGAGCTCCGTTAGTATAAGAAAACAAACCACCACTTTAAGGTACTGTAATGACCTCATTCTTTATTTATATTGGTGTTAAACCTACTGTATTCCAACTTCTCTATGGTTCATAACCCCTGATACTAGCCATAGATTCATAAAAATAAGCAAACAACACGCGAAAACAGAATCTGTTAAAAACAGAACAGTGTGTAGAAATCTGGAGGTTTCAAATACTTCTGTAACTCCAGAAATTCTGAAAAATTAGGACGACCTAAATAATTTGTATATTGATCTACTGCAGTTGGAATTGGTATTTTATCGCACTCTGGTAAAAATGAAAATTATTCTCGTGAGCACATACTTTCTGTTTTTTTCAAGAAGATCAAACAACAATCACCCAAGAAGATCCTAAAGGATTTACTTGGCAGAAACACTAATTGAAGCATAAAAAACACAATCATAACAGAGGATAGATGATTTATTTATTACTAAACAGGAACAAAAATAAAATTGGGTTGCCTCCCAACAAGCGCTATCGTTTAACGCCCCTAGCTAGGCATAAAAGCAAGAATAGATCTAGGTATTGTCATCTTTGGTATGCAATTCTTCAATTGAACACCTATAACCCTTAGGAGGTTCTTTGTTTTTGGTAATGATCAAACTCCTATGTAGGAAATCAAGAAATTCATTTGTGGCAAAAGGTTCCTGTTAGGAGCTAGGGTTCTGCTGGTTCTAGGGCGGAGATTGTAGGGGAAAGATGGAGGAAGACGAGGTCGAGGGCGCGGCGGCCGGCGGCTAGGCGCCGTCCTTGCATGGTGGAGAAGAGGCGGCGGCGGTGCAAGAGGCGGCTAGGGTTAGGTCTCCCGGCTCTCTAAGGGAAGCCGAGCAAATACTGATTGCTTCTTGCTTGATTAGATCGATACATCTCCTCTCCTTATATAGAGAGGTTTACTTGACTCCTAAGCAAACAACCCTAATAACGATAAGATAATTGGGCTAAGCCCCTAATAACGATAAGATAACTTGGGCCATAGCCCACTGGGCTAAGCCCCTAATATGCCGGTCATAACACTTCTCCCCGCCTGCACAAACAGCTCGTCCTCGAGCTGTAAGGCGGGGAAGCGCTTGCTTAACTTCTCGAGGTGATCAACCAACATCAAAGACCTTCGCGACAGCTGGGGCGGCCAGGTCGCCGAGCTCGGCGGCGATGTCATCCTCATCAATGTAGTCTGCAGCCTCCAGGTAGAAGAGTCGATGGCAGACATGGTCGGGCATGTAGGTCTCGTCGCAGTTGAAGCACAACCCTTGGCAGCGACGCTCGAGTAGCTCGGCCGAGGTGAGCCGGCGGAACGGGCGTGCCGCGGTCGTGGCAAGGGGTGCCGCGGAAGCCTGAGCAGGCCGACCCTGCGCGGGAACATCCGGCCAGGGTGGCGGCCCAGCGGCCCGGGACGGTGATGCCTGCTGGATGGCCATCGCGCGACGCTCGAATGCGCGGGCGTAGTACATGGCCGTCTGGAGGTCCTGGGCCCCCTGCAGCTCGACGTCCACGCGAATATGATCTGGTAGACCGCCGACGAAGAGTTCGGCCCGCTGGTGAGCCGTCACGCCGGACGCGTGCCATGCCAGGGCCTGAAAGCGGTCGGTGTAGTCCTGCACCGTAGAGGTGAAGGGGAGGCGGCCCAACTCCGCCAGCTGGCTCCCACGTATCGGCAGTCCGAATCAAAGGAGGCAGAACTCGCAAAAATGCTCCCATGGGGGCATGCCTCCCTTGTCCTACTCGAGGGCGTAGTACCACATCTGTGCGGCGCTGTAGAGGTGATAAGAGGCGAGCCAGGTGCGGTCCGACGCGACCGTCCATTGCCCAAGGAAGAACTGCTCGCACTGGTTGATCTAGTTGAGGGGGTCCTCGGCGCCATCGTAGGTGGTGAAGGCGAGCTTGGTGAAGCGCGACGGTGCCTGAGCATGATCGCTGTGAGTGTACGGCTCGACGGTACGGAGCAGTGAAGTGGATGGCGTTGGTCCAGTGTGCACAGGTGGTCCGCAGGAAAGCGGTGGCCCCTCAAAGCCAGCGTGGAAACTCGCGGAGCCGGAAGGCCCGTCGTATGGCAGGGAGGCCGCCGGCTGGTCCGTGGCCATGGTGTAGACTGGCGGTGGTGACGTCCCGGCCAACCAGGTCGGAAGTTGGGATGGCGAGGGCGGGAACCGCACTTGCTCAATCGGCATGCCCGTCAGCGCGATTGTAGTCAGCCCAGTGCTAGGCGGCGGATGCTGCCTGGAAACGGCGGAGGCGGCGGGCGCGGCGATGGCTGCGGTCGGCCATTGTGGCTTGATCGGGGTAGTGGCGGGGGCTGGCTATAGCTGCAGCGAGGGCTGCAGTGGCCCGACCAGCGTCGCGGTGGCCCCGGGGTGCAGCGGCTGCCAGGGCGGTGGCGGCGAGGACTCGGGTGGCGTGGGTGACGCGGCGTGGGCCGGCACCGGCCACTGCGGCCATTGGGACGCGGCGGCGGGCGGCAGCTGAAGCGGCCAATGGTGGTGTAGAGGCCCGGTTGGCGCCGCGGGTGCCGAATACCACGGCATGGCGGCTGGCCCGGTCGCGGCGGCCGGCGGCCCGTAGGGGCCGGCTAGGTATAGCCGTATCCCCTGGACGGCGGTGACGAGATCGTTGAGGACCCCTGTGATCTCCGCCTGGGAGTAGACGGCAGCAGGTGGTGCGGTGGAGCGCGCTGTCATCTGGGTGGTGGCGGCGCCGGAGGATGCGACCAGCAGCGCGGACAGGGAGGGCAGCGGCACGGTGAAGAAGGCCAACGGCGCGGTGGTGATGTTCGGCAGTGGAAGCGACGGGATGGGCGGCGTCGAAGACATGATCGGAACTGAGCTACCTGATACCAAGGTGTTAGGAGCTAGGGTTCTGTTGGTTCTAGGGCGGAGATTGTAGGGGAAAGATGGAGGAAGACGAGATCGAGGGCACGGCGGCCGGCGGCTAGGCGCCGTCCTTGCGTGGTGGAGAAGAGGCGGCGGCAGCGCAAGAGGCAGTTAGGGTTAGGTCTCCCGGCTCCCTAAGGGAAGCCGAGCAAATACTGATTGCTTCTTGCTTGATTAGATCGATACATCTCCTCTCCTTATATAGAGAGGTTTACTTGACTCCTAAGCAAACGACCCTAATAACGATAAGATAATTGGGCTAAGCCCCTAATAACGATAAGATAACTTGGGCCACAGCCCACTGGGCTAAGCCCCTAATATGCCGGTCATAATAGTTCCTTAATGATATCTAAAAAGTTGGGGTGAACACTTATTGATTTGAGATCTTCACTTTTCTTACTAGAAGATTCACCCTTATTTTTAGGAACATAGATAAATTTGGAAACTTTGGTAGGAGGAGGATTTGAGGTGTTTTTAACGGCAGAGAAAGCGGACCCCAAGTTGGTAATAATATCTTCGAGTTTATCAATTCTAGTGGAAACTTGACCTATCGTTTCATTGACTATGGGTTCCTTTTCCTTAAGATTTTGCAGAGTGAATCCTACCTTAGATCCATATTGAGTAATTTGGTTGCGGATCTTTTTATCCAAATTTTCAATTAACTCTACCATGGCAATTTTATTTTCAATAATATCAAGCCTTTGCATCACATGTTCCAAAGTTAAAATAGTTCCATTGACCAAAAAAGGTGGTGGGCCTAACAAATCTATCATATCATTATAAGAATCAAAAGTATGGCTTCCCAAGAAATTCCCTCCGGTAATGGTGTCAAGAACATATCTATACCAAGGAGCGATGCCTACGCGAAAATTGGGAAGAAGAGCGGAAGTAGATTGCTCTTTCATAGATCTATTTTGAGCATTGCAAATTCTATACCAAGCATCTTTTAAAATTTCTCCCTCCCTTTGTTTAAAATTAAGAACTTCATTATTGGGAGTGTTAACAATGATAGGGGAACTAGCCATCTGGGCAAATAAACGATCTAACACACGGACACACAAGAGGCAAGCGAAAAGAGGCGAACAGAAAAAGGGGCGAATAAAACTGCAAAGGTGAAGTGGGGGAGAGGAAAACGAGAGGCAAATGGCAAATAATGTAATGCAAGGGAGAAGAGTTTGTGATGGGTACTTGGTATGTCTTGACTTGAGTGTAGATCTCCCTAGCAACGACACCAGAAATCCTTCTTGCTACCTCTTGAGAATGCGTTGGTTTTCCCTTGAAGAGGAAAGGGTGATGCAGGAAAGTAGCGTAAGTATTTCCCTCAGTTTTTGAGAACCAAGGTATCAATCCAGTAGGAGACTACACACAAGTCGCCTAGTACCTGCACAAACAATCAAGAACCTTGCAACCAACGCGGTAAAGGGGTTGTCAATCCCTTCACGGCCACTTGCAAAAGTGAGATATGATAAAGATAATAAGATAAATATTTTTGGAATTTTTGTTGTATATATTGTAAAGTAAAGATTGCAAAATAAAATAAATAGTAAACTAGAATTGTAGATCAGAAACTTATATGATATAGAATAGACCCGGGGGCCATAGGTTTCACTAGTGGCTTCTCTCATGATAGCATGTATTACTGTGGGTGAACAAATTAGTGCCGAGCAATTGATAAAAGAGCACATAGTTATGAGAATATCTAGGCAATGATTATGAAATATAGGCATCCCATTCGTGTTAAGTAGACCGAAATGATTTTGCATCTACTACTATTACTCCACACATCGACCACTATCCAACATGCATCTAGAGTATTAAGTTCATAAGAACAGAGTAATGCTTTAGGCAAGATGACATGATGTAGAGGGATAAACTGAAGCAACATGATATAAACCCCATCTTTTTATCCTTGATGGCGACAATACAATACGTGCCTTGTTGCCCCTACTATCACTGGGATAGGACACCGCAAGATTGAACCCAAAGCTAAGCACTTCTCCCATTGCAAGAAATATCTATCTAGTAGGCCAAACTAAACCGATAATTCGAAGAGACTTGCAAAGATATCAAATCATGCATATAAGAATTCAGAGAAGAACCAAATATTGTTCATAGATAAACTTGATCAAAAATCCACAAGTCATCGGATCTCAGCAAACACACCGCAAAAGAATATTACATCGAATAGATCTCCAAGAATATCGAGGAGAACTTTGTATTGAGAACCAAAGAGAGAGAAGAAGCAATCTAGCTAATAACTATGGACCCGAAGGTCTGTGGTAAACTACTCACACATCATCGGAGAGGCTATGGTGTTGATGTAGAAGCCCTCCGTGATCGAATCCCCCCCGGCAGATCGCCGGAAAAGGCCCCAGATGGGATCTCACGGGTATTCCAAATATCCCTAACCCTAGTTTTGCCATGAGAGTCCACCATACTGCAACACCCCAAAAATTTAACCATGATTTATTAATTAAAATTTTGCCTTGGTAAATTAAAATTTTATTTTCTAGATTTTCTTTTAATTCAGAACCACTCTTTTCTCCTAATTGTGGAGTTTTCACTCCAAGTGAAAACCTTTCAAAAATATTGTTGGACTTGTATATCTTCCCAAGAACATTTCTTCTATCAGTGGAATTATTTCTACAATTATTTTTGCTGAGCTTTATTCCTTTAAAAGTGATTTTCATAAGTTTCAGAGCCTCTGTTGCACTACAACCCTTTCAAATACTTCTTTAAAATCCCCACCAAAATTTGGGGATGTCATGTGATGTTCCCACATCACTTTTATGCAAAAATCTCTTTTAGTCATTTGGAAATTTTGAGCCCTACCCCAAGTTTTCAAATCTGGTCTAGTTTGTAATTTGCACTACAACCTATTTAAATATTTCTTTAAAAATTCCACCAAAATTTGGGGATGTTAGCAGTAGTGTATGATTCAACTTTATGCAAAAACCCATTGGTGTTCTTTGAAAAATTTGAGCAAATCATCCTCTTTTTCTCTCTGGTCCAGTTGGGTATTTTCTACTGCAACCATATTTTATCTTGCCCTATTACCCATGATTTTTCTCCTGCTCATAGACCACTCTACCAAACCCTTAAGTCCAGGAGATTGGACGCACCAGAAGATTTTTAGCACATGCAATAATGCCCTTTATTTTCTGTCCAGATTTGGTTTTCTCAAAAACTTGCCCTAGGGAGTTTTTGCTTTTGTCAAGCTAACCTTGCCACCCTCTTTATCATCCAAAGATACCCCAAACTGGAGACTTTGGCCACTAGAGGAGATACCTAGAAGCTCCTGGTATTCTGTCGATCACTTGGTGTTCATGAACAGAATTGCCATGCTCATGAGTTTGCATTATGGGCTTGCCACAACAGCCAAACCAACGTGTACACTAAGCTCCTAGCTACCTCTAACCTAGACCTGTTAACTACCAGCCTCATCCTTGCCCTCTAGCACACGTTGGCATTCCATCGAGCACATGGTGCACGTGCTCTGGGCGCGCCCAGAGCGCACGTTTTGCACGCGCACGCGCAACCGAGCCGCCGCGTTCGCTTACCCCGCGCCCTGGCTCTTGCTCGCCTACAGAGCCGCGCCCGTCCTCATCCGCTCACCAGAACCATCCAAGCCACCCCTCGAGCCCCGCAGCGCCACCGTCAGGTCGGCCATGGCAGCTAGCGGATGGCCGCAGCAGGCTCCTGCCATGGACAGCGCCACCCGAGCCACAGCCGATCGCCAGCTTGCCCCTGAAAACCCAAGCTCATCCATACGCTCCTCCAAGCTGCCGCCTACATCGCCACGTCGTCTACGGCCACAGTAGCAGCTCGCTGTCGATCTTATCCCCGGCCGCCGCGGAAACGACCTAGTTTCACTATAAATAGGAGCCACCGAGCTCGTCCAGACCTTCAGGCGACCTCAGGCCATCCCTCTAGAGCCCCCACAGCCAGCAATCGACGGAGGGAGGCCTTCTTCCTCGTCTTCGGTCCGTTCGGCCGCCGCCACACTCCGGTGCCATGCATCACGAGCAGAGCCTTCCTAGTCCTTCCAGCGCCACCATCCGACTCCCCTCGACCGTGTGGAGCTGCCCAACCTCTCAGCTTCGACCAGGAGCCACCGTAGCCCAAGCCCCCAATTGATCTCAAAGATGCCGTCCGTAGAGCTCGCCGCCGGCGACCCCCTTCGTCCCCCGACCCTCTCGACCACTGGGAGGACCGCCCTAGACTGGCGGATCCATCCCTGCCCTCGGAATCCCGTGGGGAGCCGCCGTTCATCGGCGGCAATCACTGGAGCTCCGCCTCTGCTCGGCCAGAGGAGAAAGAAGGCACGGGCGATGTTTGTACTGTTTTGAAACTATGTGTTAATTTAAATTTTCTTAAAAATAGGATTTTGAAGAAGGAAGCAACTTCCAAAAAGTGCACCCCCACTTGCATACTCTTGGAAGGCAAGCATTCTGAACCCCGGCATAATATTGGTTGTGTGTCGTTTGATGCAAATACAACACCACCTTGACACGAAGTATTCGTTATTTTATGTGACGATATGGTCATACTCATGAGTGCATAACAAAGATTCCTTGCTATTGGATTTTGCTATGCTTCTGATAGTAATCACCCTCGTATGTCTTTCATGCCTACCGGGAGGAATCTGTGAAAGTCTCTGTCTTGGGTAGACACGAGCTTGTCTCTTGTTCTTCATCGAGACGGTTATGTCCGGTAAGGCATGGTGAGGTATGATGAGTGGTGATTCTGTTTGATTGGTGTGAAATATATTTCTTATGCTTATCATGCAGGAAATGCTTTAACCTCCTGAGTCGACCATAGATCGAGTCTTGTTCCAGTAACCCCCATACTTGTCTCGTACTACCACTTGTCCCTACCCTAGGTAGGGTACGGTTCAGTAAGTTGTCAACCCCTTCCTAGCACACACCGTACGGAGAGGCCATGGTGGAAGATACCGTCTGCATCCGGTAGGCATGCCACCTGGTCCGGGGGCATGGATGTTTCCGGTTGGAGCCAAGGGGGTAGCTACCCTAGTTTGCGCGCATTATAAATTTTGTGATCCCATGCTAGTCGAGGTTGTAGCCTCCCCACTTAGAGTTTCGCTTAACGGGTGTCATGGGTGATTCCAGATGCCGGTAAGTTAGGCTGGTGTGTGCGGTCAGGTGTCTTTTCAACTAAAAGACCATAGACGGAACTAGTCCCGATGGACTAAAGGAATCCGTTACTCGTGGGTAAAGAGTACACCCTCTGCAGAGATTATATCTATTCGAATAGCCGTGTCCATGGTTAAGGACTACAGTCTGGGATGAGTCAAGTGTCGGTCTTAGTGTCGGTCTTCGAAGGAAAAACTGCTAAACCAAAACATGGATCACGATTGTGACTTATGATGATTATGATTACTATTATTATGGACTAACCATTTACATTATTTGAAGTATTGAGTATCCCTGGGACGGTTCTACCTCCTGGATGTTCACTATGATTACTCTCATATAAGCCCTTTATGTGGTGTCGCGGAGACACCCGACTGTGGCATGCTAGTTATTCATTTACTTTATAAGCCCTTTATGTGGTGTCGCTGAGACGCCCGGCTGTGGCATGCTTGTTATTTACTTAATCTATAAGCCCTTTATGTGGTGTCGCACAGACGCCCGACTGCGGCATGTTTGCTACATATTTCCTTTATAAGCCCTTTATGTGACGTCGCTCAGACGCCCGACTGAGGCATACTCTATATTATTATCCTTTCGAGGCATCGCTTCAGACACCCGATCGATGCATTCTATTTCTACCCCCTTATTGTATATTCATGTTGTATATGAATAACCTGCTTGCGTGCAACATGGATGTTTATTTTGTGACTGACGTGTGATCATAGAATATTTCAAAGCATGATTATCATTTGTATATTATACCTGTGTTCATAATGTTTGCGAGTACATTCAAAGTACTCACTGGCTTGTCCCTGGCTATTGTCTTGGCCAGATTTCTTGCGTGGAGAGGAGCGTTGCGATGACAGCTCCGGAACCTACGCAATGGTGACAACAGCCTCGCAAAGATAGGAGTTATCCAGGTCAGCTGTTCCTGTGGGAAATGGAGTCCCATAGACGCCGATGAACCGCAGTCCGCTTCCGCCATCAATCACCAGAAACCATTTGTTGTACTCATAGGCCAGAATGGTCTTGTACTACATTTTTTTGTATTTTGCTTGGAGTTTCTGTATCAAGTTGGTGACTCGTTAGCTAACAGTAATCCTGGGGCTGGTGAGCACAAGGGCCATTTTCTGGGAAATTAATATCCTAAAAATTCGGTCCTGACAACCTTGGTATCAGAGCCAGGCTGACCATTGGCCAATCCTATCTTGTCCAGGTCAATAAACCTAGGTTAATCAACCCACCAGACCTTAACCTAACCCCGACCAAGCTTCTCGTGTAAGATAGCCACACAGTGACCCCGACACCTTTTGGCAATCGGTGGCCAACCTATCAGCCTAACCTGTCGATCACGCGCCAGTGACCGACACCTAAATTGTCTCTTTCGCAAGCGTGCGAAGGAAGACTCTGCCCCCTTTTTCCATAAAAAGGGGCACGCTAGCCTCAACCCAGCACAGCACAGCCTCTACGCCAAAACCAAGCGAAGATGCCTGGCCCCATTGTTCACAATGAAACAACAGCAACCAACCTTGGAGGTTTTGTGACCGTGCTAGCAAACCTCACCCGCCGTGCCTTTGCTTTAGAAGAGCCCCCAGAATATGTTGTGTACCAAGGGCCCATGTGCAGTGAGAGCCGTCAATTCTGGGCCACTGTGCACGTCTACGGTAGGGGTCTATCGCCAGAACGCCCCTAGAGGTTCACCGGAAGGACAACTTCCTTTGAGCCACAAGCCATCCAACTGGCTGCTCGGGAGGCTGTAGTTCAACTCCGGCACTTGTCGCCCAGAGTTAACTGTCGCTTGTTACTACCCCAGCCGTGACGGGTATGGTAGGCCACCCTAGGTTGCCAATGGAGATCACGAGACGGATCCTGCATTGTTGCATCTGGTGCGCTATGTAAGTGCAGTAGAGGAACTGTTCGATCAAATCACCCTTGATCTGATCGCAGCCCGTGGAGAACTGGTTCGCCGAGCCCCGACAAGAGGAGAAGATGAGCCCGACACCGACAACCTAGTCGTGCTATTCAGACAACCGATCGAGTCCTTGAGGTCTGTCCTAGCCATTTACCAAAATGCTTTGGTGTCCCCAAAAGAGCTTCGTCGCCTTTTGGGAACATGCTCCAACGGGATTGTGGCCAACAACCCCGGCGATGGTCATCATCGCTACCCCGACCCTACAGCCCCTCAACTCCGTCCGGCTAACCCCGACGGTGAAACCCATGGAGAAGCCTTGACGTCCACAAGGCACGCCCGCTTAGATATTAACGAGGTAGACTAAGTCACTCGAGTAGTACCGAGTCTTAGTATATCCACGCCTTGTAATTGTGTGATCTTGTGACGCCATAATTAAATGCTGTCTACTTGTGCGCCCCTATTTTAAATAATAACCATGCATAAGTATGTTAGCGTACAGTTGCATTTAATTCCGGGCGTAGCTACCAAAAACCACCTCGACGACACCCACAGTAATACATCACTTTTGTGAGATATGTGTATCTGTGGCACTGACCCCGACCCCATAGAGTAGAACCGACAAGCTAGTTACCCTCCTTGTCGGTGTCAAAACCGGTGGATCTCGGGTAGGGGGTCCCGAACTGTGTGTCTAGGCCGGATGGTAACAGGAGGCAGGGGACACGATGTTTTACCCAGGTTCGAGCCCTCTTGATGGAGGTAATACCCTACGTCCTGCTTGATTGATATTGATGATATGGGTAGTACAAGAGTAGATCTACCACGAGATCAGAGAGGCTAAACCCTAGAAGCTAGCGTATGGTATGATTGTATGGTATGGTTGTTGTCCTACGGACTAAAACCCTTCAGTTTATATAGACACCGGAGAGGGTTAGGGTTACACAAGGTCGGTTACAAAGGAGGAGATATCCATATCCGTATTGCCTAGCTTGCCTTCCACGCTAAGTAGAGTCCCACCCGGACACGAGACGAAGTCTCAATCTTGTATCTTCATAGTCTAACAGTCCGGCCAATGGAGATAATCCGGCTGTCCGGAGACCCCCTAATCCAGGACTCCCTCAGTAGCCCCTGAAACAGGCTTCAATGACGATGAGTCCGACACGCAATATTGTCTTCGGCATTGCAAGGCGGGTTCCTTCTCCGAATACATCACAGAAGAATTTGAATACGAGGATAGTGTCCGACCCTGCAAAATAAGTTCCACATTCCACCGTAGAGAGAATAATATTTTTGCAGATCTAATTTGCTGGCTTGTTTTGGCAGCATGACGTTACGTCATGGCCCGGTGATTATTTGAACCGTTTCTTTTAACCAGCCCCGCACATAACACGAGGCAGTTTTTCGACACGTCTTGTCAAAGCAGAGATCGTGTCCCCTTATTACGGGATTCTCATCAATACAGGCATGGGTAACCCAACCGCACCATCAATTGCGGCGCTTGGGGGATAAGCGAGTTTTACCAGGCAAGTGGGGATGCTTAGCTTCGTCTGCCCATATAAAGGGATAATGATTCACCTTTCTATCCATGCCTTCTTGCTCCTTTGCTCATCCGTTTTCGCACACTCGAGCTCTAGCACTCAAGTTCGCACTTCCCACCTCGACCTTCTCCAAGCATGTCCGGAGCGGGAGGCAGGTAGATGGTCTCCTCCGTCACGGAGGGAGACATCAAGAAACTAAGGAGAGCCGGATACCTGCCCGACGACATCACGCACCGGCTCCCAGATTAGGGGCAGCTCATCCCCACCCCAGGCCCCATGAGAGGGTAGTATTCCTCACCCATTTCCTCCGCGGACTGGGATTCCCTCTCCATCCCTTCGTCCGGGGCTCATGTTTTATTACGGCCTGGATTTCCATGATCTGGCCCCAAACTTCATCCTCAACATCTTGGCGTTTATCGTTGTATGCGAGGCCTTCCTCCGCATCATGCCCCACTTCGGCTTATGGCTGAAGACCTTCAATGTCAAGCCGAAGGTGGTGGGCGGCCACCAGGCGGAGTGCGGAGGCGCCATGGTGGGCAAGATGCCTAACATAACATGGCTCGAGGGCTCCTTTGTGGAAACCATAAAGGGGTGGCAATCGGGGTGGTTCTATATCACCGAGCCGCGCGACCCTGCATGGGCAGCGGCCCCCGAGTTCCGATCTGGCATCCCCACGCGGCTCACCTCCTGGAAAGAGAAGGGCCTGTCCTGGGGTAGTTCGAAAGAGCTGACCGGACTCCAAACATGTATTCAAAACATGGTGGACAAGAAGCTCAAGCTTGTCAACATAGTCCAAGTTATGCTCATCCGCCAGATACTCCCTGCCAACAACGGGAGTTCAACTTGTGGGAGTTCAATCCGGGGCAGCACCGAACTCTGAACAGGCTCTTTGACACGACTCATGAAGACGCCTGGAGGGTGCTGTTCAAAAGTGCCGAGGTCCCCCCCTATTACTGAGGATCGCGGATTCAGCGTGAAGCGCCAAGCCAGTGCGGTAAGCTGCTTTACCTTTCACAGGATACTTATTTTTTTATATAGATGGACTCTATGCGGGATCTAAACTCCCGTGCCTTTGACAGGATTGGCAGAAGATGGCCGGACAGATCGACTGTCCAGATTCTTTGCCCGAAGGCCCCCACAGACGCTCTTCTGGCGAAGATGTTGACTCCGGCCCCTTATACGGTGCCGGAGAAGACCAAGAAGGCCAAGGGAACCCGAAAGAGTTCCCGACACCAGGTGTCGTCGGACTCACCATCCGATGAATCTACGGCGCACTCTTCCCCCGAAGACAAGGAAGAAGAAGAAGAAGACGCTCCCCCACCGACTGGGGGAGACAAGAAAAGGAAGGCCGCCCCAACCGGGGAGGCCGGAGAGTCCAAGAAGGGAAGGACTCTCCTTCCGGATGGTTCCACCGCCGCCGACGAAGGCAAAGACGAGTGGTTGCCCAGGGTCAAGCCCCCGGGGAGATCGTAAGTATTCGGATACCAGATTAACTCATAGGATTGCTTTATCACACTGCTTTCTCTAACGTCGAACGCAATTATGCAGGCAGCCACGAGCCAGCATCGATGTATCATCGGACGACTCCTTGGGCTTGTCGGACATGGATAGCGATCCAGTCTCGACCGCCACCTCCCCTCATTCTGCCGACGACGCCGAGGTGTTATCTCAAGAGGCACCGGATCGAGGGGAGACAGCCCCGGAGGCGCCTCAAGGCGACCTTCCGGACTCCGAGAGACGAGGGGACGGGGCCCTTGAGAGCTCCGAGTTCGGCCCTCAGCCGAACACTACACCGGAACCTCCAGCGGTTTCGGGCTCGGGCAGGCAGCCTCCCTCTAAGAGGGGCGATACGCCTATGCTGGTGACCTCTGTCCATCCAGAGGCACCGGAAAATCTGCTAGAAGCGCTTCGCAGCGCTTCCATCGACGAGGAGCACCGCACTATCATGAGTGCGGTGATCCAGAAGGTTCATTCCGCCAGGAGCAGATTGACTGAAGCCTGTGTCAGCCTTCTAACAGGCTTCGAGGTAAGTGTTTTAAAATGTAGTAGAAATATTACCACATAGACAATAGCCCCTGATGCTTTGTTCGGTGTTCACAAAGAAAAGCCGAACACAGGATCAAATAATATCGCAGGAGTCTAATATAAGTATGTCAATATGCATATGTAGGCTTCGGTGCTGGCATCTGCCGCACTGACTAGGGAGGTCGCCGTATTGAAGCAGGACCTCGAGGGGTCCAGGAAAGAGCTCGGCCTTGCCAAGAGGCAGCTCGAGGAGAACAAGGGTAAGTAATACCCTGTCTTATGTATATATATAAAAGAGGCTGCAATTGCAAAATGACAGGATCATCGTATGTTTGCCAGGGGCCACGACCGAGGTGGCGACCCTGAAGCAAGCGCTAACCAAGGCTGAAGATATAGCGGCCAAGGAGCGCATCGAGCGAGAGAAGCACGAGGCTCGGGTGGGCAAGGTGCAGCAAGAGCTCCAGGCTCTTGTGGCGAAGCACGAGGCGTTGGAGCTTGACTCCAAGACGCGGGAGTCTGAGCTTGCCGCGGCCCTCGAGAGTGTAAAAAGTGCCAAGGCCGAAGCCCAAAAGGCCCTCCAAGAGATCGACGCGATGAAGAAGATAGCGGCGGGTAAGGCTTTCTATATGCAAAGTAAGCATGTAAAAGTAAATTACCGATTACTTACCCGGATCCGGAGCTCTTCAGGAGCATTCGCAGATTTGCCCCGCAGTGTGTCCGATGCCGCACAATTTTACCAGGCCAAGGACGGAAGCTCGACGGAGAAGCTGTTCTGGTCTCAATATGCTGAGGCCGAACATCCGATGGCAATGAGCGACCAACTGAAGCAGATGGTCGAGCTACATAAGGCGGCTGATCAGGCCATAAAGGGCTTTATAGTCCGGCTGTGGCCTGGCAACGCCCTTCCAAACAGCTTCTTCGGCCTGGTGAGGCGGCTTGTGGATGCCTGCCCGCGGCTGGAGGTCGTCAAGCGATCTGTCTGTATTGAAGGTGCACGCCGGGCTTTTGCCCGTGTGAAATTGCAGTGGGTCAAGCTAGACGCTGTGAAGCTGATTAAGGAGGGGCCGCCAAAGGGCAAGGAGCACCGCCACCCCGAGATGTACTACGAGGGTGTTCTGCTGGGTGCCCGTCTCATCGCGGATGAGTGTTCAAAAGATGTAATATTTGAGTAAACTTGCTCATTTTATCATGTATTTATGAAAACTTGTTTCATATGCGCTATGCAAGGCTTGTTCGAATTTAAAATATTACCTTCTGTTTGGCTGTTTATCCAATCTAAGAGATGGCTAGTCCTCGGCTTCTGCCCCCATGCCACGAGTGCTGGGGTGTTCGGGATAAACCTGAGCACTCTTGTTCCCATATTTGGGTCCTTCGAGGGAGGTGCTGAGCACAACGAACAAGGCAACCGAACTAATAATGCTTTATCACTCTCACTTAGCCATAGAATTCTATAATTTTAAATTTCGGCGAAGCCCCTGGTATTCGGAAGGCCGAATTCGGGGCGCGATACACGCCTGTAAGCCGGACAGGGCCGACCCCTCTCCCTAAGTGGCATAAGTCTTTAGGGACTTGAAAAACCTCGCCGAACAGCGACCAGTCTCTCGCCTTATCATGACAGTCAGTTTTCGCTTTCTCTACTGAGGTGCTAAGCCCGGCAGAACCGGGGCACAATCGCAGTAGTTCTCCTAGCGCTACCTTAGCCGATAGAGGGGAACGTAAGTTACCAAAACATAGGAGCTGGGCAAACCCAACATTTGACCAAAGACATGATTCGGAGCTGATGCATATAATGCTATAAGTTCAGGGTGCCGCACTTGTGAAAGTGTTCGGACTTTTCACACCGCATTGTGGGGTACGTAAGCCCCTGGTGTATTGGCCGTACCATAGTGTACGGTTGCAAGGCGTCATTAATGAACACACACACACATATATATATAACAAGAATGCAATAATAGTCGTAATGTCATGCATTATTTATTAAAAATTGCGTTAAAGCAGAGTGATACAGATAGTGCGATAAGCAAAGAGTAGGACTATGTCCCTTCCAAAGGCAAGCTGAGGAATGATATTAAATTGAATATTTCACTCATTTACTGTAATCAACCTGGGAATTCCATGATATAACGTAGCTGTCTGCCTCCTTGGTTGCTGCATCATGTGTTCAGCAATAGTGCTACCGGACAGTGTTTCCAGAGATTAAGGTCCTGAAAGAAAAAGAAAAATAACCGAACGGGAAGCCCCTAGTGCGGTTTAGGTCGCGTCTTGGGGCGTGCCGTAGTTGTGCCCCCTCCCCACCTGTGCCCATGGTATTTTTAATGCGTAATTATGTACGTGCGGCACGAGTTTTGCCGCTGGGCTGGGATTGGGGTGGCCGCTGTATTGCCACGCGAGCTCAGATCGCGCCAGGCGGTCTACTTGCCGATTGCCCCGAGCGCGCTTGAAGGCGCCGAACTGGTTGATTGCCTTGAGAGGCTGCTTTGCGTTTCTACTGCGAGGGCTGCGGTGTGCTCCTCTGTTCGGAGAGAGCGCTCTGTGTTTCCATTGACTGTAATAACTCCGCGAGGTCCTGGCATCTTGAGCTTGAGATATGCATAATGCGGTACCGCATTGAATTTAGCAAATGCGGTTCGCCCGAGCAGCGCGTGATAACCACTGCGGAACGGGACTATATCGAAGATTAACTCTTCGCTTCGGAAGTTATCCGGGGATCCGAAGACCACTTCCAGTGTAATTGAGCCTGTGCAATGGGCCTCTACACTTGGAATGACGCCCTCAAAGGTTGTCTTTGTGGGTTTGATCCTTGAGGGGTCTATACCCATTTTGCGCACTGTGTCCTGATAAAGCAGGTACAGGCTGCTGCCGCCATCCATAAGGACTCGAGTGAGGTGAAATCCGTCGATGATTGGGTCTAGGACCAGTGTGGCGAATCCGCCATGACGGATACTAGTGGGGTGGTCCCTGCGATCTAAGGTGATCGGACAGGAGGACCAAGGGTTGAACTTTGGGGCGACTGGCTCCAACGCATATACGTCCCTGAGCGCACGCTTCCGCTCCCCCTTGGGGATGTGGGTTGCGTATATCATGTTCACTGTCCGCACTTGCGGGGGAAACCTCTTCTGTCCTCTAGTGTGCGGCTGCCGGGGCTCCTCCTCGTCATCGCTACACGCCCCCTTGTCCTTGTTTTCGGCAATTAACTTGCCGGCCTGCTTGAACACCCAACAATCCCTGTTGGTGTGATGTGTATTTGACATGAGCGATCGAGTATACGGTCCAAGCTGGACGGACCCGGCGTACTTTGTTTGAATGGCTTTTTTTGCTGACCGGGTTTAGAGCCTTTGAATTCGGCATTGACTGCCGTATCCTCAGTATTTTCGCTGTTAATGCGGCGCTTATGCTTGTTGCGACGTGACCTGCTATTGCCGTCCTTGGTATCCGTGGTACCATGGTTCTTTGATATGCTATTACTGTGAGCCAGCCAGCTATCTTCTCCCGCACAAAAGCGGG
Source organism: Triticum aestivum (assembly GCF_018294505.1). Taxonomy (NCBI): domain Eukaryota; kingdom Viridiplantae; phylum Streptophyta; class Magnoliopsida; order Poales; family Poaceae; genus Triticum; species Triticum aestivum. The sequence continues at coordinate 342,707,634 of NC_057800.1, read as the reverse complement.
TCATGAGCGTCGTGAGAGCTGCCATAGATTTCGGCTTTTCCTGACCAAGGTGCCGGGCTAGCCACTCGTCTCGGATGTTGTGCTTGAAAGCCGCTAAGGCCTCCGCATCCGGACAGTCGACGATTTGATTTTTCTTTGTAAGGAACTGAGTCCAGAATTGCCTGGCCAACTCTTTTGGCTGCTGAATTATGTGGCTCAAATCATCGGTATCTGGTGGTCGCACATAAGTGCCCTGAAAGTTGTCGAGGAATGCGGCTTCTAGATCTTCCCAACAACGAATGGAGTCTGCTGGCAAGCTGTTAAGCTAAAGCCACGCTGGTCCTTTGAGCTTTAGTGGGAGGTATTTGATGGCGTGTAAGTCATCGCCGAGGCCATGTGGATGTGGAGGAGGAAGTCCTCAATCCATACCGCGGGATCTGTTGTGCCATCGTATGATTCAATATTTACAGGTTTGAAACCTTCTGGGAATTGATGTTCCATTACTTCGTCTGTGAAGCATAAGGGGTGTGCAGCGCCTCTTTATTAGGCTATATCTCGACGCAGCTCGAATGGGTCTTGCCCGCTGTGTTCGGCCCGGCCGGATTTGCTTTTACTGTATCCGGCGTGACGTTTGTCGTCTCGCAGAGTGGTGCGCCCTCGTGATCCATAGATCGATCTTGAATGCTTTTCCTTGTCCTCCAATATGTCCCGCAGGTCTGGTGTATCTCCCCATGCCTTTTTATTTGAATGGCGTTGGGGTGGAGGCTGAGCTTTTGGCTGGAATGCCTCTCTATCGCAGCCACGAGGTGGCCGATCAGCCGTATCATACGCTTCTTCCTCCAGTCGGGGTAGTAATCTGCGCCTTGGGTAACTCTTGGAGGGGCGCTCGAGTTTATATTCCTCGGCCACGAGGACTTTAGTCCATTTGTCAGCTAGCAGATCTTGATCAGCTTGAAGCTGCTGCTGCTTTTTCTTCAGGCTATTTGCCGTGGTCATAAGTCGGCGCTTGAAGTGCTCTTGTTCGACGGGATCCTATGGGACGGCAAATTCATCGTCGCCGAGGCTTGCCTCGTCTTCGGAGGGGGGATGCAATTGTCATCCTCCTCCTCTCCGGCTGCCGCTCTCTCAGGAGAGCTGGCTCCTTCATCCTCCTGCTCTAAATCTTGCTGGAGGGGTTTGTTGTTTTCTTCGACACTATCCGGAGTGTTATTATCTCCTGTGCCGGTATCACCACTTTTGCTTTGGCGGGACTTAGAGCGGCATCGCTGACGTCAGCGTTTGGGTTGCTTCTTGGAGGGGTCATCCTCTGCTATCCCGTTGCCATTGCCTTCTTTGGATGTATCCACCATGTATATGTCATATGACGAGGTGGCTTTCCAGTGCCCTATAGGTGCTGGTTCATGTTCGTCTCCGACATCATCATCCATACCGTCGATGTCTTCGGAGTCAAAGTCGAGCATGTCGGTTAAATCATCGATAGTGGCTACAAAGTGGGTGGTGGGTGGGCGTCGAATTTCTTCGTCGTCCGCATCCCAATCCTGTTGGCCATAATCCAGCCAGGGCTCTCCTGACAAAGAGAGAGACCTTAGTGAATTCAGAATGTCGCCGAAGGGCGAGTGCTGAAAGATATCCACGGCGGTGAATTCCATGATCGGCGCCCGATCGGATTCGATTGGTAGGGGCGCGGATGGTTCGGAGTCCGGAAAAGAGTCTGGCACCTTGGAATCACGGGCTGCGCAGAGGTTTAGGCTGGTGTTCGTCTCGATCGCCGTTGAGACTGTAGCCCCTGAGGCAGTGTCTAACCACCCGTCCTCGACTGGCGCAGTTGGCTCCGAGCTAAGGGTCGGAGCTGATGCAGGCGCAACCTCTGGGGTACTGTTTGGTGGCAGAGCTAGGTCATATCCATCACGATAGTGCGGCGTGCCCGGCTATGGCTCGAATCCGTCGAAGATCAAGTCTCCGCGGATGCCGGCCGTGTAGTAAAAACTTCCAAATCTGACCTGATGGCCAGGGGCGTAACTTTCAATCTGCTCCAGATGGCCAAGCGAATTAGCCCGCAGTGCAAAGTCACCGAATACAAAGATCTGTCCAGGGAGAAAAGTCTCACCCTGGACCGCATCGCTATCGATGATAGCAGGAGCCATCAAGCCTAACGGCGATGACACATAGGAACTCTCAATGAAAGCACCAATGTCGGTGTCAAAACCGGCGGATCTCGGGTAGGGGGTCCCGAACTGTGCATCTAGGCCGGATGGTAACATGAGGTAGGGGACACTATGTTTTACCCATGTTCGGCCCTCTTGATGGAGGTAAAACCCTATGTCCTGCTTGATTGATATTGATGATATGGGTAGTACAAGAGTAGATCTACCACGAGATCAGAGAGGCTAAACCCTAGAAGCTAGCCTATGGTATGATTGTATGGTATGGTTGTTGTCCTATGGACTAAAACCCTTCGGTTTATATAGACACCGGAGAGGGTTAGTGTTACACAAGGTCGGTTACAAAGGACGAGATATCCATATCCGTATTGCGTAGCTTGCCTTCCACACCAAGTAGAGTCCCACCCGGACACGAGACGAAGTCTTCAATCTTGTATCTTCATAGTCTAACAGTCCGTCCAATGGAGATAGTCCGGCTGTCCGCAGACCCCCTAATCCAGGACTCCCTCACTCCCTCACAGCGATAAATGACCCAGCCCAGATGCGATATAAAAGGCCACCTCGTGACCTTACCAAGCATCCCTTTCCTCATGCACAACCCTCACAGCCATTTCTTTGCCATGCCGAGCCCTAGTATTTATCTAAGAACTCCAGATGCAACACCAGGTAGCTTTGTTAAAATATTGTGGGACTTTACCTGCAGTACCATGAGTTCTACCCATCCACCCCAGTACGAGTTGCTCAAATCGAGGATCACCCCATCCACCTCGAAATATTGGGCAGTGGTGCACATTCCTCCCACAAACCGAAACCAAGACCCAACGGAAGTCTCCTTCGTGGGAAAATCTATGCCGACTCCACAAATGGCCATAGAAGCTGCTGCGTACGAAGCGCTTGCTCGCCTTCGATTCGCGGTACCCTATGCCAGCGAACGAGGGTATTATTACTTCCCGAGTCGTGCAGCACCCGGAGAAGTAACATCTTTTCCCGGTGGACGAATTGAGAGAGACCCAGTGCTGGCCAACCTTGCCCAGTATGTCATCGCTCAAGAGCGTTTGACCCAGCGGGTAATGGGTTATCTCCAGAGCCTCACTGATTTAAATCCTCAGATCGCCATTGGCAGACCACTGAGGCCCGACCAGGAGAGACGCATTCATCGACTAGTCAATCCGCTTCCCCCGATAGAAGAAGAGTGTGCCCCAGTACCAGAGACGTTTTCTCAGGACCCTATCTGTTTGCTGTTTTCATTGTAGACGTCACTGCTATGTTTATTGTCCCAACATCTAGTTATCTATTGAAACTTATGCATGGTATCCTAAATTTGTGCGATGAATTAAATATCCGGTTTCAATTAATGTGAGTAGTTTTTACTGCTGTTAATTTTGATTAACCAATTTCACTCTCGGTAAATTCAGAAGTGAGATTTTTTTTGAGTTGTTGCAGCGTATATCTATTCATGACATAGATTTTTTTATTCACGCAGCACCACGACAGTAGGCTCACAACCAAAACCACTCGACCACGTGCACTAATTGCAAATCCACGTGCACCTAACTGATCACCCCCTAGCACACCATAGTCTTCGAAGGAGAGATTTGTGGGTAATTATTCGGGTGCAAGTTGCCTCCAGCACACTGACAGCAGTTAGCACCCGACACCGCACTTAATTCTCATGATCACTGCCACCGCGGAGAGCTAACACTCGAGCAGCAGCATCGCGACGATCATCGAGGATCATCGCGCACAAGAGCACGGAGAACCCCAGCAATGCCGCCAACCCTCCGCACACTAGGATCATGCACCAGTCCGACATCACCTCTGCCATTAGAGCCTCGTCTCGAGCTCCTGCAAACAGAAATGGAGGAGAAGGAAGGAGAAGGAGAAGCGAGGCCAGGTGTGAGGAAGAAGAAAGGAGCACCTCGGTCATTTTATAGCTCGAGATCGGTGTACGGTGGGCGAAGTCCACCAGCGCCGCTCGTCGCTCGATCGCCGGTGTTCAGAGGCGAATCCGCGAGTAGTGCCGACAGCGCACTGGCCCATGAGGTGAGTGCATGCTACACCGGTAGCTAGCGCGCCGTGCACTACCGCAGTACGGCCTAGATGCCCTACGCGCTAGACGTCGCCGATGGAGAAAGCGCACGAGAGATAGGAAGAAGAGAGAGCCAGAGGTAGAAGAAGAGACTGACAGTGGGCCCCGGGTCCATCTGTCAGCCAGAGAGAGCACTGTGCTCTCGGGTACGACCAGCGTATTTTAGAAATTTAGAAATTTATTCTAAATTTACTGTAACCAAAAGTAGAAATTTCTCGTTTTCCCAACCATAGATTCTTCCACGCAGCGCCAGTATTCCGCACTGTAGTTTTACACCACTTAATTGCCCATTCACTGTAGCCACATTTTAATACTTGGGTAGGATGGTTATTTTTGTGATATTACTTTGAGATAGTAGGAGTAATTCTTTTTCAAAACAGCCCCTAGCAAATCTCGAGGACGAGATTTTTCTTAAGGGGGGGTAGTGTTGTAACGCCCAAAAATTTAACCATGATTTATTAATTAAAAATTTGCCTTGGTAAATTAAATTTTTATTTTCTGGATTTTCTTTTAATTCAGAACCACTCTTTTCTCCTGAATTGTGGAGTTTTCACTCCAAGTGAAAACCTTTCAAAAATATTGTTGGACCTGTATATCTTCCCAAGAACATTTCTTCTATCAGTGGAATTATTTCTACAATTATTTTTCCTGATCTTTATTCCTTTAAAAGTGATTTTTCATAAGTTTCAGAGACTCTGTTGCACTACAACCCTTTCAAATACTTCTTTAAAATCCCCACCAAAATTTGGGGATGTCATGTGATGTTCCCACATCACTTTTATGCAAAAATCTCTTTTAGTCATTTGGAAATTTTGAGCCCTACCCGAAGTTTTCAAATCTGGTCTAGTTTGTAATTTGCACTACAACCAATTTAAATATTTATTTAAAAATTCCACCAAAATTTGGGGATGTTAGTAGTAGTGTATGATTCAACTTTATGCAAAAACCCATTGGTGTTCTTTGAACAATTTGAGCAAATCATCCTCTTTTTCTCTCTGGTCCAGTTGGGTATTTTCTACTGCAACCATATTTTATCTTGCCCTATTACCCATGATTTTTCTCCTGCTCATAGACCACTCTACCAAACCCTTATGTCCAGGAGATTGGACCCACCAGAAGATTTTTAGCACATGCAATAATGCCCTTTATTTTCTGTCCAGATTTGGTTTTCTCAAAATCTTGCGCTAGGGAGTTTTTGTTTTTTTCAAGCTAACCTTGCCACCCTCTTTATCATCCAAAGAGACCCCAAACTGGAGACTTTGGCCACCAGAGGAGATACCTAGAAGCTCCTGGCATTCTGTCGAGCACTTGGTGTTCATGAACAGAATTGGCATGCTCATGAGTTTGCATTATGGGCTTGCCACAACAGCCAAACCAACGTGTCCACTAAGCTCCTAGCTACCTCTAACCTAGACCTGTTAACTACCAGCCTCATCCTAGCATTCCGTCGAGCACATGGCGCGCGTGCTCTGGGCGTGCCCAGAGTGCACGTTTTGCACGCGCGCGCGCAACCGAGCCGCCGCGTTCGCTTACCCCGCACCCTGGCCCTTGCTAGCCTGCAGAGCCACACCCGTCCTCATCCGCTCACCAGAACCATCCAAGCCACCCCTGGAGCCCCGCAACGCCACAGTCAGGTCGGCCATGGCAGCTAGCGGACGGCCGCAGCAGGCTCCTACCATGGACGGTGCCGCCCGAGGCACAGCCGCGCGCCAGCTATCCCCTGAACAGCCCGAGCTCATCCATTCACTCCTCCAAGCCGCCCCCCCTGCATCGCCACGTCGTCTACGACCACAGTAGCAGCTCGCCGTCGATCTTATTCTCGGCAGCCGCGGAACCGACCTAGTTGCGCTATAAATAGGAGCCCCCGAGCTCGTCTAGACCTTCAGGCGACCTCAGGCCATCCCTCTAGAGCCCCCATAGCCAGCAATCGACGGAGGGAGGCCTTCTTCCTCGTCTCCGGTCAGTTCGGCCGCCGCCACGCTCTGGTGCCGTGCATCGCGAGCGGATCCTTCCTAGTCCTTCCAGCGCCACCATCCGACTCCCCTCGACCGTGCGGAGCTGCACAACCTCTCAGATTCGACCGGGAGCCACCGTAGCCCAAGCCCCCAATTGATCCCGAAGATGCCGTCCGCCGCAGAGCTCGCCGCCGGCGACCCCCTTCGTCCCCGTGACCCTCTCGACCACTGGGAGGACCGCCCTGGACTGGCGGATCCATCCCTGCCCTCGGAATCCCGTGGGGAGCCGCCGTTCGTCGGCGGCAATCGCCGGAGCTCCGCCTTTGCTCGGCCAGAAGAGAAAGAAGGCGCGGCGACTGGTCAAACTTGACCAGTGGGCCCGATGGACCCACTTTCAGTGACCCAATGATGACCCGCGCTGGCTTTAGTGGAAGCGTAAAACCCAGAGTACGTTTCCTCCTGTTCGAAAACGTATTACTCCCCGAACCGTTTTCTTTTTCTGTTTTTTTATTAAAAATAGACTTTGACTAGACTTTGACTGGCTGTAACTTTTAAAATATAAGTCCAATTGGTTTGATTCTTTTTCGGTTGTTTCTCAAATGTTATCTAGTTCATTTTCATATTTATTTGAAAATTTTCTGAACAACTTTGTTTGTACTGTTTTGAAACTATGTGTTAATTTAAATTTTCTTAAAAATAGGATTTTGAAGAAGGAAGCAACTTTCAAAAAGTGCACCCCCACTTGCATACTCTTGGAAGGCAAGCATTCTGAACCCCGACATAATATTGTTGTGTGTCATTTGATGCAAATACAACACCACCTTGACACGAAGTATTCGTTATTTTATGTGACGATATGATCATACTCATGAGTGCATAACGAAGATTCCTTGCTGTTGGATTTTGATATGCTTCTGATAGTAATCACCCTCGTGTGCCTTTCATGCCTACCGGGAGGAATCTGGGAAAGTCTCTGTCTTGGGTAGACACGAGCTTGTGTCTAGTTTTTCAACGAGACAGTTATGTCCGGTAAGGCATGGTGAGGTATGATGAGTGGTGATTCTGTCTGATTGGTGTGAAATATATTTCTTATGCTTATCATGCAGGAAATGCTTTAACCTCCTGAGTCGACCATAGATCGAGTCTTGTTCCAGTAACCTCCATACTTGTCTCGTACTACCACTTGTCCCTACCCTAGGTAGGGTACGGTTCAGTAAGTTGTCAACCTGTTCCTAGCACACACCATACAGAGAGGCCATGGTGGAAGATATCGGCTGCATCCGATAGGCATGCCACCTGGTCCGGGGGCATGGGTGTTTCCGGTTGGAGCCGAGGGGGTAGCTCCCCTAGTTTGCGCGTGTTATAAATTTTGTGATCCCATGCTAGTCGAGGTTGTAGCCTCCCCACTTAGAGTTTCGCTTAACGGGTGTCGTGGGTGATTCCAGACGCCGGTAGGTTAGGCTGGTGTGTGCGGTCAGGTGTGTTTTTAATTAAAAGACCATAGACGGAACTAGTCCCGATGGACTAAAGGAATCCGTTACTCGTGGGTAAAGAGTACACCCTTTGCAGAGATTATATCTATTCGAGTAGCCGTGTCCATGGTTAAGGACTACAGTCTGGGATGAGTCAAGTGTTGGTCTTAGTGTCGGTCTTCGGAGGAAAAACTGCTAAACCAGAACATGGATCATGACTTGTGACTTATGATGATTATGATTACTATTATTATGGACTAACCATTTACATTATTTGAAGTATTGAGTATCCCTAGGACGGTTCTACCTCCTGGATGTTCACTATGATTACTCTCATATAAGCCCTTTATGTGGTGTCGCGGAGACGCCCGACTGTGGCATGCTTGTTATTCATTTACTTTATAAGCCCTTTATGTGGTGTCACTGAGACGCCTGACTGTGGCATGCTTGTTATTTACTTACTCTATAAGCCTTTTATGTGGTGTTGCATAGACGCCCGACTGCGGCATGTTTGCTACATATTTCCTTTATAAGCCCTTTATGTGACGTCGCTCAGACTCCCGAGACACCCGGTAGGTGCATTCTATTTCTACCCCCTTATTGCATAATAATGTTGTATATGAATAACCTGCTTGCGTGCATCATGGATGTTTATTTTGTGACTGATGTGTGATCATAGAATATTTCAGAGCATGATTATAATTTGTATATTATACTTGTGTTCATAATGTTTGCGAGTACATTCAAAGTACTCACTGGCTTGTCCCTGGCTATTGTCTTGGCCAGATTTCTTGCGTGGAGAGGAGTGTTGCGATGATAGCTCCGGAACCTACGCAATGGTGACAGCAGGCTCGCGAAGATAGGAGTTATCCAGGTCATCTGTTCCTGTGGGAAATGGAGTCCCATAGACGCTGATGAACCGCAAACCGCTTCCGCCATCAACCACTAGAAACCATTTGTTGTACTCATAGGCCAGAATGGTCTTGTACTACATTTTTTTGTATTTTGCTTGGAGTTTCTGTATCAAGTTGGTGTCTCATCAACTAACAGTTATCCTGGGGCTGGTGAGCACAAGGGCCATTTTCTGGGAAATTAATATCCCGAAAATCCGGTCCTGACACATACCTACCTATGGATTGAGTAAGATCCTCCAAGTAAGTTTTCATCGGTGCCAGCAATAAAAATTGCTCTCTAAATATGTATGACTTATTAGTGTGGGAGAAAATAAGCTTTATACGATCATGTGATATGGAAGAAATAAAAGTGACGGACTACATAATAAAGGTCCATATCACAAGTGGCAATATAGAGTGACGTTCTTTCGCATTAAGATTTTGTGCATCCAACCATAAAAGCACATGACAACCTCTGCTTCCCTCTACGAAGGGCCTATTTTTCACTTTTATCTCTTGCCTTACATGAGAGTCATGGTGATCTTCACCCTTCCTTTTTACATTTTATCTTTTGGCAAGCACAACATGTTGGAAAGATCCTGGTATATTTGGCTAACTGGATGTGAGTTTTCATGAACTATTATTCTTGACATTACCCTTGAGGTAAAACGTTGGGAGGCAAAACTATACGCCCCTATCTTTCTCTGTGTCCAATTAAAACTCCATACCCATAAGTATTGCGTGAGTGTTAGCAATTGTGAAAGATTATATGATAGTTGAGTATGTGGACTTGTTGAAAAGCTCTTATATATTGACTCTTTCCTATGTTATGATAAATTTCAATTGCTCCAATGACTGAGATTATAGTTTGTTAGTTTTCAATGAAGTTTATGATTCATACTTGAAATTGTGATTGAATTATTACTCTAGCATAAGAGATCATATGACAAGAATTATATAAGTTTCTGTTCTAAGAATGATCATGATGCCCTCATGTCCGTATTTTATTTTTATCGACACCTCTATCTCTAAATATGTGGACATATTTTTCGATTTCGGCTTTCGCTTCAGGACAAGCGAGGTCTAAGCTTGGGGGAGTTGATACGTCCATTTTGCATCATGCTTTTATATTGATATTTATTGCATTATGGGCTGTTATTACACATTATGTCACAATACTTATGCCTACTCTCTCTTATTTTACAAGGTTTACACAAAGAGGGAGAATGTCGGCAGCTGGGATTCTGGGCTAGAAAAGGAGCAAATATTAGAGACCTATTCTGCACAGCTCCAAAAGTCCTAAAACTTCACGGAAGTCATTTTTAGAATATATAAAAAATAATGAGCGCAAGAAGTTCACCAGGGGCCACACCCTGCCCACGAGGGTGGGGGGCGCGCCCTACCCCCTGGGTGCGCCGCCCTACCTCGGGTGGCCCTCTGATGTCCATCTTCTGCTATATGGAGTCTTCCGATGAGGAAAAAATCATAAGCCATCTTTCCGGACGAGACTCCGCCGCCACGAGGCGGAACCTTGGCGGAACCAATCTAGGGCTCTCGCGGAGCTGTTCTGCCGGGGAAACTTCCCTCCGTGAGGGGGAAATCATCGCCATCGTCATCACCAATGCTCCTCTCATCGGGAGAGGGCAATCTCCATCAACATCTTCACCAGCACCATCTCCTCTCAAACCCTAGTTCATCTCTTGTATCCAATTTTTGTCTCTAAGCCTGGGATTGGTACCTGTGGGTTGCTAGTAGTGTTAATTACTCCTTGTAGTTGATGCTAGTTGGTTTATTTGGTGGAAGATCATATGTTTAGATCCTTTATGCATATTAATACCCCTCTGATTATGGACATGAATGTGCTTTGTGAGTATTTACGTTTGTTCCTGAGGACATGGGAGAAGTCTTGCTATTAGTAGTCATGTGAATTTGGTATCCGTTTGATATTTTGATGAGATGTATGTTGTCTCTCCTCTAGTGGTGTTATGTGAACATCGACTACATGACACTTCACAATTATTTGGGCCTAGAGGAAGGCATTGGGAAGTAATAAGTAGATGATGGGTTGCTAGAGTGACAGAAGCTTAAACCCTAGTTTATGCGTTGCTTCGTAAGGGGCTGATTTGGATCCATATGTTTCATGCTATGGTTAGGTTTGCCTTAATACTTTTGTTGTAGTTGCGGATGCTTGCAATAGAGGTTAATCATAAGTGGGATGCTTGTCCAAGTAAGGGCAGTGCTCAAGCACCGGTCCACCCAAATACCAAATTATCAAAGTACCGAACGCGAATCATATGATCGTGATGAAACCTAGCTTGACGATATTCCCATGTGTCCTCAAGAGCGCTTTTCTCTATATAAGAGTTTGTCCAGGCTTGTCCTTTGCTTCAAAAAGGATTGGGCCACCTTGCTGCACTTTATTTAGTCTTGTTACTTGTTGCTCGTTACCAATTATCTTATCACAAAACTATCTGTTACCTATAATTTCAGTGCTTGCAGAGAATACCTTGCTGAAAACCGCCTATCATTTCCTTCTGCTCCTCGTTGGGTTCAACACTCTTACTTATAGAAAGGACTACGATAGATCCCCCACACTTGTGGGTCATCAATTCCTCAAACTTGGAGTAGAAACTCCATTTGGATACATGCAAGGCATGAGCTTGTCTTTTTGACTAATCCTTGATATTTCTCTTATGATGATGATTATATGTCTTGGATCTATACTTGTACCCTTGCATGTTATCTAACCCTTGTAGGTACTTGGATGAGCCCAAATCTATGAGATTGTAACACACTCACATGTTGAGAAATCTCTACATCACCAAGTTATTCAATTGTTCCGGAGTGCTAAAGATATCTTAGGAGACTAACGATTACATTCTCGATCCGTTCAAGTTATTTCGAGGTTGTTATCTCATTCAAGCCATTTAATTCAACCAGTGCAATCTCTCTTTTAAATTGTTCAAAGGTGTTTCTTTTCAATGGGCCCTAACCCACAGCTCTTTTCCCAGGATCTTACTTGACTCTTCTAATTTTCCCAGAGCTATCCTAAATTCTTTTCGAAGTTTGACATAAGAATGAATCATCATCAGTCAAATGTCTTTCCCCAAAATCTTTCAAACTCTTTTCATTGCTGGCTCAACCTCTTAGCTTTTCATTCTCCCAAGGTGTCTCATCAATTATCATGGTGGTGTTTTCCGTCGTCATTCTCGGATTCGAAGACCGAAGAGGAGTTCCTCTTAAATCCTTACCCGTTCTTCCAAAGATTCATGGTGCTAGCTTTATGCCATCCTCTCATCATTGTTTCGATTGTGTGAATTCTTTTCACCCATCCGGAGCTATTAAGGAGTCTTTTCAGTTTGATTCTCCAGAGCCCATCATCTTAGAATTATTCATTCCAGCTTTCAGCTCTCGTTCTCCAAATCATACCGGTGCATCATTCAAGTATTCTCTTATCATCTCGTGATCTCTTCGTTCTCATGTATCTAAATCCCCTCAAGTATCTTCATTCGTTCTCTAATTCTTCCCGGTGTTTCTTTATCTTTTCTTCAATCGTTTTCAATTCTTACGGTGGTTCTTCCAGGATTCTTCTTCCTTCATTTATCATATCAATTTATTCATTGTTTCAATTCTACCGGTGGTTCATTGAAGACCTTCCCAAGTTGGCGCTATATCTATCTTAATGCTTTCTACGAGAATAAGTAGTATGCCAAATCCGTTGCTTGTCATCAATCTAAAGTGGCGAAGGATACACATAACATAATTCTTATTATTGTTTCATCTAAGGGATTAATTCCTTATTCTGGAGGTTCATCAAAATTCTTGATTTCTTTTGTTCATCTTTCTTTTCCGGAGTTCCAAGTTTTTCCGCATTATCTCATCACGAAGCTCCATCTAAATCATCGCAAGGCCTCACCTTGTGTTTTCAACTTCTCTTTCCTTTCGTTTGATCATTCTTTTATTACTGGAGTTCTTCATGGAGGCTCTACATGATGGTTCATCAAGGATTTAATTCCTTCTCGAAGTGTTCACCGAGATTCTTTTCAAAGGAGCAAAATTATTCTTGTTCTTGCATTCCAAAGTGCAATTCTTTCTATCTGATCCTTTTCAGGTGGTGTTATGTCTTTCTTGGCAATTTCCCTTCGTGTTTCATGATTCACAAGTTGTCCGGAATGAAATATTTTAAACCCATCATTTTCAATTTGTTCATGAGATCCTTTGCTATCCATCAATCTCTTCTTTGGAGTTATCTTGGTATAGATTTCACCTTAAGCCTTCCATTGGGAATGTTGCCATTATGGTGCTTACCTATGATCCAATTTCCGCTTCTCATCTAGATGAAGGAGTTTTCATATCCTTGTTGATATCAATCCAATCTATTGTTTTTGTTAGTGACAGAATTTCACGTCAAGATTTCGACGTGTATTCCATAAGCCCACATCAAGCTTATCCTTTCGTTGTTGATAATCCAACAACCCCGTTCTAGCATTTGTTGAAAGCGTGCTCTCTCAAGATCTTGTTTCCCTCTATTAATTCCATTCCATTCCATCATTTCTTCCGGAGGCATAGTGTGTTGTTCATTTCGTCAAGTATACTCTTATCTTGTCAAGCTCATGTTCAATTCCATCCATTTACAGTCGGAGTGCTGCCCAAATTATATCAGTCTTATTCCTTCTCTATCTTGTTTTAACCGGAGTGTTGTGGCTATCATTCCTCTTCTAACCGGACTCTCATCCAAGCGCTTTCATTTTACCAAGCTCATATTCTTTACCTTCCTTTTTCCAACCGAAGTGTTGTCGTAATTGATCCTTATCATTCCTTGTACATCTCATTTCATCCGGAGTGCTTGCATGTACTTCTTGCCCATTGCAACCCTTTTCTCATGTCTTTCAACCACAGGGTTCTCGTGATGTTCCTTGTTCCTCTTTTCTAACGGAGTGTTTTCAACTTCGATCATCTCCATTGTATTCTTTTCTCGAAATTGTTTAACCTCTCAAGGTTCTTTGGTTTCACTCGTTTTTCAAAGAAGCAACTTAGTTTACCTCTTCTCTTCCTCTCCCGCTTCTCTCCGGTGCCATCCTAGATCTCGGGACGAGATCCTCTTGTAGTGGTGGAGTGTTGTGATGCCCGTAGACCGGAGCTTTAGATGCCTTCTTAGTTTTCTGAGTTTTGTCGGGTAATTTGTTTTGTCTGTTGCATTCATCTTTGTATCATGTGCATTGCATCATGTCATCATGCCATCATGTCATTTTTTTAACTCAACTAAATAAATGGCATGGATCTTTGATCCATTTAAATCGAGGGAATTCACATGGTGAGTTCTCTTTGTAACATACCCTCCTGATATTTAGGGAGCTATTATAAAATATTCCATTAATTTGGAATTATCCATACACACTTGCATTTCAGTTCCATGCCTCTTCTGCTTCAAGTTCCATTTATCGAGGCCCTGTCTAATTTCTCAACATTTTTGGCCACTCCTAAATCCTAGTCTACATTCAACTCCTTTGAGGCAAGTTTAATAATTTTGGACTTAACTTCCCCAATTTTGTCAGAACCACTTTTGCTAGGTTGGAAATAATCCATTATGCCATACAAAATATGTCCCACCATCTAATTCTTGTTCATGGCCTTTTTCTCTTACTTTGACCTCTCTCTCTATTTGTTTCTTCTTCTAAAGGGAATAAGAGAGAGAGAGCCCAGCCAAGATCTAGGCCCATCTGGGCCGGCCTCCAAGGCCCAACCGCGCCCCACGCTAACCCTAGTGTCTCCTTCCCTCGTCCCCCATCTCTCGTTCCCTCCTCCCGTTCGTTTTCCTCAACGCCGCCACCACATACGCAACGCACCAGGAGGATCCCCGCGCCCGATTCCCCAGCTCCTCGTGCCTGAGGGCCTCGCGTGCGAGTTCGACCCCGAGCACCGGAGATGCTCTTCCTCCCGCTGACGTCCTCCCAGTGCCACCCCTGCCCCGCGCTATACCTCATCCCTCTGCTCCACGTCCGCTGCGCCGCCCTGGGTCTCCTTCAGCGTCTGCCTCCTGCATCGCTGGTCTGCCTCCCCATCCTTGCCGGAGCAAGCTCGCCGTCCGCCACCTCGCGCCCAAAGACGCACCATCCTCGACCTCCTCCTAGCGCCCGCCGACCACCTCTGATCCATTCCCTCCACTGCACCGCGGCCGGCCCTGCCTCCTTGTCGAGCTGCCAGAGCGGTAGTCACCCGAGCTCTCCCTCGAGCGTGCCTTGCTCCATCGATTCTTCCGCCCGAGCCCCATTGCCTGCTGTCACGGGATCGCCAAGATGCAGGTCAACCCCGTCCAGATCCGGCTGGCCTCTTCTACCCTTGCCCGTTCTCGGCCGGTTCTGACCCCGGTGGCCCATTCCCGTCGGAGTTGACCTCCACCACAGGCCACCCGCCAAGCCGCAGGAGTAGTGCCACTGCTACCTTGCTTCTGCATCGTCCACCAAGACCCGAGGCCTTTTTTTGGTGTTGCTTCGTTTTGGATGTCCCGGCCTTTCCGACAAGTGTACGACAACACGGTGACTCGTAATGTACCTCTACCTTCGTCTTTGGAATCGCCAAGAGCGCCAAGTACCTCGACGCCCGATGCCTAGAACGACTACCTTCGCCGAAGACCCATGAACCAAAAACTTCAAGTTCAACTATGTCGCAAGAACGAGACCGACGGGTCCGAAGACCCCAAGTACCACGACAACCCCAAAGGGATTCGAATTCGTCAAGTTCACCTTCGAAACGTGTACCCCTACACTGCAACGAAATGCCGAGTTCCTCTCCGAACGTGTGTGCCCCTACCGTCGACCCCGTGGATGTCAACTTCCTCGCCGCGACCCCGATCCTCTATGGAGTGTGTACGACTACGGCCCGTGTATCACTACTTCCACGATGAAGTGAGTACAACTACCGTTGACATGCATTTCACCAAGTACCACTACCGTCGACCCCAAAGGGCTTGGAGTCATCAAGTACCTCTCCGAACGAACGTGAACCACTACTTCCTCTACGAACTCGAACCGCTCTGAGAATTCTCCTTTGGAAGGTATAACCCGAAGACGACCGTCCGAGAACGATTGCTTGTGTTGTATGAGATGTACCCTTTGTCTGCACCGTGTTTGTAGTGTCCCCCGCTTCCTTGCCATCGACTCATGGGACACCCGGTATCCGGGAGCACCCCACCATCTTTTGCACGCATCCGCACACTTCTCCTTTGCATCGGTATCGCAATCGAGTTACCGGAACCGGAATGTTGCCGTTGCACCATTTTTGTTATCGTTGCCGTGGCACCCCTTTTCTTTCCACCACGGTGAAAAATGCTTCATAATGCTCTTGTCAACTTTTAATAAAAATTGCATAAACTTGCACATGTCATCCGCGTCATGATAACAACAAATAAAATCTTTAAAATTGTTGTTTGCATTAAATTGCTAAATGCATATGGGGATTTACCGGAATTGTTGTTTGTTCCGGCCTCATTTAAACTTGTTTAGATAGAGGTTTTACTTTTGCTTCTTCTATTGCCATGTTTAACAACATTTAATATTGTTGGGTACCTAAACGGGAGAGAACTAAATAATTGATGTGGTGTTCCATCAATATGCAACCCGTTGCATATTGAGCTCCACTTAATTTGTAGTTTTGGTTGTTGCACTTTGCCATGTCATGCATATTTAAACCGGACATGCATCGTACTTGGTTGTGCATCATGCCATGTTATGCTTGGTTGTTTACTATGTTGCTTGCTTCTTTCCGGGTTGCTTCTCTCATTAGCTTCGGTTTCGTTCCGGAGTTGGGAGGATCCGTTCGACTCCGTCCGTTTGTCTTCTTCATGGACTCGTTCTTATTCCTTGCGGGATTTCAGGCAAGATGACCATACCCTCGAAATCACTTCTATCTTTGCTTGCTAGTTGCTCTCTCTATTGCTATGCCGCGATACCTACCACTTGCTATATCATGCCTCCCATATTGCCGTGTCAGCCTCTAACCCATCTTTTCCTAGCAAACCGTTGTCTGGCTATGTTACCGCTTTTGCTCAGCCCCTCTTATATCGTTGCTAGTTGCAGGTGAAGATTAAGTTGTTCCTTGTTGGAACATGGATATGATTGGGATATCACCATATCTCTTATTTAATTAATGCATCTATGTACTTGGTAAAGGGTGGAAGCCTCGGCCTTATGCCTGGTGTTTTGTTCCACTCTTGCCGCCCTAGTTTCCGTCATACCGGTACTATGTTCCTTGATTTTGCGTTCCTTATGTGATTGGGGGAATTGGGACCCCCTTGACAGTTCGCTTTGAATAAAACTCCTCCAGCAAGGCCCAACCTTGGTTTTAACATTTTCCACCTAAGCCTTTTTCCCTTGGGTTCTGCAGACTCAAGGGTCATCTTTATTTTAAACCCCCGGGCTAGTGCTCCTCTGAGTGTTGGTCCAAACTAGAGCACCGTGCGGGACCATTGTCGGTGTCAAAACCGGCGGATCTCGGGTAGGGGGTCCCGAACTGTGCGTCTAAGGCAGATGGTAACAGGAGGCAGGGGACACGATATTTAACCCAGGTTCGGGCCCTCTTGATGGAGGTAAAACCCTACGTCCTGCTTGATTAATATTGATGATATGGGTAGTACAAGAGTAGATCTACCACAAGATCAAGGAGGCTAAACCCTAGAAGCTAGCCTATGGTATGATTGTTGTTCGTCCTACGGACTAAAACCCTCCGGTTTATATAGACACCGGAGAGGGCTAGGGTTACACAGAGTCGGTTACAATGGTAGGAGATCTACATATCCGTATCGCCAAGCTTGCCTTCCACACCAAGGAAAGTCCCTTCCGGACACGGGACGAAGTCTTCAATCTTGTATCTTCATAGTCCAGGATTCCGGTCAAAGGTATAGTCCGGCTATCCGGACACCCCCTAATCCAGGACTCCCTCAGTAGCCCCTGAACCAGGCTTCAATGACGACGAGTCCGGCGCGCAGATTGTCTTCGGCATTGCAAGGCGGGTTCCTCCTCCAAGTACTTCATAGAAGATTTTGAACACAAAGGTAGTGTCCGGCTCTGCAAAATAAGTTTCCACATATTGCCATAGAGAGAATAATATTTACACAAATCTAATCTGCTGACGTATTCCGTAGCGTGACATCACACCACGGCCAAGTCTTTATTCGAATCGTTTTACTGTCCCACCTCAGCGCGTTTAGCGAGGCGGTTTCCTTGGCACGTCTTGTCAAAGCAGAGATCGTGTCCCCTTATTCCGGGATTCTCATCAATACGGGCGTGGGTAACCCAACCGCGCCATTGATTACGGCGCTTGGGAGATAAGCGAGTTTTACCAGGCTGGTGGGGACGCATAGTCGCGTCCACCCATATAAGGGGATAAGGATCCACCTTTTCATCCACGCCTTCTTCCTCCTTTGCCTATCCATTTCCGCGCACTCGAGCTCCAGCGCCCAAGTCCGCACACCCCACCTCAACCTTCTCCAGCCATGTCCGGAGCGGGAGGCAAGTGGATGGTCTCCTCCGTCACGGAGGGACACATCAAAAAACTGAGGAAGGCCGGATACTTGTCTAACGACATTGCGCACCGGCTTCCCGAAGAGGGGCAGCTCATCCCCACCCCTAGGCCCCATGAGAGGGTGGTGTTCCTCCCCCATTTCCTCCGCGGACTGGGCTTCCCTCTCCACCCATTTGTCCGGGGGCTCATGTTCTACTATGGCCTGGATTTCCACGATCTGGCCCCGAACTTTGTCCTCAACATCTCGGCGTTTATCGTCGTGTGCGAGGCTTTCTTCTGCATCCGCCCCCATTTCGGCCTATGGCTCAAGACTTTCAATGTCAAGCCGAAGGTGGTGCGCGGCACCCAGGCGGAGTGCGGAGGCGCCATGGTGGGCAAGATGCCCAACGTCCTATGGCTCGAGGGCTCCTTCGTGGAGACCCTAAAGGGGTGGCAATCGGGGTGGTTTTACATCACCGAGCCGCGCGACCCTGAATGGGTCGCAGCCCCCGAGTTCCGATCCGGACCCCCTACGCGGCTCACCTCCTGGAAAGAGACGGGCCTGTCGTGGGGTAAAAAAGGAGAGCTGACCGGACTCCAAACATGCGTCCAAACCCTGGTGGACAAGAAGCTCAAACTTGTCAACGTAGTCCAGGTTATGCTCATCCGCCGGATCCTCCCGTGTCAACAACGGGCTTTCAACCTGTGGGAGTTCGACCCGGCGCGGCACCGAACTCTGAGCAGGCTCTTCGACACGACGTACGAAGATGCCTGGAAGGTGCTTTTCAAGGGCGCCGAGGCCCCCGCATCCGCTACCGAGGATCGCGGATTCAGCACGCAGCGTCACGCTCGTGCGGTAAGCTGTTTTTACCTTTTACAGGGTATTAGTTTTTCATAGTTTGACTCCATGCGGGATCTAAGCTCCCTTACCTTTGACAGGATTGGCAGGAGACGTCCGGACAGATCAACTGTCCGGCTCCTTTGCCCGAAGGCCCAGCGGACGCTCGCTTGGCGAAGCTGCTGGTTCCGGCACCCTATGTGGTGCCGGAGAAGAAGGCCAAGAAGAAGGCCACGGGGACTCGAAAGAGTGCCCGGCGCCAGGAGGTGTCGGATTCATCATCCGACGACTCCAAGGCGCACTCCTCCCATGAAGACGAGGAGGAGGAAGAAGAGACCTCTCCCCCTCCAGCGGGGGAGGGAAGAAAAGGAAGGCCGCCCCAACTGGGGAGGCCGAAGGGTCCAAGAAGGGGAAGACCCTTCCTCCGGACTACTCCACCAACGCCGACGACGGCGAAGAGGAGTGGCCGCACAGGGCCAAGCCCCTGGCGAGATCGTAAGTATTCGGACACCAGAGCAATTCATAGTGTTCCTTTCTTGCACAGCTCCTCCTTACGCCGAATATGACTATGCAGTCCGCCCAAGGCCGGGCTCGACGAGTCGTCGAGCGGCTCCCTGGATTCGTCGGACGTGAATTCACTTCCGCCCGCTACCTCCCCCCACCCTACGGACGACGCCGAGGTGCTGTCCCAACAGGTTCCAAGCCAGGAGGAGGTGGTCCTGGAGGCGCCGCAAGGCGACCTCCCGGACTCCAGGCGCAAAGGGGATAAAACCCCCAAGGGCCCCGAGTCCGGCCTTGAGCCGGACACCGCGCCGGAACCTTCAACGGTTCCGGACTCCGGTAGGCAGCCTCCTTCCAAGAGGAGCAAGCCTACCGAGCCGGTGACCTCCGTCCAACCGGAGGCACCGGACAATTTGCTGGAGGTGCTTAAAGGCGCCTCCATCGACGAGGAGCACCGCACTATTATGAGTGCGGTGATCCAGAAGGTTCAGTCCGCCAAGAGCGGACTGACTGAAGCCTGTGCCAGCCTTCTAACAGGCTTTGAGGTAAGTAAAGAATATGTAAAAATATTACCGCATAGACAGTAGCCCCTGATGCTCTGTTCGGCGTTCGGAAAGAAAAGCCGAATAGAGGATCTAATAACATTCGCAGGAGTCTAACATAATCAAGTCAATATGCGTATGCAGGCTTCGCTGCTGGCCTCCGCCGCACTGACTGCGGAGGTGGATACGCTGAAGCAAAACCTCGCGCGGTCCGAGAACGAGCTCGGCCATGCCAAGAGGCAACTCGAGGAGAAGGAAGGTAAGTAATACCTTGCGCAAGTATATAGAGAAGATGTGGTTGCAAAAAATGACAGGATCAACGTGCTATTATAGGGGCCACGACCGAGGTGGCAACCCTTAAGAAAGCGCTGTCCGAGGCCGAAAACAGAGCGGCCGCGGAGCGCACAGAGAGAGGGAAGCAGGAGGCGCGGGTGGAGGAGGTGCAGAAAGAGCTCCAGGCTCTCGTGAAAAAACACGAGAGTTTGGAGCTTGACTCAAAGACGCAAGCGTCCGAGCTTGCGGCAGCCCTCGAAAGCGCGAAGTCTGCCAAGGCCGAAGCCCAGAAAGCCCTCCAAGAAATTGAAGCGATGAAGAAGATAGCGGCGGGTAAGGCATTCATTATGCAAAGCAAGCACGTGAAAGTGAATTACTTGTTACTTACCCGAGTCCGGAGCTCTCCAGGAGCATTCGCAGATTTGCCCCGTAGTGCGTCTGATGCCGCCGCCTACTACCGATCCGAGGAGGGGAGCTCGACGGAGAAGGTGTTCTGGTCTCAGTATGCTGAGGCCGGACACCTGGTGCCTTTGAGCGACCAGCTGAAGCAAATGGTCGAGCTCCACAAGGTGGCCGAACAGGCCATAAAGGGCCTCGTAGTTCGGCTTTGGCCTGGAGAGGCTCTGCCTGGGAGCTACTTCGGGCTGGTGAGGCGGCTGGTGGATGCCTGTCCACGGCTTGAAGTAATCAAGCGCTCCGTCTGCATCGAAGGTGCCCGTAGGGCGCTTGCCCGTGCTAAAGTGCACTGGGGCAAGATGGATGCGGAGAAGCTGGTGAAGGACGGGCCGCCGCCGGGCAAGGAGCATCGCGTCCCGGAAGCGTATTATGAGGGCGTCCTGAAGGGTGCCCGCCTTATAGCGGATGAATGCTCCAAAGATGTAATTTTTGAGTAAACTCGCATTTGTGATCCTGTACGCTGAAAACTTGTTCATATGCGCTAAGCAACGCTTTTGAATTTAAAATATTACCTTCTGTGCGGCCGTTTATCAAATTTGAGAGATGGCGAGTCGTCGGCTTCTGCCCCCATGCCACGAGTGCTGGGGTGTTCGGGATAAACATGAGCGCTCTTTTTCCCATTCTTGGGTCCTTCGAGGGAGGCGCTCAACACAACGAACAAGGCAATCGGACTATAATGCTTGAACACTCTCACTTAGCCATAGAATTCTATAATTTTAAATTTCGGCGAAGCCCCTAGTGTTCGGAAGACCGAGTTCGGGGCGCTATCCACGCCTAGGCCGGACAAAGCCGACTCCTCGCTCTAAGCGGCATAAGTCTTTAGGGACTCGAAAACCTCTCGAACAGCGACCAGCTCTTGCCTCATCATGACGGTCAGTTTTAGCTTTCTCTACTGAGGTGCTTAGCCCAGCTCAACTGGGGCACAATCGCAGTAGTTCTCCTAGTGCTACCTTAGCCGATATAACGGAACGTAAGGTACCAAAACATAGGAGCCGGGCAAACCCAACTATTGACCCAAGACATGATTCGGAGCCGATGCATATAATGCTATAAGTTCGGGGTGCCGCACTTGTGAAAGTGTTCGGACTTCTCACACTGTATTGTGGGGTACTTAAGCCCCTGGCGTATTGGCCGTACCAAAGTGTACGGGTGCGACATGTCATTAATGAACATATATTCGTAAAAAAGAGTAATGCAATAATAGACGGAAGCTACGCATTGTTTATTTAAAAA
Source organism: Triticum aestivum (assembly GCF_018294505.1). Lineage (NCBI taxonomy): Eukaryota > Viridiplantae > Streptophyta > Magnoliopsida > Poales > Poaceae > Triticum > Triticum aestivum. The sequence goes on along the minus strand of NC_057800.1, from coordinate 342,685,743 downwards.
AGCTGCGATCAAAGAAGAACGATACAAATAGTGTAATAAGCAAAAGATGGGACTATTTAACATGTCCTTTCCAGGGGCGAGCTACGGAATGTTATGTGAAACAGGTATACTGCTCATTATAGAGACCACCTTAGAGTTCCATAGTGCGGCGTAGCTTTCTGCTTCCCTGGTTGTATCGTTTGTGCGGCAATTGTACTGCCGGACAAGCCTTCTGAAGAATGGAGTCCTGAAAATAAGAGAAAAGTAAGAAATCGGCAGCCCCTAGTGCGGTTTAAGCCGCGTTTCGGGCGTGCCATGATGGTGCCCCTTCCCTTGTGCCCATGGTATTTCCAGAACGTAGTTATGTACGCGCAACACTGGTTTCGCAAGTTCGCGAGGGCTGGGGTTGGGGCCGCATTGCTACGCTTGCTCGGAATGTGCCAGGAGGTCTTGTTGTAGGTTACTCCGGGCGCGCTTGACGGTGTCCAGATGTTTAATGGCCGGACTAGAGAATTGCCTTGAGAGGCTGCTTTGTACTTCCGCTGCGATAGCCGCCGTATGCTCCTCTGTTCGGAGAGAGCGTTCGGTGTTTCCATTGACCGTGATGACTCCTCGAGGGCCTGGCATCTTGAGCTTGAGGTATGCATAGTGCGGCACCGCATTGAACTTGGCAAATGCGGTTCGCCCGAGCAGTGCGTGATAGCCACTGCGGAACGGGACTATGTCGAAGATTAACTCCTCACTTCGGAAATAATCCGGAGATCCGAAGACCACTTCAAGTGTAACTGAGCCTGTACAGTTGGCCTCTACACCTGGTATGACGCCTTTAAAGGTCGTTTTAGTGGGTTTAATCCTCGAGGGATCGATGCCCATTTTCCGCACTGTATCCTGGTAAAGCAGGTTCAGGCTGCTGCCGCCGTCCATAAGGACTCTAGTGAGGTGAAATCCGTCAATAATTGGGTCTAGAACCAATGCGGCGAATCCGCCATGACGGATGCTAGTGGGGTGGTCCCTTCGATCAAAAGTGATCGGGCAGGAAGACCATGGGTTGAACTTTGGGGCGACTGGCTCCATCGCGTATACGTCCCTTAGCGCACGCTTCCGCTCCCTCTTGGGGACGTGGGTTGCGTATATCATGTTCACCGTCCGCACTTGTGGGGGAAAACCTTTCTGTCCACTGTTGTTCGGCGGGCGGGGCTCCTCCTCGTCATCGCTATGCAGCCCCTTGTCTCTGCTTTCGGCATTTAACTTGCCTGCCTGCTTGAACACCCAACAATCCCTGTTGGTGTGATTGGCTGGTTTTTCGGGGGTGCCATGTATCTGGCATGAGCGGTCGAGTATTCGGTCCAAACTGGACGGGCCTGGAGTATTTCTTTTGAATGGCTTTTTCCGCTGACCGGGTTTAGAGCCTCTGAATCCGACATTAACTGACGTATCCTCAGCATTGTCGCCGTTAATGCGGCGCTTTTGCTTGTTGTGATGCGACCTACCACTGCTATCCTTGGTATCCGAATTACCAGGGCTCTTGGTCATGTTATTGTTGCGAGCTAGCCAACTGTCTTCTCCCGCGCAAAAGTGGGTCATAAGTGTCGTGAGGGCTGCCATAGATTCGGCTTTTCCTGTCCTAGGTGCCGTGCAAGCCACTCGTCGCGGATGTTATGCTTGAAGGCTGCTAGGGCCACTGCGTCCGGACAGTCGACGATTTGATTTTTCTTGGTTAGGAACCGTGTCCAGAATTGTCTGGCCGATTCCTCTGGTTGCTGAATTATGTGGCTAAGGTCATCGGCGTCTGGTGGTCGCACATAAGTGCCCTGGAAATTGTCGAGGAATGCGGTTTCCAGGTCCTCCCAACAACCAATTGATTCTGCTGGCAAGCTGTTAAGCCAATGCCGAGCTGGTGCTTTAAGCTTGAGTGGGAGGTATTTGATGGCGTGTAGGTCATCACCGCGGGGCATGTGGATATGAAGGAGATAGTCCTCGATCCATACCGCAGGATCTGTTGTGCCATCGTATGATTCGATGTTCACGGGTTTGAAACCCTCGGGGATTTGATGATCCATTACTTCATCTGTGAAGCATAGTGGGTGTGCGGCGCCTCTATATTGGGCTATATCACGACGCAGCTCAAACGAGCTTTGTCTACTGTGTTCGGCCCGGCCGGATTTACTGTATCCGGAGTGACGATTACCGTCTCGTGCCGTGGGGCGCCCACGCGATCCATAGATCGATCTTGTTTGCCTTGCCTTGTCCTCCAATATATCTCGCAGGTCTGGCGCATTTTCCCGTGCCTTGGTATTTTTTGAGCGGCACTGGGGTGCGGCTTGAGTGGAGGGCCAAGAGGCCTCTCTGTCGCGGCCACGGGGTGGCCGGTCGGCCGCATCATGCACTGGTGATGTAGGTTTAGGTGCTTCCTCCTCTAATCGGGGTAGCAACCTGCGCTTTGGGTAGCTCTTGGAGGGGCGTTCGAGTTCATACTCTTCGGCCGCAAGGACTTCAGTCCATCTGTCGGCTAGCAAATCTTGATCAGCTCTAAGCTGTTGCTGTTTTTTCTTGAGGCTGCTCGCCGTGGCCATAAGCCTGCGTTTGAAACACTCTTGTTCGACGGGATCCTCCGACACGACAAATTCATCGTCGTCGAGGCTTGCCTCGTCTTCGGAGGGAGGCATATAATTATCGTCCTCGACCTCTCTGTCTGCCGCTCTCTCATGAGGGCTGGCTTCTCCATCCTCCTGTGCTGAATCTTGCTGGAGGTGGTTGTCTTCGGCACTGTCCGGGGTGTTATTATCTCCCGTGCCGGAATCACCGTTTTTGCTTTGGCGGGATTTAGAGCGGCGCCGCTGACGCCGGCGCTTAGGCTGCTTCTTGGAGGGGTCATCCTCCGCTGTTCCATCGCCATTGCCTTCTTTTGGGGTGTCCACCATGTATATATCATACGACGAGGTGGCTTTCCTGTGCCCTATAGGCGCTGGTTCTTGATCGTCTCCTGCATCGGCGTCCATACCGTCGATGTCTTCAGAGTCGAAGTCGAGCATGTCGGTTAAATCATCGACAGTGGCTACGAAGTGGGTGGTGGGTGGGCTTTGAATTTCTTCATCATCCGCATCCCAACCTTGCTGACCATAGTCCGGCCAGGGCTCTCCTGATAAAGAGAGAGACTTTAGTGAATTCAGAATATGCCGTAGGGCGAGTGCTGAAAGATGTTCGCGGTGGTGAACTCCATGATCGGCGCCCAATCGGGTTCGATCGGTAGGGGCGCGGAGGGCTCCGAGTCTGGAGAGGAGTCTGGCTCCTTGGAGTCACGGGCTTCGCAGAGAATAGGGCTGGTGTTCGGCTCTATCGCCGTAGAGATTGCAGCCCTCGAGGCGGTGTCCAACTACCCATCCTCGATTGGCATAGTTGGCTCCGAATTAAGGGTCGGGGCTGATGCGGGTGCAACCTCTAGGGCACTGTTCGGCGGCAGAGCTAGATCATGCCCATCGTGACAGTGCGGCGCACTCGGCTGCGGCTCGAATCCGTCAAAGATCAAGTCTCCGCGGAGGTCGGCCGTGTAGCTCAAACTTCCAAATCTGACCTGATGGCCAGGGGCATAGCTTTCGATCTGCTCCAGATGGCCAAGCGAATTGGCCCGCAGTGCAAAGCCGCCAAATACGAAGATCTGTCCGGGGGAAAAGGTCTCACCCTGGATCGCATCGTTGTTAATGATCGGAGAAGCCATCGGGCCTAAAAGTGACGACACAGAGGAACTCTCAATGAAAGCACCAATGTCGGTGTCAAAACCGGCGGATCTCGGGTAGGGGGTCCCGAACTGTGCGTCTAGGCGGATGGTAACAGGAGGCAGGGACACGATGTTTTACCCAGGTTCGGGCCCTCTTGATGGAGGTAAAACCCTACGTCCTGCTTGATTAATATTGATGATATGGGTAGTACAAGAGTAGATCTACCACGAGATCAAGGAGGCTAAACCCTAGAAGCTAGCCTATGGTATGATTGTTGTTCGTCCTACGGACTAAAACCCTCCGGTTTATATAGACACCGGAGAGGGCTAGGGTTACACAGAGTCGGTTACAATGGTAGGAGATCTACATATCCGTATCGCCAAGCTTGCCTTCCACGCCAAGGAAAGTCCCTTCCGGACACGGGACGAAGTCTTCAATCTTGTATCTTCATAGTCTAGGAGTCCGGCCGAAGGTATAGTCCGGCTATCCGGACACCCCCTAATCCAGGACTCCCTCAACCATCCCTTGGCAACTTGGGTTATGTTGGTACCTGTATGCTTAGCTTATCCGGTGTGCCCTGAGAACGAGATATGTGCAGCTCCTATCGGGATTTGTCGGCACAGCAGGTGGTCTTGCTGGTCTTGTTTTACCATTGTTGAAATGTCTTGTAATCGAGATTCCGAGTCTGATCGGGTCTTCCTGGGAGAAGGAATATCCTTCGTTGACCGGGAGAGCTTGTGACGGGCTAAGTTGGTACACCCCTGCAGGGTTTTGAACTTTCGAAAGTCGTGCCCGCGGTTATGGGCAGATGGGAATTTGTTTATATCTGGTTGTAGAGAACTTGACACTTAACTTAATTAAAATGAATCAACTGCGTGTGTAGCCGTGATGGTCTGTTTTCGGCGGAGTCTGGGAAGAAAACACAGTCTCGTGTTATGCTTGAACGTAAGTAGCTTCAAGATCACTTCTTGATCACCATTAGCTTCTCGACCGTGCTTTGCTTCTCTTCTCGCTCTCTTTTACGTAATTTAGCCACCATATATGCTAGTGCTTGCTGCAGCTCCACCTCACTACCCTTTCCTACCCATAAGCTTAAATAGTCTTGATCTCGCGGGTGTGAGATTGCTGAGTCCCCGTGACTCACAGATACTTCCAAACAGTTGCAGGTGCCGATGATACTAGAGCAGGTGACGCAACCTAGTGATGACCCACAATTATAGGGGATCGCAACAGCTTTTGAGGGTAGAGTATTCAACCCAAATTTATTGATTCGACACAAGGGGAGCCAAAGAGTATTCTCAAGTATTAACAGCTAAGTTGTCAATTCAACCACACCTGGAAACTTAGTATCTGCAGCAAAGTGTTTAGTAGCAAAGTAATATGATAGTGGTGGTAGCGGCAACAAAAGTAAAGATAGCAAAAGTAATGTTTTTGGTATTTTGTAGTGATTGTAACAGTAGCAGCGGGAAAGTAAATAAGCGTAAACCAGTATATGGAAAACTCGTAGGCACCGGATCAGTGATGGATAATTATGCCGGATGCGGTTCATCATGTAACAGTCATAACATAGGGTGACACAGAACTAGCTCCAATTCATCAATGTAATGTAGGCATGTATTTCATATATAGTCATACGTGCTTATGGAAAAGAACTTGCATGACATCTTTTGTCCTACCCTCCCGTGGCAGCGGGGTCCTATGAAACTAAGGGATATTAAGGCCTCCTTTTAATAGAGAACCGGAACAAAGCATTAGCACATAGTGAATACATGAACTCCTCAAACTATGGTCATCACCGGGAGTGGTCCCGATTATTGTCACTTCGGGGTTGCTGGATCATAACACATAGTAGGTGACTATAGACTTGCAAGATAGGATCAAGAACTCATATATATTCATGAAAACATAATAGGTTCAGATCTGAAATCATGACACTCGGGCCCTAGTGACAAGCATTAAGCATAGCAAAGTCATAGCAACATCAATCTCAGGACATAATGGATACTAGGGATCAAACCCTAACAAAACTAACTCGATTACATGATAAATCTCATCCAACCCATCACCGTCCAGCAAGCCTACGATAGAATTACTCACGCACGGAGGTGAGCATCATGAAATTGGTGATGGAGGATGGTTGATGATGATGACGGCGATGAATCCCCCTCTCCGGAGCCCCGAACGGACTCCAGATCAGCCCTCCTGAGAGGTTTTAGGGCTTGGCGGCGGCTCCGTATCGTAAAACGCAATGATTTCTTCTCTCTGATTTTTTATCTCCGAAAGCAAATATATAGAGTTGGAGTTGGCGTCGGAGGGCATCCAGGGGGCCCACGAGGTAGGGGGCCGCACCCTAGAGGGGGGGCGCCCCCACCCTCATGGACAGGGTGTGGGCCCCCTGGTCTTCATCTTTGGGGAGAATTTTTTATTATTTTTTCTAAGATGTTCCGTGGAGTTTTAGGTCATTCCGAGAATATTTGTTTTCTGCACATAAAACAACACCATGGCAATTCTGCTGAAAACAGCGTCAGTCCGGGTTAGTTCCATTCAAATCATACAAGTTAGAGTCCAAAACAAGGGCAAAAGTGTTTGGAAAAGTAGATACGACGGAGACGTATCACCTAGCTCAAGTGGGAGCTCGATGAAGATCTTGTCTATTGTTTTGTTTCATTTCCTTTTGATCAGTAGTGGAGCCCAGTTGGGGCGATCAGGGATCTAGCATTTGGGGTGGTCTTTCTTTATCTTGGTTCCGTAGTTGGACCTTGATTGTATTCTGGATGATGTATGATATATTTATGTATTGTGTGAAGTGGCAATTGTAAGCCGACTCTTTATCCCTTTCTTAGGTCAGTACATGGGATGTGTAAAGATTACCCCTCTTGCGACATGCCTACCATGCGGCTATGCCTCTAAGTCGTGCCCCGACACGTGGGAGATATAGCCGCATCATGGGTGTTACAAGTTGGTAATCAGAGCCTTCCCCGACTTAGGAGCCCCCTGCTTGATCGAATCGCTGACGTTGTTGAGTCTAGAACAAAATGTTTTGAGTCTTAGGATTATATACATCGAAGAGTAGGATTCTTTTACTCCTCAGTCCCTTCGTCGCTATGGTGAGGCCTCATGACGTAGAGTTTTGAATCTTCTCTCCTCAAATTTCACGAATTTTTTTAGGATCGCGGGTATGTTGGAATCGTTCCGATGGTTTTGTGACGAGAACATTGTTCTTGGTGCCTCCTGACATTTAGGGGTTGTGGCAGTGTCCCGGGGAGTTGAGCTCCGAGGTGTTGTCGTCACAATTCTATCATTGCAGTTCTGGAATACCTGAGTTCGCCGACATCGAAAATCTTTTTTATGCAGTTGTTGGTGAGATAACCTCGACGCCACCCAGTACTGGGCCGGGAGTTTGGGAGTATTGCCATAACTCGTATAACGGATGCTTTTCGAAGGTTGAGGTAAATGATTTCCAAAGGTTTCTTGGTTATGTGTTGAAGGATGGATACTGCTGGATGTAGGATTTGCTAGTTTTGGGTGAGATATTATGCTTCCCCTGTATCCCCAACACCCGATTGCATAACCGGAAAATCTCGGGAGTTTATAAGTGGGAATTCTAGTAGCTCCTAGAATATCTTTCCAACAGACACATGATACGATATGGGATCTATCATATGTTTGTTTCCGGCTTGTTTTGCAAGCTAATCCTTTGTTTTGTTTTGAGTTTTGGTATTCGAGTTGCTTCGAAGTCAAGTGTTGATTCCATACCTTTCCTAAGCGGTGTTCTCATACTCCCATGTGAATACCAATCCTTCATGATAATCAAGATTGTCATGTCAATCACTTTCAACCGGCGTGTTTCTCTTCAAGTGGATCCGATCATTTTCAACATTTGTAAGATCAATGCTCAGTTATTCACAACGTTGTTCATTTCATCTGTTCCCAAGTTGTCTTTGTTTTTCCCACCCTCCCACCCTTTTTCTTCAAGGACTCGGATTTCTTAACCAAGTATCCTTTTATTCATGTGAGGTCTCTTCATTATTTTGGCTTCAATGTTCTTACCCGGTGGTTCTCTTGAAGATGCTCTACTAGTTCATTATTCTTCGTTCTCTTTCTTCTTCGGTGCATTCAATTCAAGCTTTGTCGATCATATCCTTTTCCTCGTTTCAAATGCTTTTCCATGCTGGTGCACTTCTTGTGACGCCCCCGATTCAATCTTACACTAATCATACACGCAAATGTGTACGGTCAAGATCAGGGACTCACGAGAAGATATCACAACACAACTCTAGACACAAATTAAATAATACAAGCTTTATATTACAAGCCAGGGGCCTCGAGGGCTCGAATACATAAGCTCGAATACACAAGAGTCAGCGGAAGCAACAATGTCTGAGAACAGACATGAGTTAAACAAGTTTGCCTTAAGAAGGCTATCACAAAAACAACAACGATCGAAAAGGCAAGGCCTCCTGCCTAGGAGCTTCCTAACTACTCCAAGTCATCAGCGGCCATCACATAGTAGTAGGCACCCTTGGGGTAGTAGTAGTCTTCAGTGGTGTCGTCTGGCTCCTGGGACCCATCATATGGTCGCAACAATCGGGTATGGGCAAAAAGAGGTAGCAAAGCAACCGTGAGTACTCATCCAAAGTACTTGCAAGACTTACATCAGATCTAAACTAAGTATGCATCTGTATCAAACGAATGGGTTGTATCTGTGTACTAAACTTCAGAATGCCAGAAGAGAAGGGGCAAGCCTAGCCTATCGACGACTAGCATCTTCAAGTATCTTCAAGCATCTTGCAGCATTTAGAAGAGTACAGATCAACATAATGTAAAGTAGTAGTAGTGTTATCAACCTCGGCCAGAGATCCTTTCTCGACTCCCAGCGAGAAAGCAATCCCAGAGCCATACTATCCATTTCTCATATCCATTCATTTCTAATCACAAGTATCAAGTTCTAGTTGTAATGATCGGGATACAACTCCAAGTGTTCGTTACCGTAGGACATGCTATCTATAGATGTTTTCTTCCCTGCAGGGGTGCACCAACTTACCCACCATGCTCGATTAACTCCGACCGAACACACTTTCCTGGGTCATGCCCGTCCTCGACAAACAATACACTGCAACCCGACCTAGGCTTAATAGAGAGGTCAGCACGCCGGACTAAACCTATGCCCCAGGGGTCATGTGCCATCGCCCCGGGAACTCTTGCACGTTGCGTGGGTGGCCAGTGAGCAGACCTAGCTACCTCCTTCAAAAAGGCAGGTGCTTACGCAGTCCAACCCGGCGCGCGCCGCTCAGCCGCTGACGTCTATTAAGCTTCGGCCGATGTATATGACGCAGAACGCCCATACTATGCCCATGTGATGGTTAGTGCTATCAGGCCAGAGGCCCCTCGGATTAAATATCCAACTCGTAGTGGATTAGTAACGCGCGGTAACAAGCAGAGACTCACGAAAGATGTGACCCCATCGCCCCGTCTCGAGTACTTGCGGCAAGGGCTAAGAATGCCCGACCACGCCTCGTAAGTATCTCGCGGGCACCTTCCAGGTCAACCCGACTCCACATCACTCGCTATTAAGCTCGCGTAGGTACCCCTCAGGGCCGACCCGTCTTTAGTAACATGGCTCAGTGTAAATTCATAGTAACCATAGTAACTGTGTGTCTAACACCAAGGGAAAAACCCGAGGAATCACCCCCGGTGAATTCCACTCGATGTTATCATTAAGGTGAACGTAAGAGGATCCACCCTCGAGGTTCACACTTGAGGGGTTGCACGACGGAGCCGTAACGGAAGTGGTTAAGGAGGAAATCACCCTCGATGACCTCGACCGTATAGCTACACTACAGAGATCTCATCAGGAGTGATGTAAGAGGTTCCACCCTCGGCACTCGATGGTAACTCTGCAGAGCCGTACAACTAGGGGGGTGATGTGCGGTGTCGGGGCCTGGACGTCGATCACGTGGACCGAGTCATCGAACATAAAGCGGGGCAACTGGTACACGGTGGGGGTCACTGATGGATCTCTAACCAACCTATACTAAGCAGTTTAGGAGAAGCAGGTAAGGTATGAAAGCAGGTAACAAAAACATGCTATGCATCAGAGTAGGATCATACAGAAAGCAGTAGCAGTTCTAATGCAAGCATGAGAGGGAAAGAAATGGGCAATCTCGGAATGCTCAAGGAGGGTTTGCTTGCCTGGAAGCTCTGCTGTAAAGGAAGAAGTGTCGTCGACGTAGTCGATCACAATGGCGGCATCGGTCTTGGGGTCTACCGGAGAGAAAAGGGGGAAGAAACAGTAAGTACATAGCAAGCAAGTGCATAACATGACAACAAGTCGATAGGAAGAGCTAGGGTTGTCCTAATATAGTACTACACGTTGCAGATGGAGGGGATAAACATCCGAGGATGAATCCCCGGCGTTAGACGAATTCTGACAGATGAAAGAGAGGGGACGGTTCCATGTTCAACATGCTAGGTGCATGTGACAGGTGAACGGACCACGTATTCGGATTCGTTGGATTTTTCTGACCAACTTTCATATAGAAAACATTTTCATCCGAGCTACGGTTTAATTGCTATGATTTTTCAAAGATTAAATCATTTTCAGAAATTATTTAAATTGACAGAAATGGAAATATGGTGTTAGCATGACATGTTGATGACGTCAGCAGTCAACAGGACTGCTGACCAGGTCAAACTGACCAGTGTGTCCCACATGTCATACACAGAGGGCTAACAGTGGGTTATTTTAATTAAACAGAGTTAATTAGCAGTAGGGCCCCACATGCCAGTGACTGATTAGGTTAACTAATTATTTTTATTTATAAAAACATTTATTTAACAAAATATGAGGTGGGGCCCACATGTCAATGACACTGCCTGCCCAGTCACCATAGTTGACCATGGTCAACGTGGTCAACAAGGGCCAGGGGGCCCACGGGCAGAGACCCAGGGGTGGGGCCTGCGTAGCCACGTCGGCGGACGGCGCCGGAGCAATGCCGGCGAGGCAAATCGCGGCGATGCGGCTCGGGAGGTGGTCGGGAAACATGCTCCGGCCATTGTTTTGCACGTATTTGGGGGCGTTCTAGAGTGGAGACCAAACCGCGTAGATCTGTGGCGATCTCGCGGCCACGGAGGCTCTACGGCGATGGCGGCGACCACATCAGCGGCGGAGCTCGCGGGTGTGCTACGGAGAGGCGGCTGCAGCGCGAATTTGCGTGCGCGTTTGGGCTCATTCGAACGCGGGAACATCACCGCGTCGATCTAACCCAACGGCGCGGGCTACAGTGGCCGGAAGCGACAGCAGCGACGAGGTCGGGCGACGGATAGAAAAAATGGCGCAGCGGCGAGCTAGCTACTGCGATGCACAAGGCGCGAGGAAAGGAAAGGTGGGAGGGAGGAGCTCACCTAGTGCCTACGAAAAGCCGGCGACAGGCAAGTAGCAGCAGTGAGCGTCGCCGGAGTCAGAGGGGATCGATGGCGACCGGAGATGCAAATGAAGGGCTCGGCGCTGCAGGGTCCCTCGGCTCCAACGGAAGGCATCGGACGACATGGAAAATGGCGGCGAAGATGTGGGGCACGGTGGCGAGGCGAGGTAGTGGCGGTGGCCGCGGTGGCGACGCAGCCATGGCAACAGCGGCTCTCGGTTGAGGAGGGGAGGGGATCTGGAGAGCGAGGGAGAGAGCGACGAGGGAGAGAGGGGGCAAGTGGGCGAGTGGGGAGGGAGCCCGAGGCGTCGGGGCCTTATCCCCTCTCCCCGGCGACGTGGAGTACGGGGCGATGCGCCCAGTCCGGCAGGGACGAGCGGGACGCGCCCGATCGGACAAACATGGGAGAGGTTGGTGGGCTGGCCTAGGTGGGTTAGGTGGGCCGACCCAGGTGGGTTCGGTCCAGGGAGGGGGTTCCTCTTTCCTCTCCCTTTTCTCTTTTTTCCTTTTTCTTTTTTAAAGCTTTTCTATTTTAGCTATTTTAGGCCACATAGGCATTTTGCAAAAATGTTGGTTCACCACCAATATTACCAGGAGAATATTTTACACATGATGAACATTTTAGTTTTCATGTTTGAGAATTTTTGAAATTCACTCAAAATTTGAAATTGAATTCAATTGGAATTTGAAATGAGAGAGAACCAAGGATGATCAAACACTTGTTTAGCAAAATGATTAACTTAACCCGAGGGGTTACTGTAGAAACATTACACCGGGGTGTTACAACTCTCCTCCTCTAAAAGAAATTCTCGTCCCGAGAATTAAGAGGTAGAAGGGAAAAGATCGGGGTACTCAGCACGGAGGTTATCCTCTCGTTCCCAAGTGGCTTCATCTTTAGAATGATTTGACCATTGCATCTTGAGGAACTAGGTAACCTTCTGGCGTGTTCGACATTCAGCTTCTTCAAGAATGCAGATCGGATGCTCTTTGTATGTGGGATCATCTTGCACTTCAATCAGTTCCGGATCCACTTCACGTTCCGGATCCTTGAAGCATCGACGCAGTTGCGACACGTGGAAGACATCATGAACGTGAGAGAACTGAGGTGGCAACTCCAGTTGATAAGCCACCAGTCCACGACGGGCCAGAATGCGGAAAGGACCAATGTAGCGCGGAGCTAGCTTGCCATTGACTCCGAACCGATGAGTGCCTCTCAAAGGAGTGACACGCAGATAAGCTTGTTCGCCAGGTTAATAAGTTGAACCCCAGTGTTTCCGGTCATATTTGCTCTTCTGGCGGGACTAGGCCGCCTTGAGATTATCCCGGACAATGCGAACCTGCTCTTCAGCTTGTTGAATAATGTCTGGACCAATGAGCGTCCGTTCCCTAGTTTCTGACCAATTCAGAGGGGTTCGGCACTTACGTCCATAAAGCACTTCAAAGGGTGCCATCTTCAAGCTGGCTTGATAGCTGTTGTTATAAGAGAACTCCGCATAAGGGAGAGATTCTTCCCAATTCTTGCCGAAAGAAATAACACAAGCTCGCAGCATGTCTTCAAGAATTTGATTGACTCACTCGACTTGGCCTTGGGATTGGGGATGATAAGCAGTGCTCCAGGTAATATGAGTTCCCATTGCCTCTTGAAAATTATCCCAGAACGTCGAAGTGAATAAACTTCCACCGTCTGAACTGATCTCCTTCGGAATGTCATGGAGTGACACAATTCGGGATATATGCAAGTTTGCTAATTGACTAGCAGTGATAGTCTCCTTGACTGGCAGAAAGTGAGCAACCTTCGAGAATTGGTCGATGACGACAAAGATAGCATCGTTACCTTTCTGAGACTTGGGAAGGCCAGTGACGAAGTCCATCTGAATCTTATCCCACTTCCATTCAGGAATCGTAAGCGGTTGTAGAAGTCCAGCCGGTTTCTGATGTTCTGCTTTGACGCGACGACAAACATCACATTCTTCGATATATCGAGCAATATCTTGCTTCATCTTGGACCACCAATATTTCTGACGAATGTCTAAGTACATCTTGGTACTTCCCGGATGAATAGAGAGAGGGGTGTCATGCGCTTCTTTCATCACCTTCTCTATCATAAGCTCGAATCGGGGTACCACAATGCGATCTCTGAAGTATAAGGTTCCATCTTCACCAAGTGAAAAATCTCTGGATTTCTCTAAGGCAAGATCCTTTTTCATCAGATCAACATGAGCATCTTTGGCTTGAGCAGACTTAATTGCTTTGAGAAGAGTTGGTTCCAGGACAAGGTTGTTCAGAGAACCCTGTGGAAATAGTTGAAGGTTCAACTTGCAAAGTTCTTCATAAAGGCGAGGCTGAGCTTTATGAACCATGTGGTTATTGCAATAAGACTTACGACTCAGGGCATCGGCCATTACATTAGCCTTACCAGGGGTATAGGATATACCGCAGTTGTAGTCAGCAATAGCTTCCATCCATCGCTGCTGATGGAGGTTCAGATCTGGCTGAGTAAATAGGTACTTCAGACTCTGATGATCGCTGAAGATCTCGCAACGATTATCGAGAAGGTACTGTCGCCATAGCTTTAATGCATAGATAACCGCAACAAGCTCGAGGTCATGAACTGGGTAGTTCTCTTCATGAGAACATACTTGACGAGAGGCATAAGCAATCACTCTGTGCTCTTGCATTAGGACACAGCCTAATCCTTGACGTGAAGCGTCGCAATAGATGACAAAGTCCTTGCGATAATCAGGGGGAGCAAGCACTGGGGCAGATATCAGCTTGTCTTTGAGTGCCTGGAAATTTACCTGACATTTGTCTGTCCAATCGAACTTAACGCCTTTGTGAAGTAGATTGGTTAGTGGCTTGGCGATCTTGGAGAAGTTGTCGACAAAGCGGCGACAATAGCTAGCTAGACCGAGAAAGCTTCTGACTTGCTTGACAGTCTTCGGAGGGTTCCAGTCAAGAATAGCCTGAACGTGCTCTGGGTTGACGGCAATATCGTCCTTGGAGATGACATGACCAAGGTAGGTGACTTCGGGTAACCAGAATTCGCACTTGGAATACTTGGCATAAAGTTGATGTTCTCGAAGCTTCTCTAGAACAAGCCGAAGTTGTTCAGCATGTTCTTCTTTGTTCTTTGAATATATTAGGATATCATCCAAATAGACTACGACGAACTTGTCGAGGTAATCCATGAATATGTAGTTCATCAGACGAGAGAATGTGGCTGGAGCATTGGTCAAGCCAAAAGACATGACGGTGTACTCGTAAGAACCATAATGAGTGACAAATGCAGTCTTTGGAATATCCTCTTCATGAACACAGATCTGGTGGTAACCCAACCTCATGTCGAGTTTAGAGAATATTGATGAACCAGCAAGTTGATCATACAGATCATTGATCCGAGGAAGGGGATATTTGTTCTGAATTGTAGCTTGGTTGATAGGACGATAGTCTTGGACCAAACAGTTTGTTCCATCCTTCTTCTTCACAAAGAGAGAAGGTGCTCCCCAAGCAGAGGAACTTGGACGAATGAAACCACTGCGAAGAGATTTGCCGATTTCCTCCTTAAGTTCAAGGAGTTCATGAGGTGGCATCTTGTAGGGTCGTTTGGCGATAGGAATGGTGCCTGGTTTCAAATCAATGACGAACTCAACAGCCCGGGTAGGGGGTATTCCTGGAAGGTCTTCTGGAAAGACATCTAGGAAGTGGCAAACAACTGGAATCTTTTCAATTCCCTCAAGAGGTGCTGCGTTCAACGCATTCAAAGCATAAAGTCATGCTTCGGCATTTTGTACAATCTGAGCATGGTAGCTTACTATCTCATCGGAAGGATGTAGGAGATGAATGACTTTGGTGGCACAAACGATAGAGGAAGTATGTGCTTTCAACCTTTCCATTCCCAGAATGAGGTCAATGTTGGAAGACTCTAGAATAATGGGAGAAACATGAAATTTCAACCCTTCAATTTCAATGGGGACATCGCGACCAATCATGGTAGTTTGACACTGACCCGTAGGGGTGCGTACCACTATCGGAGTGTTCATGGGCTCGCATCGAATGTCGTGTGCATATGCAAAATTTTCTGACATGAATGAATGTGATGCTCCTGAATCAAATAAAACAGATGCTGGTATTGAATTAACAAGGAGAGTACCCATCACAGTAGCAGGCTGGTCTTGAGCTTCATTCAGATCAATGTTGTTAGCCTGCCCACGACCATATGGTCTGGCATTATGGTTGCGGGGTTGATTGATACCACGAGCATTAGAAGGCAGAGCCAGCTAATTCTGATTCTGAGGGCAGTTCCTGGAGTGGTGGCCCGAAAGGCCACACTTGAAGGACATACCATCATTGGGGTTGGGAGCAGAAGCTTGGGGTGGTACAGCCCGAAGGGGTAGCCTCTGTGGTGGAGGGGGAAGACGAGGTGCAGCATAAGACTGTCTTGGTGCAGGTGCAGCTGGACAATACATGCTATGGGGAATCCATATCTGACGCTTCTGCACTGACGGGCCCGAAGACGAGCCAGCATCACGGCTATGCCTAGGGGATCCCTGGTGTTCCTGAAGACCAGTCTCAACCTGAATAGCCTTGTTCACCAAGGTGGCGAAGTCGGCAAAGTCATGAGCGAGCAGTGCTAGCTTAATATCAGGGTGAAGTCCATCACAAAACTTCTCTTGCTTACGAGCATCAGTAGAAATGTCTTCTTCAGCATAACGTGCCAAGTCCAGAAATTCCTGCTGATAAGCATCTACAGTCTTGTTTCCTTGGGTGAGGTTGCGGAAATCTCGCTTCTTCCTGTCCATGATTCCCTGAGGAATGAAGCGGGCACGAAAAGCAGCTTGGAAATCCGGCCAAGTGATGACCATTCCAGTAGGCAGGGTACGCCTGTGGCTGTCCCACCATTGAGTAGTGGGACCCTTCAGAAAGAAAGATGCAAAGGTGACATAGCTAGCAGGTGCCACACTAGCAAACTCCATTTCATATGTGATGTCGCGGAGCCAGTCATCAGCATCAAGGGGTTGAGTTGAGCTGGGGTAAATAGTTGGGTTGAGACGCATGAAGTCCTACAGAGTTACTGGGGTTGGCTGTTGATTCATGTTCGTACGAGGAAACTGAGCCATCATTCCTTCCATGAACTGGCGGTTTAGCTCAAATTGTTGTATCATTCCAGCAAAGAATTCGGACGGTGGTGGATTGTTGGCACCACAACCACGACCATCGGGCCTAACCATCCTGCTAACATGTAACAGGGGGTAGTTCAACATTGAGCATTTGCAAAGACAAGGATCATTCATGATAAAACATGCATAATGAAAGAGGTACGATGGATACCACTTCGTAGTCAACACGACAGTGTGTGTACTATTCAGAATACTAACCTAAGAACTACGGCTTATCCAACTTTGGGGTGAATGTGGTCATGGGATCCTAATGTTAGAGTTAGTAAATTCATTTAACCCGAATGGAAGAGAGATCAGAATCCCAGAGTGAAGATCAAAGGGGTAAAAGATCCTAATACCACCCAAATGGTGACGTGGGCCCGTAAGACACACATCCATGTTAGTAAAAGTTTTTGTAGTGACTAGACTCAACTTCGGCCAAGGAGTTGGAAAGGGGGCTACCTACAGGCAATCGGTTCTGATACCAACTTGTGACGCCCCCGATTCAATCATACACTAATCATACACGCAAATGTGTATGGTCAAGATCAGGGACTCATGGGAAGATATCACAACACAACTCTAGAGATAGATTAAATAATACAAGCTTTATATTACAAGCCAGGGGCCTCGAGGGCTCGAATACATAAGCTCGAATACACAAGAGTCAGCGGAAGCAACAATATCTGAGAACAAACATGAGTTAAACAAGTTTGCCTTACGAACGCTAGCACAAAAACAACAACGATCGAAAAGGCAAGGCCTCCTGCCTGAGAGACTCCTAACTACTCCAAGTCATCAGCGGCCGTCACGTAGTAATAGGCACCCTCGGGGTAGCAGTAGTCTTCAGTGGTGTCGTCTCGCTCCTGGAATCCGTCAGCTGGTCACAACAATCGGGTATGGGGGAAAAGAGGTAGCAAAGCAACCGTGAGTACTCATCCAAAGTACTCGCAAGACTTACATCAGATCTAAACTAAGTATGCATCTGTATCAAACAAATGGGTTGTATCTGTGGACTAAACTGCAGAATGCCAGAAGAGAAGGGGAAAGCCTAGCCTATCGAAGACTAGCATCTTCAAGTATCTTCAAGCATCTTGCAGCATTTAGAAGAGTACAGATCAACATAACGTAAAGTAGTAGTAGTGTTATCAACCTCGGCCAGAGATCCTTTCTCGACTCCTAGCGAGAAAGCAATCCCAGAGCCATACTATCCATTTCTCATATCCATTCATTTCTCTTCACAAGTATCCAGTTCTAGTTGTATCGATCGGGATAAAACTCCAAGCGTCCGTTACTGTAGGACAGGCTATCGATAGATGTTTTCTTCCCTGCAGGGGTGCACCAACTTACCCACCACACTCGATTAACTCTGGCCGGACACACTTTCCTGGGTCATGCCCGGCCTCGGCCAAACAATACGCCGCAACCCGACCTAGGCTTAATAGAGAGGCCAGCACGCCGGACTAAACCTATGCCCCAGGGGTCATGGGCCATCGCCCCGGAAACTACTGCACGTTGCGTGGGCGACCGGTGAGCAGACCTAGCTACCTCCTTCAAAAAGGCAGGTGCTTAAGCAGTCCAACCCGGCGTGCGCCGCTCAGTCACTGACGTCTATTAAGCTT
Source organism: Triticum aestivum (assembly GCF_018294505.1). Lineage (NCBI taxonomy): Eukaryota > Viridiplantae > Streptophyta > Magnoliopsida > Poales > Poaceae > Triticum > Triticum aestivum. The sequence goes on along the minus strand of NC_057800.1, from coordinate 342,667,846 downwards.
CGGCCGATGTATACGACGCAGAACGCCCATACTATGCCCACGTGATGGTTAGTGCTATCAGGCCAGAGGACCCTCGGATCAAATATCCAAATCGTAGTGGATTAGTAATGCGCGGTAACAAGCAGAGACTCACGAAAGATGTGACCCCATCGCCCCATCTCGAGTACTTGCGGCAAGGGCTAAGAATGCCGGGCCACGCCTCGTAAGTATCTCGTGGGCACCTTCCAGGTCAACCCGACTCCACATCACTCGCTATTAAGCTCGCGCGGGTACCCCTCAGGGCCGACCCGTCTTTAGTAACATGGCTCAGTGTAAATTCATAGTAACCGTAGTAACTGTGTGTCTAACACCAAGGGGAAAACCCGAGGAATCACCCCCAGTGAATTCCACTCGATGTTATCATCAAGGTGAACGTAAGAGGATCCACCCTCTAGGTTCACACTTGAGGGGTTGCACGACGGAGCCGTAACGGAAGTGGTTAATGAGGAAATCACCCTCGATGACCTCGACTGTATAGCTACACTACAGAGATCTCATCAAGAGTGATGTAAGAGGTTCCACCCTTGGCACTCGATGGTAATTCTGCAGAGCCTTACAACTAGGGGGTGATGTGCAGTGTCGGGGCTTGGACATCGATCATGTTGATCGAGTCATCAAACATAAAGCGGGGCAACTGGGACACGGTGGGGTCACTGATGGATCTCTAACCAACCTATACTAAGCAGTTTAGGAGAAGCATGTAAGGTATGAAAGCAGGTAACAAAAACAGGCTATGCATGAGAGTAGGATCATACAGAAAGCAGTAGCAGTTCTAATGCAAGCATGAGAGGGAAATAAATGGGTGATATCGGAATGCTCAAGCAGGGTTTGCTTGCCTGGAAGCTCTGCTGTAAAGGAAGAAGTGTCGTCGACGTAGTCGATCACAGGGGCGGCATCGGTCTCGGGGGTCTACCAAAGAGAAGAGGGGGAAGAAACAGTAAGTACATAGCAAGCAAGTGCATAACAGGACAACAAGTCGATAGGCAGAGCCAGAGTTGTCCTAACGTAGTACTACACGTTGCAGACGGAGGGGATAAACATCCGAGGATGAATCCCCGGCATTAGACGAATTCCGACATATGAAAGAGAGGGGATGGTTCCATGTTCAGCATGCTAGGGGCATGTGATAGGTGAATGGACCATGTATTCGGATTCGTTGGATTTTTATGAGCAACTTTCATATAGAAAACATTTTCATCCGAGCTACGGTTTAATTGCTATGCTTTTTCAAAGATTAAAGCATCTTCAGAAATTATTTAAATTGACAGAAAAGGAAATATGACATCAGCATGACATGTTGATGACGTCAGCAGTCAACAGGACTACTGACCAGGTCAAACTAACCAGTGGGTCCCACATGTCATACACAGAGGGCTAACAGTGGGTTATTTTAATTAAACAGAGTTAATTAGCAGTAGGGCCCCACATGTCAGTGACTGATTAGGTTAACTAATTATTTTTATTTATAAAAATGTTTATTTAACAAAATATGAGGTGGGGCCACGTGTCAATGACACTGCGTACCCAGTCAGCACAGTTGACCCTGGTCAACGTGGTCAACTGGGGTCAGGGGCCCACGGGCAGAGACCCAGGGGTGGGGCCCACCTAGCCACGCCGGCGTATGGCGCCGGAGCAACGCCAGCGAGGCAAATCGCGGCGATGCGGCTCGGGAGGTGGTTGGAAAACATGCTCCGACCATCGTTTTGCGTGTATTTGGGCGCGTTCTAGGGCGGAGACCAAACCGCATCGATCTGTGGCGGTCTCGCGACCAAGGAGGCTCTACGGCGATGGCGGCGAGCATGTCGGCGGCGGAGCTCGCGGGTGTGCTACGGAGAGGCGGCTGCGGTGCGAATTTGCGCGCACGTTTGGGCTCATTCGAACGCGGGAACATCACCGTGTCGATCTAACCCAACGGCGCGGGCTACGGTGGCCGGAAGCGACGGCAACGATGAGGTCGGGCGGTGGATAGAAAAAATGGCGCGGCGGTGAGCTAGCTACTGTGATGCACAAGGCACGTGGAAAGGAAAGGAGGGAGGGAGGAGCTCACCTAGTGGCTACGAAAAGCCGACGACAGGTTAGTAGCAGCAGTGAGCGTCGCCGGACTCAGAGGGGATCGACGGCGACCGGAGATGCTAACGAAGGGCTCGGCGCTGCAGGGTCCCTCGGCTCCAAAGGAAGGCATCAGACGATGTGGAAGACGGCGGCGAAGACATTGGGCACGGTGGCGAGGCGAGGCAGTGGCGGTGGCCGCGGTGGCGACGCAGCCATGGCGACGGCGGCGCTCGGTTGAGGAGGGGAGGGGATCTGGAGAGCGAGGGAGAGAGCGACAAGGGAGAGAGGGGGCAAGTGGGCGAGTGGGGAGGGAGCCAGAGGCGTCGGGGCCTTAACCCCTCTCATCGGCGACGTGGAGTACGGGGCGACGCGCCCGGTCCGGCGGGGATGAGCGGGAGCGCCCGGTCGGACGAACAGGGGGGAGGGGGAACAGGGGAGAGGTAGGTGGGCCGGCCCAGGTGGGTTTGGTCCAGGGTGGGGGTTCCTCTTTCCTCTCCCTTTTCTCTTTTTTCTTTTTGTTTTTTAAAGCTTTTCTATTTTAGCTATTTTAGGCCACATAGGCATTTTGCAAAAATGTTGGTTCACCAACAATATTACCAGGAGAATATTTTACACATGATGAACATTTTAGTTTTCATGTTTGAGCATATTTGAAATTCACTTAGAATTTGAAATTGAATTCAACTGGAATTTGAAATGAGAGAGAACCAAGGATGATCGAACACTTGTTTAGCAAAATGATTAACTTAACCCGAGGGGTTACTGTAGCAACATTACACCGGGGTGTTACACTCACGACTACATTCTCGATCCGTTCAAGTTATTTCGAGGTTGTTATCTCATTCAAGCCATTTAATTCAACCAGCACAATCTCTCTTTTAAATTGTTCAATAGTGTTTCTTTTCAGTGGGCCCTAACCCACAGGTCTTTTCCCAGGATCTTACCTGACTCTTCTATTTTTCCCGGAGCTATCCTAAATTCTTTTCAAAGTTTGACGTAAGAATGAATCATCATCAGTCAAATGTCTTTCCCCAAAATCTTTCAAACTCTTTTCATAGTTGGCTCAACCTCTTCGCTTTTCATTCTCCTGGGGTGTCTCATCTATTATCATAGTGGTGTTTTCCGTCGTCATTCTCGGATTCGAAGACCGAAGAGGAGTTCCTCTTAAATCCTTACCCGTTCTTCCAAAGTTTCATGGTGCTAGCTTTATGCCATCCTCTCATCATTGTTTTCGATTGTGAGAATTCTTTTCATCCATCCGGAGCTATTAAGGAGTCTTTTCAGTTTGATTCTCCGGAGCCCATCATCTCAGAATTATTCATTTCAGCTTTCAGCTCTCGTTCTCCAAATCATATCGGTGCATCATTCAGGTATTCTCTTATCAGCTCGTGATCTCTTCGTTCTCATGTATCTAAATCCCCTCAAGTATGTTCATTCGTTCTCTAATTCTTCCCGGTGTTTCTTTATCTTTTCTTCAATTGTTTTCAATTCTTACGATGGTTCTTCCAAGATTCTTCTTCCTTCGTTTATCATATCAATTTATTCGTTGTTTCAATTCTACCAGTGGTTCGTTGAAGACCTTCCCAAGTTGGCGCTATATCTATCTTAATGCTTTCTACGAGAATAAGTAGTATGCCAAATCCGTTGCTTGTCATCAATCTAAAGTGGTGAAGGATACGCATAACGTAATTCTTATTATTGCTTCATCCAAGGGATTAATTCCTTATTCCGGAGGTTGATCAAAATTCTTGATTTCTTTTGTTCATCTTTCTTTTCCGGAGTTCCAAGTTTTTCCGCATTATCTCTTCATGAAGCTCCACCTAAATCATCGCAAGGCTTCACCTTGTGTTTTCAACTTCTCTTTCCTTTTGTTTGATCATTCTTTTATTACCGGAGTACTTCATGGAGGCTCTACATGATGGTTCATCAAGGATTTAATTCCTTCTCGAAGTGTTCATCGAGATTCTTTTTAAAGGAGCAAAAGTATTGTTGATCTTGCATTCCAAAGTGCATTCTTTCTATCTGATGCTTTTCAGGTGGTGATATGTCTTTCTCGACAATTTCCCATTCGTGTTTCATGATTCACAAGTTGTCCGAATGACATATTTTAAACCCATTGTAACGCCCCGAGAGCAATGTGCCAGGTGTCTTCCAGTTATTTGCTGTTGTTGCCTTGTCATTGCTTGCGTGTCATGCATCTCATATCATGTCATCATGTGCATCACATTTGCATACATGTTCATCTCATGCATCCGAGCATTTTCCCCGTTGTCCGTTTTGCAATCCGGCGCTCCTATGTTCCCCGGTGCCCCTTTCTACATATTTCGTGTGTGGGTGTTAAATATTTCTGGATTGGACCGAGACTTGTCATGCAGCCTTGGTTTACTACCGGTAGACCGCCTGTCAAGTTTCGTGCCATTTGGACTTCGTTTGATACTCCAACAGTTAACCAAGGGACCGAAAAGGCCTCGTGTTTTTTTTTGAATATTTACTATGAGGCAAAGCCCCACAACCCTTTATTGAAGCAAGTGAAACTGTACAAACAAAATACAGGCTATACAAACAAATAAAGGTAAAATTTACCTAAGGCTAAACATCCCTACCTATTTTACAAAAGAGAATTAACCCAAGCCAATAGTTTTGGTTTAATACCATCCTTCACCCTATGAGCAAGCAGAGAGATGTCATGGATGAATTTACACTTCCAAGCACTGAAGGTGGCTCTCTCAGCTCTGAAGGTTCTGCCATTTCTTAAAATCCAAATGTTCCAAGTTGCTATTAGCATGACTTCAAAGAAGAAAGGATGCCTGAAGCTAGTCCTAGCATGCATGATACATTGCAAGATATCTGAGCCCCCAGTCCAATCAATGCCCAGGTAATTCCAGACTCTAGAGCTGAAGGTGCAGTTAAAGAACATATGGATTCTATCCTCATACACCAGCTCACTACAAATGAGACAAAAATTGTCATCTTGGCTAGAGCGCCAGTGTCTTCTAACCAGCATGTCCTTGGTGTTTAGTGTGTCAAAGAAAAGGAGCCACCCAAACACCTTGATCTTCATGGTACACCTACTCTGCCACAACCATTTGCAAGGTTGTATTGTAGGTAGATGAGAGTGCATGATCATGTAGAAGCTCTTGGCAGTGTAATCCCCTAATTTGCTAGGCCATATCCAAACATCAGGTATAGTTGGGTCTCTTTCTAACTGCATGATCCAACCTTCCAGTATATGTAACTCAGCAGCAGCCTCATGAGAAATAGGTAGATAAAACATGGAGAAGAGATCCTGGGATTGAAGGAATTCCTGCACGGAGATCTTATCATTATTGGCAAATGAAAACAACCTAGGCAATCTCCAACATAGTGGTCTAGTAGAACCCCCAATGTGCCAAGAATCTGTCCAGAACAAAGCAGAATCTCCCATGTTGATGGTAACCGAGGCAATAGCAGTATAAGCCTCATGCAGCTTCAAAACATCCCTCCACCAGAAAGATCCAGCTTCAGCTGTTGCCTGTGGAACACATGATCATAGTAACTGTTCCATATGAGGGTCACCCAAGGAATATCTACCTTGTTGTAGAACTTGTGGAGATGCTTGATAAGGAGTCCTTTGTTCTGGATGTTCTGGTTAATTACTCCTAAACCCCCTTTATCTTTTGGCCTGCAAACTAGATCCCATGCAGCCAGAGACTGTTTGGGAGCATCACTATTGCCCCTCCAAAGACACTGCCTAAAGATTCCGTCAAGTTGTTTGATGATCCCTGGTGGAATCTGTAGGCTGCAGAGAAAGTATATTGGCAGAGATGTCAGGACAGAGGTGAGAAGTTGCAAGCGAGAGCCTTGATTCAGCATGGAAGAGCTTGCAGTTAGCCTCCTCTCAAGGCTGTCAACCATGGGCATTAGGTCAATGATCCTTGGCCTTGTAGTTCCCAAAGGCAATCCCAGATAAGTAAATGGGAGCTGTCCAATTTTACAACCAAGAATTGCAGCAAGTCTAGAAGCCTCCTCATCAGTCATATTCAAAGGGATCATTGAGGATTTAGCAAAGTTGACCTTTAAACCTGTGGACTGTTAGAAGGTCAGCAGCATGTTCTTTAATGCAACAAGCTCCTCATCCTTAGCTGCAAGAAACAGAATTGTGTCATCCACATATTGGATGATGGGAAACTCTCTGTCCTGGGTTTGAATAGGCAAAGAGAGTGTGCCATGCTCAAGCATTTGGTTGACCACTGACTACAGCAAATCCGCTGCAATGACAAACAACAGAGGTGACAGAGGATCACCCTGCCTGACACCACACTTGCACCTAAATTGTTTGCCAGGAACGCCATTTAACAACACAGACGAAGAACCTGTGGACAACAACTGCTTTACCCAAGAAATCGATTTGGCATCAAACCCTTTATGCTGCAACATCTGGAGAATAACTTCATGCTCAACTGTGTCAAATGCCTTGGCAAAATCCAGCTTGAGGATTATGATTGGACGCTTAGACTGCTTACATTGATGAATATATTCAAAACTCTAGGCCAGGCAATCTTGAATTGACCTACCCTTAAGGAACCCATACTAATTTTTGTGGATACACCAAAGGATCACCTTCTGCAACCAGTTGGCCAACAACTTTGTAAGAAATTTAAGACAAGTGTTGGTGAGAGATATTGGCCGGAAGTCATCAGGCCCTTCATGTGAAATGATCTTGGGGATGAGCGTAATGAGGGAACCATTGATGTTTTCCAATGAAAGCTTCCCTTCATAAAAATACCGAATCATCCGCAAGAAGTCCTTCTCAATTATAGGACAACAACGCTTGACAAACATCCCATTAAAGCCATCCGGACCAGGTGCCCGATCCACCGGTAATTCCTTCAAAACTTTGTTGATTTCTTCGTCAGAAAACGGCAAAGAGAGCTCCTCCAGCCCCGGGATGGGCTGAATTAACTAGTTTAAATCAAAGCCCATATTGACCCCTTGGGCCTGGGCCATCCTAGATTTGAATGAGGCCCAAAGAATTCCCGCCATCTGTGCATGGTCAGTCACAGGATCACTCATGGAATTTTTCTTCAGGCTGGGAATTGAATTCCTTCTCATTCGCTCAGACGCCATTGCATGAAAGAATTTTGAATTCTCCTCGCCAACCATTATGTATCGAATGGGGCACCTCTGCTTCCAATAAATATAGTGAATTTTTAACAGATACTCATAGTGAATATTCACTATTTTCCTGAAATTGAATTCTGGCCTAGTTAAAGGTCTCACTTCCTCTAGCTGATAAAAGTGCAGAATCACCTTCGAGCAATCAACAGTAAGCTTTTTGATGTATGATAACTTTTTGCTCCAAATTTTCAAATCATACCGCAGCCTCTTAAATTTCTTTGTGATAACCGCAGAAGCAGATAGATCAGAGAATACCGGTGCATTCCAGGACTTGGTGACGCAATCCATGAATCCAGGCATATCAAGCCAGAAGTTTTCAAATCGAAAAGTCCTGGCCACAAGAATGGTGGTGTTAATGGACACCACACAAGGCACATGATCCGATGTAGTTCTGGCCAGTGGGTTGACCACCGTGTTCGAGTAATGTGAAATCCAATCAGCACTAGTGAAGAACCAATCAAGTTGTTCAAGGAGGGGGTTTTGTTGCATATTAGACCATGTGTAGCTACGACCTTTGAATGGCAGTTCCAAGAGACCCAGGTGACCAATTATTTCATTGAAGAGAAAAATATCATTAACGTCACCACCCAGGAGGTTTCTGTTATCCAAAGACCTGATAAAATTAAAGTCTCCCAACAACAGCCAATTTTCATCGGGAGGGATGTCTAGACGATAAAGCCAGCTAACAAAATCGTCCCTAGGCTGACCCTCACAAGGCCCATATACCGAGGCTAAGGTCCATTTTTCAGAGTTCTGCAACGATTGGAAGGAAACCACAACACCAAATCGTTGGATGTCAATAAGCTGGCCATGAAAGATCGAGGAGTTCCAAATGACTAAAATCCCACCAGACGCTCCAACAGAAGGCGAGAACGTGAATTGATCAAACCTCCTAGGACAAAAGGATCTAATCATTCGAATATCAAAGTTCTCGTATTTAGGTTCCTGTAGACAAAGTACAGAACATCTGCTCTCCTCAATCTTAGCACGTAAGTCACGTTGCCTAGCCTTGAATTTAGCCCACGCACGTTCCAGCAGAGAACATTCCAATTTCGATAATAGCAATTATCCATAAAAAAAGAGCGCTGGGGAATACTAGCAGATCTAGCTACTTAACAACATGGACAAGATCATAACAAAAGTGCCAACAGAAATGACCAAGTAGTTCAGACAGACACAGAAGCATTAAGTACTAACATAAAACGGGCACAAAAACAAAAGTGCCCAACTGTCCATGAAGCTTCTTGGGACGTCAATCATCATGTGGACCATCGTCTTCTTCAGTAGGGCGAGGAGAAGCCATAAGCTTCTCGACCGATAGCTCAGATGGGTTGATACCCAGGGCCACTCCAATTGCCTGCATTGTAGGTATAGGCGTCGGGGGTGGGAGAGGAAGTTGACTCTGATCATCATCCAGACGAAGCTTCTTTGCCTTCGGGCGACGCAGGGGGCAGACCTTGGAGGGATCGCAGAAACTGGTTTCATGCCCGTCCTTTTGGCAGAACTGTGCGTCATCCTTCTGGTGGAGAAGTCCAGAACTGGCTCCACAAGTGTGACAGGATGCCTGGTGCAGGGTCGTTTGCCCAACGTAGTTGGAGTGGCCGAAGTAAATTGAAATTCCTCCTGAGAAACCTATGAAGGAGTGGGTGGAACCTGGGAACTAGAGCAAGACAGATCATCAGATGGCAACTCTTCAATGACCACCGAAGAGTTGATCCCACGACTGGGGACACATTGCTCGTCAGACCATAGCAGATACTTCTAATGCAGATCAACAGAGCAAAATTTAACTTGCAGCATCCTGGCAGAAAACCCAGACAAAGGAGTTGGTATATCTCTGATGACAAACTCAGGCAGTAAAGACTTGAACGACCTCTCCCAGATCATTGCCGGTGGTAGAACTGGCCCATAAAAGACCTGAACCATGCCAAGATGAATGGGGTCCACATGCACTACAGGTGGAGCTTGCAGAGGCTGGTGAACTTCAAGCATGTCCTCATCGTCGGAAGAATCCACAAACGGGTGCAAAATCATGGAATTATGGTCCTGGGCTGGCTGAATCTCTTCCTGCTGTTGCTGAATAGGCTGGACCTGTTCTTCCCATGGGCCCCATCCCTCATTGTGCTGCACATTATCAGCCCACCCAGGCACATCATTCTGACCTTGATTTGGGCCCCGAGGAACTGCATTCCAGCCGAGAGCTGGGTATGGAGGCATTGCCCAAAATGGTTGCGGCACCTCGGCTCCGGCATCGGGTGGGGATTCCCATTCAGAGGCATGGGATCTTCATCCGCTGGGATCATGGCACCAGCAAATTCTCCAGATAAGTATAACAGCCAGCAGACCATGACACCATAACATCGCCCCAATTGGCAAATTCCCTAAAGGTCACCGAGCGAGGGATGAGCGCATTATCAGGGAACGAGGCACGGACCAAAGTTCTAACCTTACGTCTATCAGTGCTATTCCAGTAATGAAACAGCCCGAAGGTGCCAACCATATCAGCAATGCATTGAGTGTTTCTATAATCTAGTGCGATGCCGATGAACATCAGCCACACCGTCCATTGGCCATGAATAGCACGGAAACCCTCACCCTGATTATGTGGGATAAAACGGATAAAGAACTCATTGCCTTCTTCCTCAACTCCTAAAGGAAACGGCGGGTGCAGAGTAAAAGAACCCCTGACAACTGGATCTTCCATCTCGAATAGACCGACCCCTTGAAACCAAGTTTGAGCAGAAATAACTGGAACATGCATCACCTGAACTAGGAAGTCAAGAACTTGCTGACGACAGACACCAACCAGCTTAGGAGGTGGGATCGACTCCACAATGGCCACCATGAACTGCTCATGCGCCCGGGGCGGAGGGACGGCCGGTGTGTAGAAGGTGCGGGGCAGACGATCCACACTGCCATCTTCAATATCAAAGCCCGCAGGGATGAAGCGATGCGGGTCAATCGCGTACACCGCCATTGGAGGTTGCGGAGTAGGAGCTGGACCCGAGCTGGTGGAAGCTTGGGTATGTGAGGCAGGGTGGATAGGCGGCGATGGTGGCGGCGGAGAAGCAGAGGATGGGGTTTTCTCTGGAGTCATTTGGCCTCGGGAAACTGGAGAGACGGGGGAGGAAAGGAAGTCCTATTTTCTGTCTCGCTTCCCAAAACCCGGTGATGGGACTTTGGGCACCCAGATGGACAAGTCAGGCGGCTGGCCAGTGCAGTTTTTTTAACGTGTCCCGAACGAAAACAATTGCGGCAACGGACCTGATTTGTGCATGTCTCTGACGTGTGGCGCATACCCAAACAGTTCTGACAATCCCAGTAACTCGCAGCCATATCTTCAATTATATCGTCAAAACTATGCAGATCCATGATAATATCCTGAGGGGAAGGAGCTCTTGAGGCCATGGGTGATGGGCTGCTACTTTCGTCATCAGACAGGCAGATGGGTTGGACCCTCGAGCCCAGCAGAAGTGGGGAGTCCAAACCTTCCAAGGAAAAAACTAATCGACCACCCTAAGATCCAGGGTTTAAACGGGCAGGAGATAAGACCTTCGAGGAAGGCGGGACTGTTCCAAACTGTATCGCCACCCTTGCCGGCGGCGAGGTCATCACCGGAGAAGACACATCTGCAGCCTCATGGGACGAAACATGATAACCATCTGCTCGCACTGTGGTCACCTCATCGGCGGATGGGCCATAGCTATATCCCTTACGTGTCGGGTATTGCAAAGGCGAACGTAGCATGCTTTTTAGGAATAGATTTGGTCGCGCGAGCACGAAGGGAGGATTTAGCCGGAGCATGTTTCATGGCCTCTAAACCAAGCCGAGCTCTTCTCTTAGAAGGACTAACTAAAACCCATTCCTCTTGGCATTCAGATTGCCAAAGGCTGAATTCTTTCTTCCAATCTGGGCCGCCATGACCCCAAAGATGGAAGAAACACTTGAACTGATAAAAAACAAAACTCCTCTGGTGCAGAATGAAAAAACCCACTTCCTTGCAAGAGACGTTGAATGAAAAAACTCCATGATGGAGGAAAGATACCTTGAGATGTGAACAATATCCTCCGATGGCTGCCTCAAGAGCGAATTCCACATTCTCCTCATCCAGCGGAATGTGTGCCATGCAAAAGAGACCACCATGATGAAATGGCCCATGTCAGACGTGGGATGCACCGATCTGTTGAAGCTACGTTGGATCTCAGACGCGAACTTCATCCCCGGGGAGAAATCCAATCCCAGGGAGATTGCTGCATGGACCGCCATGAAGATGACAACCAGAAGAGAGAGGAGGAGACGCTGGGGATGACGAGCCGATCAGATGGCGAAACCCACAGAGAGGTGTGGAGATCGCCAACGGTGGTGTGTGGCTAGGGTTAGGAAGGCGGTGGAGAGGTGGGAGCCATCTTAAATTTTGCCTCTGACTATAGATGTTGGTTGAAATTATTAATCGTTGCTCCCAGCCTCGTGTGTGTTGCAGCCCAACACCCCTCCAAAGTGTCCCAAAACCCACCTAAACCTCCTCCATCTTCTAGGCCGTTCCATCACGATCGCATGGCCGCAAACCGCACCTCTTTTGGACTCTCCTAGCTCCCTCTACATATATATATGTGATCCCCTCCAAAAATCTCGCGCAATTGAAACCCTAAGAATTTTCCCGTTCGCCGCCGGACGTGTCCGCTCGCCCGGCCACCTCACCCAACCAATGGGAGCACAACACCTCAGCATCACCGCCGCCTCCTTCCACTCAACACGCGCAACCTGGCCGGCGCCAGCGCCCCACTTCGCCCCCGCGCCCGCCGGCCCGCGGAGCCCATCCAGGGCCCGCACGGGCCTGAAGCCGCGCCGCCGCCCGAGGTTGCGCCTCGCCCCGCGCCGCCATCGAGCTCCAGCCCCGCCGCCTCGCTCTCGTCGCCGCCGCCGCAGTCCGGCTCGCCAGCACCGCCGCCTCCGCCGCTCTTCGCCGCCCCGCGCCTCGATGCCTCCCTGCCGAGCGCCGCCGCCGCCATGCGCCGCCTCACGCCAGCTCCGCCCCGCCGTCACCACGCCGGTACCGCCCCTCGCCGGAGTTGCAACCTCGCCGGAACCGCCCCTCGCTAGATCTGGGCAAGGTGGATCAGATCCACCCCTTCATCCATCCAAACGCGCATCTCCCGATCCGGATCTCGTCATCCCGCTCCGTCTGATCCCGTTGACTTTCTCGGAGAGGTCTAAATTTCGCCCAAGTCCCAATAATTTTATGCACTTTTCATCGCATCATAACTTCATCACCATTGCTCCGATTCGTGCGTGTAGCATATCAAAATGTTCATCTCGACGAGTACATCATTACATCTCACTGCATCATTCTCAACTGAGCTCATCTTATTGCCCAAAATGCTGTTGGAAGAGGGCTATGTGATGTTAGTTTCAGATCTGTTTCAGCAAATGCAGTTTTGTCATTTTTGCCATGATTAATGTGTGCATGCTATGATCCTGATCTCTACATGTGTTTTGAAGTATGCCATGCCATCTTTACAGGGGTATATGCCATGTATTTTTGTGATCTTTGTGGTGACTAGCACAAGTATGCAAAGTAGCTTACTCAATGATGCTGATTTCAGGGACTTCGAATTTCACTAAGTCCTTGTCCTGCTGTAATTTTTATGCCATATGTTCATATTGTTTCCTAGTGATCTATTCCTCTTTTGAGCATGATCAGTAAGGATGTTTTGTAGATATTGTGGTGCTATCTCCATCCGTCTCTTTGTTTGCATTTATGGAGCACCCTAGCTTTAGTAAATCGAGCTCTACTTTTGCTATAAAATGTTCCTGGAAGATTGTTAACATGTTTAGCAATTTTGCTAAGCTTATTGTTGTTGATCCGTGCATGCTATGTTGTTGTTCTTGCCATGTTTAGCTTCTATGCCATGTTTAATTGTTGGGTGTATGCTTAGTTTGTCATGCAATGCCTTGTAGTGAGTGCATCGAGCTCGTAAACATGCCTACTCGTTATCTGTTTTGCCATGCTCCAGTTTTTCACTAAGTCTGATTCTGTTTATGTTTTTGCTATGTTCACATGCTTGCAATTGTATTTTCTGATCCCTTTTGGCTCATGGTCACTAAGGGACTTTTGTTGTATGCTTTGAGTAGCTTCATGCCATGCCTTGCTTTGCTATGATATGTTACTTTAGCATGTAGTTTTTGTGCTCTAAACATTGCTTCTTGATGATAAATTCCTGACATGCTGTTAATTTCACTAAGTCTGAAACCTGTTATCTTTTCCATTTTTTCCATGCTTGTTTGAGCTTGCTATTGAGTGAATTAGCCATAGCTCAGTGTTCATCTATTGTCAAGCATCATGAGTGGATCCCTTCCATGTATTTTGTTGTCATGTTGGAGTGCTGTAGCATGTTGTTCTTGATGCATTTAGAAGGCTACTTGCTGTTAATTGCAGACCGGTGCCATATTTGTTTTGCTTGCCATTTCCAAACTGTGCATCCGATTCCGGTGATCTTTATATCGATTTCGACCGAAATCAACTCGTATTTCCAGTGGCACTCTTGGATTTCCAAGTTGAGGCCAGGTTCAATCATTTCCTTACCAAATCATGCATATGCATCACATATCGCATCCCGCATATCATACCATATTTGCATCATGTTGTTTGAGCATTGCACGTGGTTGATTGTGCTACCTTTTGCTTGTTGTCTTGCTTTGGGTAGAGCCGGGAGACGAGTTCATGTTCGAGGACCCGTTGAGTATGCTTACGAGGATCAAGGCAACTCCGAGAACTTTGCAGGCAAGATGACCATACCCTCGAAATCACTTCTATCTTTGCTTGCTAGTTGCTCGCTCTTTTGCTATGCCTATGCTGCGATACCTACCACTTGATATATCATGCCTCCCATATTGTTAAGACAAACCTCTAACACACCTTGTCCTAGCAAACCATTGTTTGACTATGTTACCGCTTTGCTCAGCCCCTCTTATAGCGTTGTTAGTTGCAGGTGAAGATTGGAGTTTGTTCCTTGTTGGAACATGGATATTTTGTTGGGATATCACAATATCTCTTATTTAATTAATGCGTCTATATACTTGGTAAAGGCTGGAAGGCTCGGCCTTATGCCTGGTGATTTGTTCCACTCTTGCCGCCCTAGTTTCCGTCATATCGGTGTTATGTTCCCAGATTTTGCGTTCCTTACACGGTTGGGTTATAATGGGAACCCCTTGACAGTTCGCCTTGAATAAAACTCCTCCAGCAATGCCCAACATTGGTTTTACCATTTGCCACCTAGCCTCTTTTTCCCTTGGGTTCCGTGGACTCAAGGGTCATCTTTATTAAACCCCCCAGGCCAGTGCTCCTCTGCGTGTTGGTCCAAACTAGAGCCATGTGCAGCGCCCCCTCGGGGAAACTCGAGTTTTGGTTTTACTTGTATGGAGCGCTCATCTGAGTGTGCCCTGAGAACAAGCTATGTGCAGCTCCTATAGGGATTTGTCGGCACATTCGGGCGGTTTTGCTGGACTTGTTTTACCATTGTCGAGGATGTCTTGTAACCGGGATGCCGAGTCTGATCGGATTGTCTTGGGAGAAGGAATATCCTTCGTTGACCGTGAGAGCTTGTGATGGGATAAGTTGGGACTCCCTTGCAGGGATTTGAACGTTCGAAAGCCGTGCCCACGGTTATGGGCAGATGGGAATTTGTTAATGTCCGGTTGTAGAAAACCTGAAGTTTATCTTAATTAAAATACATCAACCGCGTGTGTAACCGTGATGGTCTCTTCTCGGCGGGGTCCGGGAAGTGAACACGGTTTTGGAGTTATGCTTGACGTAGTTTGTTCTAGGATCACATCTTGATCATAGTTCATCGATCGTGCTTTGCCTTCTCTTCTCGCTCTCATTTGCATATGTTTAGCCTCTATCTATGCTAGTCGCTTGCTGCAGCTCCACCTCATACCTTTTACCCTTCCTATAAGCTTAAATAGTATTGATCGCGAGGGTGTGAGATTGCTGAGTCCCCGTGACTCACAGATACTTCCAAAACCAGCTTGCAGATGCCGATGATATCGTGCAGGTGTCGCAACCAAGCTCAAGGAGGAGCTCGTTGAAGTTTGTGTTCGCTATGTTGTTCCGTTTCCAGTTGATCAGTTGTGGAGCCCAGTTGGGACGATCGGGGATCTGTGTAGAATTTGGGGTAGTCTTCTTTTATTTTGGGTTTAGTAGTCAGACCTTAATTGTATCTGGATGATGTAATGCTTTATTCGTGTATTGTGTGAAGTGGCGAGTGTAAGCCAACTATGTATCCTTTTCCCTTAATGTATTACATGGGTTGTTGTGAAGATTACCTCACTTGTGACATTGCTTTCAATGCGGTTATGCCTCTAAGTCGTGCTTCAACACGTGGGAGATATAGCCGCATCGAGGGCGTTACAAGTTGGTAATCAGAGCCTTCCCCGACTTAGGAGCCCCCTGCTTGATCAAATCGCCGGCGTTGTTGAGTCTAGAAAAATGTTTTGAGTCATTTAGGATTATATATATCGGAGAGTAAGGAATTCTTTTTACTCCTCAGTCCCTTCGTCGCTTTGGTGAGGCATCCTGACGTAGAGTTTTGACTCTTCTCTTCTCAAATTTCACTAATTTTTTTTAGGATCACGCGGGTATCTTGGAATCGTTCTGATGGTTTTGTGACAAGAACATTGTTCTTGGTGCCTCCTAACATTTAGGGTTGTGGCAGTGTCCCGGGGAGTTGAGCTCCGAGGTGTTGTCGTCACAATTTTGTCGTTGAGATTCTGGAACCTGAGTTTCGTCGACAATGAAAATCTCTTTTATGCAGTTGTTGGTGAGATAACCTCAAGGCCACCCAGTACTGGGGAGGGAGTTTGGGAGTATTGCCATAACTCGTATAACGGATGCTTTTCGAAGGTTGAGTTAAATGATTTCCGAAGGTTTCTTGGTTACGTGTTGAAGGATGGATACAGCTGGATGTAGGATTTGTTAGTTTTGGGTGAGATATTATGCTTCCCCTGTATCCCCAACACCTGATTGCATAACCGGAAAGTTTTGGGAGTTTATAAGTGGGAATTCAAGTAGCTCTTAGGATATCTTTCCTACAGATGCATGATATGAGATTGGGGTTCGACGTCTAGTGGTCCGCCTATCCACGGTTGGTTTTACAGTGGTCTTGTTGTGTCTTAAAGAGTCCTTGGCTATGCCGACTCGGGGACACTTCGTATGTCATGTGCACTACCTTGTACATGATGGTGCTGTACGATCGAGCCCGTGTAGGCCCCACCACGAAAACTTCGGATGAAATCTCTATCATATGTTTGTTCCGGCTTATTCTGCAAGCCAATCCTTTGTTTTGTTTTGAGTTGTGGTATTCGAGTTGCTTCAATGTCAAGTGTTGATTGCATACCTTCCCTAATGGTGTCCTCACATTCCTATGTGGATACCAATCCTCATGATAATCGAGATTGTCAGGTCAATCCTTTTCACCGCTGTGTTTCTCTTCAAGTGGATCCGATCTTTTCAACATCCGCAAAATCAAGTATCAGTTCTTCTCAATGGTGTTTGTTTCATCTGTCTCCAAGTTGCCTTTGTTTTTCCCACCCACCCACCCTTTTTCTTCAAGGACTAAGATTTCTTTATCAAGTATCTATCGTACGATTATGAAGTCTCTCCATTCTTTTCCGTCAATGTCCTTACCCGGCGGTTTTCATGAAGATGCTCTACTAGTTCATCATTCTTCGTTCTCTTTCTTCTTCGGTGGTTTCAATTCAAGTTTTCGGTGTTTGATCACATTCTTTCCCATTTTTCAATGTTTTCTCATGCCAGTGCAATTCTTAATCATCCACTTCTCGCTGTTCAATTGTTCTGAAGTGCTCAAGATATCCTAAAGATTCATGTTTCCACTCTGCAGTCGTTCAAGATCTTTCGAGGATGTTATCTCATTCAAGTCATTTAATTCAACCGGTGCAACCTCTCTTTTAAATCTTTTCAACGGTGTATCTTTTGAGTGGGCCTAACCCACAGGACATTTCCCAGGATCTTACCTGACTCTTCTTATTTTCCCGGAGCTATCCTCAAATTTCTTTTCGAAGATTGACATAAGAATGAATTATCATCAGTCAAATGCCTTTCTCCAAGATCGGTTAAATTCTTTTCATTGTTGGCTCAATCTCTTCGCTTTTGATTCTTCCGGAGCGTCTAAATAATTCATGGTAGTGTTTCTCGTCGTCATTCTCAGATTGGAAGACCGAAGAAGATTTTTCTCTCAATCTCGCTCCATTATCTTCAAGATTCGTGATTCTAGCTTGTTGCCATCCTCTCATAATTATTTTCATTGTGAGAATTCATTTCATCCATCCGGAGCATTTCATGAGTTGTTTTCTCTTTTCCTTCCTCCGGAGCCCATCATTTCAGAAGACTTATTCATTCTCCGCCTTCAACTATCATTCTCCAAATCTTACCGGTGCATCATTCAATATTCTCTAATTAGCTCGTGATCTCTTTGTTTCAGTGGTATCTAAATCCCCTCAAGTATCCTCACTCGTTCTCTAATTCTTACCGGTGATTCATCCCTTTACTTCATTCATTCCCAATTCTTACGGTGGCCATTCAGGATTTTTCTTCCTTGCTATCATATCTATTTATTCGTTGTCAATCCTAACGGTGGTTCGTGCAAGAGTTCTCCTCATTCGTTATCGTATATATTCATTCGTTATTCTCAATCCTACCGGTGACTTGTTGAAGACTTTCTCAAGTTATGCTATATCTATCTTAATCCTTTCTACGAGAATAAGTAGTGTGCCAAATCCGTTGCTTGTCATCAATCTAAATTGGTGAAGGATAAGCATAATGTAATTCTTATTCTTATTTCATCGAGTAAATTCAATTCCTTATTCCGGAGGTTCATCAAATTCTTGGTTTCAATAGCTCATCTTTCTTTTCCGGAGTTCCAAGCTCTCGCAATTATATCATCACGGAGGTACATCTAAATCATTGCAAGGATTCACCTTGTGTTTTCAACTTCTCTTTCCTTCCGTTTGATCATTCTTTTGTTTAACGGAGTTCCTCATGAAGGTTCTACATGATGGTTCATCAAGGATTTAATTCTTTCTTGAAGTGTTCATTAAAATTCTTTTCAGAGGAGATCAAGTATTCTTTATCTTGCATTTCGAAGTGCAATTCTTCCTACCTTATCTTTTGAGATGGTATTATGTCATTATTGGTAATTTGAGCTCATGTTTTATGATTCACATATTGTTAAGAATGAGGTATTTTAAATCCATCAATCGCATCATTGGAGTTATCTTGGGTTGTATTTTCACCTAAAGCTTTCCCGAAGGATTGTTGCTATTATGGTGCTTATAAATGACCCAAATTCTCCATTTATCCACCCAGTGAGATAGTTTCTCGTCTCCTTGTCATATAAATCCAATCAAATCTTTTCCGTGAGTGGCAAGTTGTCACCTCATAATGTTGAGATGCCTTCTATAAGCCCACTTCAAGCTTGTCGTTCCGTTGTTGGTGTTCCAACAACTCCGTTCGACCCTTCTCCTAAAGACGTTGCTTTCCTCTCCGTTCTTTTGAATCCATTCTTACAGTCGTGCCGGAGGCATTGCGATGTTGTTCTTTTCACCCATCATTTCATTTTGTCAAAGATCATGTTCTTTTCATGCCTATCCATTTAACTGGAGTGTTGTGCCCTTTTGCTCAAGTTCCTTTTGCCTGATCAAGCCTTGCATCTCTTCTCAATCGGAGTGCCATCTGAAATCTTTCTTACCCCTTGTTCCATTCAATCAATAGTTCCGGAGGCAGAGTGTTGTGATTTCATCAAGTATCTTCTCATCTTATCAAGTTCTTATTCAATTCCTTTTCTTTTCAATCGGAGTGCTGCCCAAAGTTGTTCTTCCTTGTTCCTCTTTTCTAACGGAGTGTTTTCAACTTCGTTCATCTCCGTTGTATTATTTTCTCGAAATGGCTTAACCTTTTCTAGGTTCTTTGGTTTCACTCGTTTGTCAAAGAAGCAACTTAGTTTTACCTCTTCTTTTTCTCTTCCGTTTTTCCCTCCGGTGCCATTCTAGATCTTAGGACGAGATCCTCTCGTAGTGGTGGAGTGTTGTAACGCCCCGAGACCGATGTGCCAGGTGTCTTCTAGTTATTTGCTGTTGTTGCCTTGTCATTGCTTGCGTGTCATGCATCTCATATCATGCCATCATGTGCATCGCATTTGCATACATGTTCGTCTCATGCATCCGAGCACTTTCCCCGTTGTTCGTTTTGCAATTCGGCGCTCCTATGTTCCCCGGTGCCCCTTCCTACATCTTTTTGTGTGTGGGTGTTAAACATTTCCGGATTGTACCGAGACTTGTCGTGCGGCCTTGGTTTACTACCGGTAGACTGCCTGTCAAGTTTCGTGCCATTTGGACTTCGTTTGGTACCGAGGGACTGAAAAGGCCTCGTGTGTGTTGCAGCCCAACACCCCTCCAAAGTGGCCCAAAACCCACCTAAACCTCCTCCATCTTCTAGGCCATTCGATCACGATCGCGTGGCCGCAAACCGCACCTCTTTTGGACTCTCCTAGCTCCCTCTACCTATATCTATGTGATCCCCTCCAAAAATCTCGCGCAGTTGAAACCCTAAGAATTTCCCCGTTCGCCGCCGGACATGTCCGTCCCGGCACCGGACGTGTCCGCTCGCCCGGCCACCTCACCCGACCAATGGGAGCACGACACCTTAGCATCACCACCGCCTCCTTCCACTCAGCGCGCGCCACCTAGCCGGCGCCCGCGCCCCACTTCGCCCCCGCGCCCGCCGGCCCGCGGAGCCCATCCGAGGCCCGCACGGGCCTGAAGCCGCGCCGCCGCCCAAGGTTGCGCCTCGCCCCGCGCCGCCACCGAGCTCCAGCCCTGCCGCCTCGCTCTCGTCGCCACCGCCGCAGTCCGGCTCACCGGCGCCGCCGCCTCCACCGCTCTTTGCCGCCTCGCCGTCCGCACGGCGCCGCCCCGCACCTCCACGCCTCCAGCGCCATCACCGCCATGCGCCGCCGAGCGCTGCCGCCGCCCCGCTGTCACCATGCCGGTACCGACCCTCGCCGGAGTTGCAACCTCGCCGGAACCGCCCCTCGCCGGATCTGGGCAAGGTGGATCAGATCCACCCCTTCATCCATCCAAATGCGCATCTCCCGATCCGGATCTCGTCATCCCGCTCCGTCCGATCCCGTTGACTTTCTTGGAGAGGTCTAAATTTCGCCTAAGTCCCAGTAATTTTATGCACTTTTCATCGCATCAGAACTTCATCACCGTTGCTCCGATTCATGAGTGTAGCATATCTAAATGTTCGTCTCGGCGAGTACGTCATTTCGTCTCATTGCATCATTCTCATTTGAGCTCATCTTGTTGCCCGAAATGCTGTTGGAAGAGGGCTATGTCATGTTAGTTTCAGATCTGTTTCAGCAAATGCACTTTTGTCATTTTTGCCATGATTAACGTGTGCATGCTATGAGCCTGAGCTCTACATGTGTTTTGAAGTATGCCATGCCATCTTTATAGGGGTGTATGCCTTGTATTTTTGTGATATTTGTGGTGACTAGCACAAGCATGCAAAGTAGCTTATTCAATGATGCTGATTTCAGGGACTTAGAATTTCACTAAGTCCTTGTCCTGCTGTAATTTTATGCCATATGTTCATGTTGTTTCCTAGTGATCTGTGCCTCTTTCGAGCATGATCAGTAAGGATGTTTTGTAGATATTGTGGTGCTCTATCCATCCATGTCTTTGTTTGCATTTATGGAGCACCCCAGCTTTAGTCAATCGAGCTCTACTTTTGCTATAAAATGTTCCTGGCAGATTGTTAACATGTTTAGCAATTTTGCCAAGCTTGTTGTTGTTGATCCGTGCATGCTATGTTGTTGTTCTTGCCATGTTTAGCTTCTATGCCATGTCTACTTGCTGGGTGTATGCTTAGTTTGTCATGCAATGCCTCGTAGTGAGTGCATCGAGCTCGTAAACATGCCTACTCGTTATCTGTTTTGCCATGCTCCAGTTTTTCACAAGTCTGAATCTGTTTATGTTTTTGCTATGTTCACATGCTTGCAATTGTATTTTCTGATCCCTTTTGACTCATGGTCACTAAGGGACTTTTGTTGTATGCTTTGAGTAGCTTCATGCCATGCCTTGGTTTGCCATGATATGTTCCTGTAGCATGTAGTTTTCGTGCTCTAAACATTGCTTCCTGATGATAAATTCCTGACATGCTGTTAATTTCACTAAGTCTGAAACCTGTTATCTTTTGCATTTTTTCCATGCTTGTTTGAGCTTGCTATTGACTGAATTAGCCGTAGCTCAGTGTTCATATTTTGTCAAGCATCATGAGTGGATCCCTGCCATGTATTTTGTTGTCATGTTGGAGTGCTGTAGCATGTTGTTCTTGATGCATTTAGAAGGCTACTTGCTGTTAATCGCAGACCGGTGCCATATTTGTTTTGCTTGCCATTTCCAAACCGTGCATCCGATTCCGGTGATCTTTATATCGATTTCGACCGAAATCAACTCCTATTTCCAATGGCACTCTTGGATTTCCATGTTGAGGCCAGGTTCAATCATTTCCTTTCCAAATCATGCATATGCATCACATATCGCATCCCGCATATCATACCATGTTTGCATCATGTTGTTTGAGCATTGCACATGGTTGATTGTGCTACCTTTCGCTTGTTGTCTTGATTTGGGTAGAGCCGTGAGACGAGTTCATGTTCGAGGACCCGTTGAGTATGCTTACAAGGATCAAGGCAACTCCGAGAACTTTGCAGGCAAGATGACCATACCCTCGAAATCACTTCTATCTTTGCTTGCTAGTTGCTCGCTCTTTTGCTATGCCTATGCTGCGATACCTACCACTTGCTATATCATGCCTCCCATATTGTTAAGCCAAACCTCTAACCCACCATGTCCTAGCAAACCGTTGTTTGGCTATGTTACCGCTTTGCTCAGCCCCTCTTATAGCGTTGTTAGTTGCAGGTGAAGATTGGAGTTTGTTCCTTGTTGGAACATGGATATTTTGTTGGGATATGACAATATTTATTATTTAATTAATGCATCTATATACTTGGTAAAGGGTGGAAGGCTCGGCCTTATGCCTGATGATTTGTTCCACTCTTGCCGCCCTAGTTTCCGTCATATCGGTGTTATGTTCCCAGATTTTGCGTTCCTTACACGGTTGGGTTATAATGGGAACCCCTTGACAGTTCGCCTTGAATAAAACTCCTCCAGCAATGCCCAACATTGGTTTTACCATTCACCACCTAGCCTCTTTTTCCCTTGGGTTCCGCGGACTCAAGGGTCATCTTTATTAAACCCCCCCGGGCCAGTGCTCCTCTGAGTGTTGGTCCAAACTAGAGCCCTGTGCAGCGCCCCCTCGGGGAAACTCGAGGTTTGATTTTAGTTGTATGGAGCGCTCATCTGAGTGTGCCCTGAGAATGAGATATGTGCAGCTCCTATCGGGATTTGTTGGCACATTCGGGCGGTGTTGCTGGACTTGTTTACCATTGTCGAGGATGTCTTGTAACCGGGATGCCGAGTCTGATCGGATTGTCTTGGGAGAAGGAATATCCTTCGTTGACCGTGAGAGCTTGTGATGGGCTAAGTTGGGACTCCCCTACAGGGATTTGAACTTTTGAAAGCCGTGCCCGCGGTAATGGGCAGATGGGAATTTGTTAATGTCCGGTTGTAGAAAACCTGAAGTTTATCTTAATTAAAATACATCAACCGCGTGTGTAACCGTGATGGTCTCTTCTCGGCGGGGTCCGGGAAGTGAACACGGTGTTGGAGTTATGCTTGGCGTAGGTTGTTATAGGATCACCTCTTGATCATAGTTCACCGATCGTGCTTTGCCTTCTCTTCTCGCTCTCATTTGCGTATGTTTAGCCACTATATATGCTAGTCGCTTGCTGCAGCTCCACCTCATACCTTTTACCCTTCCTATAAGCTTAAATAGTCTTGATCGCGATGGTGTGAGATTGCTGAGTCCCCATGACTCACGGATACTTCCAAAACCAGCTTGTAGGTGCCGATTATATCGTGCAGGTGTCGCAACCAAGCTCAAGGAGGAGCTCGTTGAAGTTTGTGTTCGCTATGTTGTTCCATTTCCAGTTGATCAGTAGTGGAGCCCAGTTGGGATGATCGGGGATCTATGTAGCATTTGGGGTAGTCTTCTTTTATTTTGGGTTCCATAGTCGGACCTTAATTGTATCTGGATGATGTAATGCTTTATTCATGTATTGTGTGAAGTGGCGAGTGTAAGCCAACTATGTATCCTTTTCCCTTAATGTATTACATGGGTTGTTGTGAAGATTACCTCACTTGCGACATTGCTTTCAATGCGGTTATGCCTCTAAGTCGTGCTTCGACACGTGGGAGATATAGCCGCATCGAGGGCGTTACACCCATCATTTTCTATTCGTTCATGAGATCCTTTGCTATCCATCAATCTCTTCTTTGGAGTTATCTTGGTATAGATTTCACCTTAAGCCTTCCATTGGGAATGTTCCATTATGGTGCTTACCTATGATCCAATTTCCGCTTCTCATCTAGATGAAGGAGTTTTCATCTCCTTGTTGATATCAATCCAATCTATTGTTTTTGTTAGTGATAGAATTTCACCTCAAGATTTTGACGTGTTTTCCATAAGCCCACATCAAGCTTATCCTTTCGTTGTTGATAATCCAACAACTCCGTTCTAGAATTTGTTGAAAGCGTGCTCTCTCAAGATCTTGTTTCCCTCTGTTAATTCCATTCCATTCCATCATTTCTTCCAGAGGCATAGTGTGTTGTTCATTTCATCAAGTATACTCTTATCTTGTCAAGCTCATGTTCAATTCCTTCCATTTACAGTCGGAGTGCTGCCCAAATTATATTAGTCTTATTCCTTCTCTATCTTGTTTTAACCGGAGTGTTGTGGCTATCATTCCTCTTCTAACCGGACTCTCATCCAAGCGCTTTCATTTTACCAAGCTCATATTCTTTACCTTCCTTTTTCCAACCGAAGTGTTGTCGTAATTGATCCTTATCATTCCTTATACATCTCGTTTCATCCGGAGTGCTTGCATGTACTTCTTGCCAATTGCAACCCTTTTCTCATGTATTTCAACCACAGGGTTCTCGTGATGTTCCTTGTTACTCTTTTCTAACGGAGTGTTTTCAACTTCGACCATCTCCGTTGTATTCTTTTCTCAAAATTGTTTAACCTCTCAAGGTTCTTTGGTTTCACTCGTTTGTCAAAGAAGCAACTTAGTTTACCTCTTCTCTTCCTCTTCCGCTTCTCTCCGGTGCCATCCTAGATCTTGGGACGAGATCCTCTTGTAGTGGTGGAGTGTTGTGATGCCCCTAGACCGGAGCTTCAGATGCCTTCCTTGGTTTTCTGAGTTTCGTCGGGTAATTTGTTTTGTCTGTTGCATTCATCTTTGCATCATGTGCATTGCATCATGTCATCATGCCATCATGTCATTTTTAACTCAACTAAATAAATGGCATGGATCTTTGATCCATTTAAATCGAGGGAATTCACATGGTGAGTTCTCTTTATAACATACCCTCCCGATATTTAGGGAGCTATTATAAAATATTACATTAATTTGGAATTATCCATAACACACTTGCATTTCAGTTCCATGCCTCTTCTGCTTCAAGTTTCACCTCCAAACCTTGCCGATAATTGTTTCTCCATTTATCGAGGCCCTGTCTAATTTCTCAACATTTTTGGCCACTCCTAAATCCTAGTCTACATTCAACTCCTTTGAGGCAAGTTTAATAATTTTGGACTTAACTTCCCCGATTTTGTCGGAACCACTTTTGCTGGGTTGGAAATAATCCATTAAGCCCTACAAAATATGTCCCACCATCTAATTCTTGTTCATGGCCTTCTTATCTTATTTGTTTTTACCTCTCTCTCTATTTTTTTTCTTCTCCTAAAGGGAGTAAGAGAGAGAGAGAGAGAGAGCCCAGCCAAGATCTAGGCCCATCTGCGCCTAGGGGCAGCCCCGTTCTCTACTGGGCCGGCCTCCAAGGCCCAACCGCGCCCCGCGCTAACCCTAGCGTCTCCTTCCCTCGTCCCCCATCTCTCGTTCCCTCCTCCCGTTCGTTTCCCTCAGCGCCGCCACCACACACGCAATGCACCAGGAGGATCCCCGTGCCCGATTCCCCAGCTCCTCGTGCCCGAGGGCCTCGCGTGCGAGTTCGACCCCGAGCGCCGGAAATGCTCTTCCTCCCGCTGACATCCTCCCAGCACCACCCCTGCCCCGCACTGTACCTCCTCCCTCTGCTCCACGTCCGCTGCGCCGCCCTGGGTCTCCTTCGGCGTCGGCCTCCTGCGTCGCCGGTCTGCCTCCCCATCCTTGCTGGAGCAAGCTCGCCGTCTGCCACCTCGCGCCCAAGGACGCACCATCCTCAACCTCCTCCTAGCGCCTGCCGACCACCTCGGCCGGCCCTGCCTCCTTGTCGAGTTGCCGGAGCGGTAGTCGCCCAAGCTCTCCCTCGAGCGTGCCTCGCTCCATCGGTTCTTATGCACGAGCCCCATTGCCTGCTGTCACAGGATCGTCAAGATGCAGGTCAACCCCGTCCAGATCCGGCTGGCCTCCGCTGCCCTTGCCTGTTCCCGGCCGGTTCTGACCCCGGTGGCCCATCCCCGTCGGAGTTGACCTCCACCACAGTCCACCCGCCAAGCTGCAGGAGCAGTGCCACTGCTACCTTGCTTCTGCATCGTCCACCAAGACCCGAGGCCTTTTTTTGGTGTTGCTTCATTTTGGATGTGCCAGCCTTTCCGACAAGTGTACGACAATATGGTGATGCTTCATGTACCTCTACCTTCGTCTTTGGAATCACCAAGAATGCCAAGTACCTCGACGCCCGATGCCTAGAGCGACTACCATCGCCGAAGACCCATGAACCAAAAACTTCAAGTTCAACTATGTCGCAAGAACGAGACCGGCGGGTCCGAAGACCCCAAGTACCATGACAACCCTGAAGGGATTCGAATTTGTCAAGTTCAACTTCGAAACATGTACCCCTACACCGCAACAAAACGCCGAGTTCCTCTCCGAACGTGTGTGCCCCTACCGTCGACCCCGTGGATGTCAACTTCCTCGCCGCAACCCCGATCCTCTATGGAGTGTGTACGACTACGACCCGTGTATCACTACTTCCACGATGAAGTGAGTACAACTACCATCGACATGCATTTCACCAAGTACCACTACCGTCGACCCTGAAGGGCTTGGAGTCATCAAGTACTTCTCCGAACGAACGTGAACCACTACTTCCTCTACGAACTCGAACCGCTCTGAGAATGCTCCTTTGGAAGCTATAACCCCGAGACGGCCGTCCGAGAACAATTTCTTGTGTTGTATGAGATGTACCCTTTGTCTGCACCGTGTCCACAGTGTCTCTCGCTTCCTTGCCATCGACTCATGGGACACCCGATATCCGGGAGCGCCCCACCATCTTTTACACGCATCTGCACACTTCTCCTTTGCATCGGTATCGCAATCGAGTTACCGGAACCGGAACATTGCGGTGGCACCGTTTTCATTATCGTTGCCGTGGCACCCATTTTCCTTCCACCACGGTGACAAATGCTTCATAATGCTCTTGTCAACTTTTAATAAAAATTGCATAAACTTGCACATGTCATCCGCATCATGATAACAATAATTAAAATGTCTAAAATTGTTGTTTGCATTAAATTGCTAAATGCATATGGGGATTTACCGGAATTGTTGTTTGTTCCGGCCTCATTTAAACTTGTTTAGATAGAGGTTTTACTTTTGCTTCTTCTCTTGCCATGTTTAACAACATTTAATATTGTTGGGTACCTAAACGGGAGAGAACTAAATAATTGATGTGGTGTTCCGTCAATATGCAACCCATTGCATATTGAGCTCCACTTAATTTGTAGTTTTGGTTGTTGCACTTTGCCATGTCATGCATATTTAAACCGGACATGCATCATACTTGGTTGTGCATCATGCCATGTTATGCTTGGTTGTTTCGTATGTTGCTTGCTTCTTTCCGGGTTGCTTCTCTCGTTAGCTTCGGTTTCGTTCCGGAGTTGTGAGGATCCATTCGACTCCGTCCGTTTGTCTTCTTCATGGACTCGTTCTTCTTCCTTGCGGGATTTCAGGCAAGATGACCATACCCTCAAAATCACTTCTATATTTGCTTGCTAGTTGCTCACTCTATTGCTATGCCACGATACCTACCACTTGCTATATCATGCCTCCCATATTGCCATGTCATCCTCTAACCCGCCTTTTCCTAGCAAACCGTTGTCTGGCTATGTTACCGCTTTTGCTCAGCCCCTCTTATAGCATTGCTAGTTGCAGGGGAAGATTAAGTTGTTCCTTGTTGGAACATGGATATGATTGGGATATCACCATATCTCTTATTTAATTAATGCATCTATATACTTGGTAAAGGGTGGAAGGCTGGGCCTTATGCCTGGTGTTTTGTTCCACTCTTGTCGCCCTAGTTTCCGTCATACCGGTATTATGTTCCTTGATTTTGTGTTCCTTACGTGGTTGGGGGAATGGGACCCCCTTGACAGTTCGCTTTGAATAAAACTCCTCCAGCAAGGCCCAACCTTGGTTTTAACATTTTCCACCTAAGACTTTTTCCCTTGGGTTCTGCAGACTCAAGGGTTATCTTTATTTTTAACCCCCGGACCAGTGCTCCTCTGATTGTTGGTCCAAACTAGAGCACCATGCGGGACCGTCCCTTGGCAACTTGGGTTATGTTGGTACCTGTACGCTTAGCTTATCCGGTGTGCCGAGATATGTGCGGCTCCTATCGGGATTTGTCGGCACATCGGGTGGTCTTGCTGGTCTTGTTTTACCATTGTAGAAATGTCTTGTAACCGAGATTCTGAGTCTGATCGGGTCTTCCCGGGAGAAGGAATATCCTTCGTTGACCGTGAGAGCTTGTGATGAGCTAAGTTGGGACACCCTTGCAGGGTTTTGAACTTTCGAAAGCCATGCCCACGGTTATGGGCAGATGGGAATTTGTTAATATCCGGTTGTAGAGAACTTGAGACTTAACTTAATTAAAATGAATCAACTGCGTGTGTAGCCGTGATGGTCTCTTTTCGGCGGAGTCCAGGAAGAGAACACGGTCTCGTGTTATGCTTGAATGTAAGTAGCTTCAGGATCACTTCTTGATCACCATTAGCTTCTCGACCGTGCTTTGCTTCTCTTCTCGCTCTCTTTTACGTAAGTTTGCCACCATATATGCTAGTGCTTGCTGCAGCTCCACCTCACTACCCTTTCCTACCCATAAGCTTGAATAGTCTTGATCTCGCGGGCGTGAGATTGCTGAGTCCCCGTGACTCACAGATACTTCCAAACAGTTGCAGGTGCTGATGATACCTGAGCAGGTGACGCAACCCAGCTCAAGTGGGAGCTCGATGAAGATCTTGGTCGTTGTTTTGTTCCGTTTCCTTTTGATCGGTAGTGGAGCCAAGTTGGGGCGATCGGGGATCTAGAATTTGGGGTGGTCTTTCTTTATTTTGGTTCCGTAGTCGGACCTTGATTGTATTCTGGATGATGTATGATATATTTATGTATTGTGTGAAGTGGCGACTGTAAGCCGACTCTTTATCCCTTTCTTATTCAGTACATGGGATGTGTAAAGATTACCCCTCTTGCGACATGCCTACCATGCGGCTATGCCTCTAAGTCATGCCTCGACACGTGCGAGATATAGTCGCATCGTGGGTGTTACAGGTATGTTATTCCATATTAGAGAAGCTATACCCCAAGTCATGGGTCAAAGCATCTCACCAAGATGTGAATACATCAAAATACTTAAACAAAAAATGGTAACCCCATTTTGAGCTTAAACGATGAGTATGACCTACGATCAAGTGTTATCACTTGACTCCTCAGTCAATATACTCTAACATAGGCGACTTTGTCGCCGACCCATTCTAGATGAAGTTCTCTAGTGTTTCTTTGTGTTCTTGCAATGGTTTCTTGCTTGTTTGTTCCCCCTTTCAAAAAAAAACTTCATCTAAATTTTTTTCCTGTTTTTCTTTGCATCTAATTCATTGCAAATCCTTCTACAAATTCCTTGCAAATGTTTGTGAGATCCTTATTGCCAAGTGAGCTGAGGTGACAATTTTTTCCTCTGTATTGAACTCGGCCTCACCGATTTATGCCTATCGGCTAGAACGAACTACAAAGTACCTTGTAGACTGTTCATCGGTACAACCAAGAAGGACGAACCCAGTCTGACCGATATGCATCATCTTTGACACTGCCAACTCGGTGTCACCGATGAAAATGGATCGGCCTTACTGATTTCACTATTGAGAAAATATTTCTGCCATTACTATTGACATTCCTTCTCCAACTCCACTCGATTATTCTTATCCTCTACTCGAATCTTAAACTACATGCTACATTGTACTGTGACTCAAGGACCAAACCTATTTGACTCATGCTCCAGAAAATCCCTTCTTGGAAATTGATGTCAAAGGGGGAGAGAGAGCACATCAAAGCTTATCACATGGGAGAGAAAGCACATCTTAGCTTCTCCAGATGCTTATTAACAATAGAGGAGAGAAGTCACATGTCTTGAAGAGGGGAAATACATGTTAGTGTATGTTATATTTGCTTTGCTCTGATTTTCTCTTACCCTACACTACTGTAGGATGCTACTAACACGACACTACGATGAGAGACCCTACGACGAAATTGTTTGCGATGCAATAATTGCAAACAGTGGTGTAAAAAACCGTCAAAAAAGGTGCAAAATGTTTGCAATGACGGGTACATCAAACACGGTTCGGATTTCAGTTGCGTGTGCGATGCAGGGCATACGGTTCAGTTCAATTATTTGTTTGCTATGAGGAGGAACAAAAGAAACGGGCAGCCAAATGAAGGTGTGTGCGATATACAACATACGGTTCACTCGGATGAACTGTTTGTGATTGGGCAACACAAAATAAACAGGCAGCCAGATGAAGGTGTGTGCGATGTATAGCATACGGTTCACTCGGATGAACTGTTTGTGATTAGGCAACACAAAAAAAAACAGTCAGCCAGATCAAGGTGTGTGCGATATATGACATGCAGTTCACTCGGCCTTGTCGTCAGTGTGTGACATGTGTGGCAACCGTTCGCTCCCCACTAGCCTCTTCTTGTACCGTGGCAACCGTCCACCACCTCTTCGCCTTTCCCTCTCGATTTGGAAATGCTGTTGCGTGCTCTTCCTCCCTCCATTTGCCTTCACCCTTCCTTCTGCCATTGTTTGATCATCTTCTCCATGGAGGGTACAAGCCAGAAATGACCCCATTATTCTTGCCCCGATCTGAAAGATGACGTGGTGGAGGAACTTATTGATCGGTGTGATGTCATCACATTGGCTAGCATGGCAGGTTCGTTCAAGACCATTCTCGACTCAACTAATAACATCATTACAAGCAACCCAAGCGTCCAAGAGCGGTTTGATCTCCCCTATCTTCTTCGACGTGACCCCGCTGACTGGCGCGGGGACGAAGGAAGCCTCGCCTTGTGCAAGTTGATGCCGCTTGATAATGATACATGTGATGTTAAGATGCCATCGCTTGAGGGCAAGGCTTGGGCAAGCACAAATGAAAATTGGGTTGTTTATATTGGGTACAACTGCGAGTGGGAACTTGTGAATTGTGTACACTCATCACCAGGTTCCAATTCCAAAAATCTCAGACTGCCTAGAGGTTGAGCACATAGATGATCTACGTGAGTTCAAATACGATCATGGTGAATGTCGTCTACGGAAGATAGCAATTTGTCGAGTTCCTAGCCGCTCTTGGGATTACACGAACTACGAAGTTGTTGCTATCTTCGACAAGCTTGTTGCCTTCCTTACTTCCACGCCTCGATGGATATTGCTCAAAAATCAATTTCTGTACACGGATGAGTACTGTGATGCAATTCAATACGAGGGTCTTGTGATTGCTGCCACCACTTGTGGCACTGATTTTGCATGGAATCATCATGCTTTCGGTATGTTTGTCTTCCACCGTAATTATAATTGTTTCATCCACATGCACGCGGGTTAGATAGTTTCCCTTTACTAATTAACCTTCTTGTGTTTCCAAGGTCCTGTGAACATTCCACCACCTATACTTGAAAATTTTGTAACCAAGGGGGAGATGACGATGCTGATGATCACAAGCATGAGGACGAGAAGGACCCATATACTCAGTGGCGCCTGTCAACTTATTCCAATGGATCACCTCTTCTTGTCTGTATACAGGGCACTGCTGATGTTACTAAGGAAGCAAGTGTTGTCTCGCATGGTCGCACTCTCCAGACCTATTCCAACATCCGTTGCAGGGTATTCGGGATGGATACTAGTGTTCCAGAACCAACACCTTCACCCTGGTTCAATATTGAAAGTCTTGGAGGAAACTCGCTCTTCCTTGGACAAAACTATCCAATGATGGTGAAAGGCAATCCAGCTGCTGTTGACACAACGTTACTACCATTTATGAGAAGCAACTGTATCTATACCTCGGTCATTGCTATGCTTCCCTACCATCACAATATGGGTCCTGACATAGCCCACTTCAGCGTGGATGATCAGCCCTGCGTTGGTCTCAAGATTGACAGTAGCTGGCCCTTCCCAGAGAATCACTTCTAGTTCAAAGCAAGTGTTTCCAGCGTCGACGAGTGGTTGAGCTGAAGTTCATTTCATCGCTTTATTATTTGTTGTGTGAGAAAAACTATACTTTACTAGAATGTTTTGTTGGAAATGATCTATAATCCAACATGTATCCTCGTTGTCATTGTGGGTTGATGACTTGTTGTATGTAATCAATGGTACATTTGCATATGCGTCCATCAACTCACGCCTGCTAGTGGTGTCCATACGAACAGTGCTAGTGATTTTAGTTGCAAAAATTAGATAGTGCTAGTCATTTTTAGCTGCATATTTTGACAAATCGCAGTGTTACAAGGTTCACAAATGACAATGTTACTAGATAAACAAATGTCAATGTTTCCAGTTTGACAAATGGCAACATGCCCAAAATGACAGATGCAAATCTTACCCAATTGTTTCTACGTGGTTGCACACAGGTCATGCAAAACAACCGTTTGCATTGTAGGGATACACAAATCCTGCATTGCGAGGGAAGACCATAGCTCTCACTTTGCATATAGGTGTTCTATGTAAAACGTTTGCGATCAAGAGCTGTAGAAATTCTGCTCGGCACATTTTCCCTTGGCTTCCTGGGGAAGCTGTCGGTTTGCATACGTGTGTCCTAACTAAAACGCTTGCGATGAGTGTTTTATATTTAAATACCATTGACGTTTTTTTCAAAATAAAATCATTTGATAAGTCTGTACATTAAGAGAGAAACGCAAGTTCGTTCAAACCATATTTTCATTTAATCACACTGCGAATTTATATTAATATGATTGAGAAATCGAGATATAGTATTAAACCCAAAAAAACTATTTCCGGCGGCGGCGGAGGCGGCGTGCCACGCCAACGTTCTCGTTGTCGTCCTCCGGGACACCGTTGTTGAAGTCTTCAAGGCAACACAAACTGTTCTTCACTTGTAAATCGAACATCATGCCGTCGAGTGATCGACGGGCGGGGCGCGGGAGGACGACAACTAGCACCGCTCAGAGGTAGCGGTCGATGGCAACGTCCCATGCTGCTAAGGGGGGCATGCGCACGTGCACGGGTGCGGCGGGTGCAGCCAAACGCATGGGGCCGGCGCCGCGGTGGGTGGAGGGGCATGCATGGGCAGGGGCATGAGTGCGGCGGGTGCAGCCAAACGCACGGGGGCCGGTGCCACGGGGGTGGAGGGGCGCGCACGGGCATAGGCACTCACGCTGGCATGTACATGAGCTCACGCGGGTCCGCGAAGACCTTGCTGACGCCTGCGGCTTCTAGCTCTACGATAGTGCTCGGCG
The DNA here is from genome assembly GCF_018294505.1 of Triticum aestivum. Lineage (NCBI taxonomy): Eukaryota > Viridiplantae > Streptophyta > Magnoliopsida > Poales > Poaceae > Triticum > Triticum aestivum. The sequence continues at coordinate 342,634,658 of NC_057800.1, read as the reverse complement.
ACCAGCCCATCAATGCTATGGGGATGGTCGCTGGCGCGGGCGTGAGGATGGGAGCTAGGACGGGAGCGGGGGAAGCAACCGCCGCGGCCAGCTCATTCTGGGCCATGTCCATGAGGCCCCATTACTCCTTATTTTCTATCTCCTCTGGCTCGGAGTCGACTTCACCAAACTTGAAGACTAGTGGCAGATGATCATTCTGCACCATGGCGTTGGTGGAGGTCTGCGGGAGGGAGGGGAATCGGAGGTGAACAGTATGGCCGCCCGTATTAAACAGCGGCTCGGGCGCCATTAATGGAGAGGAAGGCGGGTGACCATGGAAGTCAAAGGGCTCGCTTCCCTGTGAGCCTGCGCATCGTACAACTCGCATGCTTCCCGGTGAGCCTGCAGATTGGAGGACAGCATGCACGCCTCTCGGTCAGCCTGCGCACCGGACTCCGCTCGCATGCCTCCCATTCAGTCAAGGTCAAGCAGCTGTCCACACGGCACCTCCTATAGCCATTAAAACGAAGAAACGAGGCGTCATGTGAATGGTTAAGAAAACACACACGATTTGAATTATACAGCCGTTTAAGATATTAAGGTGGCAACTATTTTTTTTAAATGCCTTTGTTGGCTGTTATTCGAGTGCGCCTTCTCTCGGAATGGACACGAAAAATACCACAACATGTCGGGTGCCATTCCATGAAAGCATGCCAAGTTCCATGAATTTCAGACGAGTTTTGGATTTACTAGAATTTAAAAACAAAGTATCTCAACGTTTTGCTGGCAATCAACGGTGCCCTGGTGTTTGAAATTCATTCGCATTTCTTGCATGTGACCTAAGCATGCTCCCAAGGACACAAATTTGATTTTTCAACCAATTTATATGCATTAGAGCATGTGCATGTAGTTCAAATTTGAATTATGCACATAAATGTATTGAAAACTCAATTAATGCATAAAAATGTCCAAACGAACCCCAAAATATCCAAAAACTTGACACAACACTCTTGTTGTTCTATGTTGACACGAGAATTTTTTTAAAGCAATAAGAGGGAATGGATATCGTTTCGTCCCCAAAGGTGGGACGTTCCCTACTAAAACCATCACGCTTGTTGTGAGAAGCATATCCCCAAACCTGCCCCAAATGGGACAAAAAAATTACCACAGCATGTTGATGCCGCTCCATGATAGCATGCCAAGTTTCATGAATTTCGGACGAGCTTTGGATTTACTAGAATTTAAAAACTAGGTATCTCAATGTTTGCAGCCGAGTGACCATGCCAGGGTGTTTGACATTCATTCCCATTTCTTGCATGGGACCTAATCATGCACCCAAGGACACATATTTGATTTTCAACCAATTTATATGCATTAGAGCATGTGCATGCAGTTCAAATTTGAATTATGCACATAAATGCATTGAAAACTCAATTAATGCATAAAAATGTCCAAACGAACCCCGAAAAATCCCAAAAATTGACACAACACTCTTGTTGTTCTATGTTGACACGAGAAATTTTTTGATATCAGTAATAGGCAATGTATATCGTTTCATCCCCAAAGGTGGGACATTCCCTACCGAAACCATCAGGCTTGTTGTGAGAAGCTCTGGTTTGTGAGAAGCATATCCCCAACCCTGCCCCAAATGGGACAAAAAATTTACCACGACATGTTGATGCCGCTCCATGATAGCATGCCAAGTTTCATGAATTTCGGACAAGCTTTGGATTTACTAGAATTTAAAAACGAGGTATCTCAGTGTTTGCGGTCGAGTGATCATGGCAGGGTGTTTGACGTTCTTTCCCATTTCTTGCATGGGACCTAAGCATGCAACCAAGGGCACAAATTTGCATTTTCAACCAATTTATATGCATTGGAGCATGTGAATGTAGTTCAAATTTGAATTATGCACATAAATGCATTGAAAACTCAATTAATGCATAAAAATGTCCAAACGAACCCCGAAAAATCCCAAAAATTGACACAACACTCCTATTGTTCTATGTTGACACGAGAATTTTTTTGAAAGCAATAAGAGGCAATGGCTATCGTTTCGTCCCCAAAGGTGGGACGTTCCCTACCGAAACCATTAGGCTTGTTGTGAGAAGCTCTGGTTTGTGAGAAGCATATCCCCAACGCTGCCCCAAATGGGCCAAAAAATTTACCATGGCATGTTGATGCCGCTCCATGATAGCATGCCAAGTTTCATGGATTCCAGACGAGCTTTGGATTTACTAGAATTTAAAAACCAGGTATCTCAATGTTTGCGCCCGAGTGACTGTGGCAGGGTGTTTGACATTCATTCCCATTTCTTGCATGGGACCTAAGCATGCAACCAAGAGCACAAATTTGAATTTTCAACCAATTTATATGCATTATAGCATGTGTGTGTTGTTCAAATTTGAATTATGCACATAAATGCATTGAAAACTCAATTAATGCATAAAATGTCCAAACGAACCACGAAAAATCCAAAAAATTGACACAACACTCCTGTTGTTCTATGTTGACACGAGAATTTTTTTGAAAGCAATAAGAGGCAATGGATATCATTTCGTCCCCAAAGGTGGGACGTTCCCTACCGAAACCATCAGGCTTGTTGTGAGAAGCTCTGGTTTGTGAGAAGCATATCCCCAAACCTGCCCCAAATGGGGCAAAAAAAATTACCACGGCATGTTGATGCCGCTCCATGATAGCATGCCAAGTTTCATGAATTTCAGACGAGCTTTGGATTTACTAGAATTTAAAAACCAGGTATCTCAATGTTTGCGGTCGAGTGACCATGACAGGGTGTTTGACATTAATTCCCATTTCTTGCATGGGACCTAAGCATGCAACCAAGGGCACAAATTTGAATTTTCAACCAATTTATATGCATTGGAGCATGTGCATGTAGTTCAAATTTGAATTATGCACATAAATGCATTGAAAACTTAGTTAATGTATAAAAATGTCCAAGCGAACCCCGAAAAATCCCAAAAATTGACACAACACTCCTGTTTTTCTATGTTGACACTAGGAAAAAAAATTCAAAATCGAGAAGAGGGAACGAATATCGTTTCGTCCAGAAAGGCGAAACGTTCCCTACCGAAACCATCACACTTGTTGTGAGAAGCTCTGGTTTATGAGAAGCTTATACCCAAACCCACCCCAAATGGGACAAATTCTTTACCACGACATGTTGATGCCGCTCCATGATAGCATGCCAAGTTTCATGAATTTCGAACGAATTTTCGATGTACTTGAATTACAAAAGCAAGTACGTCGATGTTTGCCGGAGAGCCACGGTGCCGTGGTGTTCGAATTTCATCCCTATTTATTGCATGGGACATAAGCATAAACCCATGGACACATATATGATTTTACAACCCATGTTGGTGCACCGGAGCATGTGCATGTAGTTTAATTTTGAATTGTGCACCTGAAATGGCTAGAAACCCAATTTAATGTATAAAATGTTCAAACGAACCCTGAATAATTCCAATTCTTTTACGACACACATATAGTTGCATGTTCACTGCAGATAAAAGGTATAGCAATTCAAACACCATCCATTGCCGCCGTGACCCCATTATGCAATTCAAATCAAGATGAAAAATCAAGTAGATCGCACACAGTTTATTATCACCAACCGTGTGAGATGCAACACAAAATACCCTGGAGCATCATCGGTGTATAGTATGCCTATGGCTTACGTGAGAAGGTGCATTGGCTATAGTCCACAACCGGCATGTCAAGCACACTAGCTTGCTCCCCAAATATCATTTCACTGTTCAATCATCACCGGTGAAAGATGGGCACGTGGACCCGCGTCGTGAGGGCAACTTCGGTGGCCCACTCCGACGAGAGTGCGGGCGTAGCCGCCATGCGTGTGCTAACAAGGTGCATGAGCGCGGCCACAATCTACGACCGAGCGGCCAAGGCAGCCCAAACGGCCGCTGTTCCTTCTCAGGTGGCGGCAACGACATCTGCCTCGGGGATAGCAACTGGCAAGAGAGGCAGCAGCTGTCCGTTCACAACGGCAGCCTTAGCCTTGTTGGAGGCCGTCCACGACCATGTCGAGGCCGCCCATGCCCAGCTCCTGGCGGTCACTTCACAAATCGAATGAAGCTTCTCCGACAATGGTCGGCAACCCACAGCCGAAGAGCTGGCACTCGCCAAGAGCGTTCGAGCAGCCGTCCGTTCCTCCGCCACATACCTTGCGACGATGGAGCCCGTCCAAACCCAGATCACGGCCGCCCACGCCCAGCTCGTGGTGGCCTTTTCCAAAGAGATGGTGGACACGGATGGCGAGATGCTTGCCGAGTATGGTGCGATGGATGCCATGGAGGCCCTTCCCCAGGAGACCGTCAAGCGCGAGCTGGACATGGAGGCGGCAGCGGAGATCGACGAGCACCAGCCGTAGTAGTACTCTTTGTTTTTTTAATTAAGAGCGTCAGTCTTTAATTTGTTAGAGTAATGTTTAGGTCAGCTAGCTCTATTTAATTGCTGAACTTGCTCGATTAAGACGTGTGGGTGTATTGTAACCATGGAAATTCATACCAAAAATTTTGACGTTCAAACTCATCACACACGGGTTAAGCTATCTGAATCATTTGTGATGTTCACGTATCATACACAGTTCTGAATAAGGGACCGTATCTGATGACACTTTGCGCGCCCATTTTTTTTGCTGAAGCGATTCCAAATTTTTGGCTTCCGCAGAAATATCTACCTCCCCGCCCCTCCCCCTTACCAAAAGCCACATTTCCCCTGTTTCTGCCTTCCTTTCCAAGTTGAAACCTTCACTCCTAGCTTGCAGCGCCGCCTTCTCACCGGCGACCCTCCTTCACGCTGCTCAGCTTCGCCTATCCAGGCAGGTAATCCACACCTAACCCCATCCTCCTCCTCCTCCTTCCACATCCCACATGCCCTGACCGTCGGCGCGAGCGCAACACCTTCCACCCAAATCACCGACCCCTCCCCCAAATAAGCGTCACCCTAAGCCATTGTGCACATAGTTTAGCCAGGATCTCAAGGAGCATTTGGCAGCGGAGAAGCAAATCGCGGCCGCACACGTGGATGAGGTTGCGATGGCTTCCATTCGTGTCGACACCCATGTCTTGGAGGAGCACCTCGCCATCGAGGCCATCGTCGACGCCTTGTGCACCGACGCTGCGACGCGATTGGCTGCTTTAAACGACAATTCATGGCATTTTCTCGAGGCCACCGTCGGTGCCTTCAACGAAGACTACGAGGTGTTTTATCAGCGTGCACGTGCTTACCTCATCTCGAGAGCCAGTAGGTTGGTTCCCGGAGCGGCTCAGGCAACTCACCACTACGACAAGGGCACCCACGAAGCGGAGGCCTCGCCCTCTTCCATGTCCATGGAGCCAATCGTCATCTATATCTCTAACAATGAGGAGTAGCTTGTCTTATTAGCTCACTATAAGGACCCATGTTCAGTTTGCTAGCTACTGCCTTTCCTTAACAAATTCTATTGAATTGTGCTATCTACTTTTAGCTTGCAATCTTCTGCTCTAGAGTATATGTTCTATATGTCATACAATGTGGTTCAGTTAACTGTTTGGTTCAATTCTGCAAATGTGATGTTCAATTTTTCAGGGTGCAATTTTCCAAGTTGTCTAGCATGCTTGGTTTGGTTAACTGTCTGATCTTCTGTTAGGGGTATGTTATATTGTGCATTGTCGTGCTCAGTTAACGTTTGGTTCATTTGTTGTGGTGTTTAGTTAACTGTTTGGTTCAATTATGCAATGCGATGTTCAATTGTTGTGGGTGCATTCTGTTATTGTATACCATGTGAGAAATAAATCAAATTTGGTTGTACTAAATACATGAGAAACAAATACAATTGCTATATTTCCAAGTTGTTAAGCATGCTTGGTTTGGTTAACTGTCTGATCTTCTATTAGGAGTATGTTATATTGTGCAATGTGGTGCTTAGTTAACATTTGGTTCATTTGTTGTGGTGTTTAGTTAACTGTTTGGTTCAATTCTGCAATGCGATATTCAATTGTTGTGGCTGCATTCTGTTATTATATACCATGTGAGAAATAAATCGAATTTGGCTGTACTAAATACATGATAAACAAATACAATTGCTATATTTCCAAGTTGTTAAGCATGCTTGGTTTGGTTAACTGTCTGATCTTCTATTAGGAGTATGTTATATTGTGCAATGTGGTGCTTAGTTAACATTTGGTTCATTTGTTGTGGTGTTTAGTTATCTGCACGTGCATGGTCCGTTGTCTAATAGCACATTATTGTGCAATTGCAGGAACCATTCTAATATTTAGGTTTTTAACAATTTGTTCTTACACATGTAGGTCCTGCTATCAGAGGTTTTGACCCACTGTTCGACCCTTTTTGCATATGGGGAAATGAGTTGTCCATGAATATGGATCAAGTTAAGAAACTCAGAAAGATTGTTAGGATAATGAAATTAACGACAAAAAACAACAAGATCTTTGTTTGCACAATGAAGAAGACATCAGTTCACTACAATATGGTACTAACTCTTATACCTTGCCTTTTTTATTCCTTTGTCCCATTTCCAATATAGAGAAGATATTTATGCACATCATTGTTTTCAGGCCTTTCCAAAGAAGTTCACTAATGATTACCTCTCAGACCACCTCTATGGTCAGGAGGCGAGGACGGTTTTCATACAACACCCACGGTTCAATATTGAAGTGTTTCTGGAGAGGATGAAGGACGGACGGTCAACCATCCATAGGCACTAGCCTAAAGTTGCAAAGACCTTCAACATGAATGAAGGATCAATATTCGCCTTCCGCTTCAGTAGTTTTCCAGATGAGATGCATCTGTCTATATACCGTCTATGATGCTAATTTCGAAAGGTTCTACATGTTGCGTGTGAAACTTGGTGCTGGTGCAGTTGTGTAATGGGGTAGCTGAGTGCTGAAGCTATATCATGTTGTACTTTGATGTATTTCAATTATGAAATTCTACTTCCTTAATATGAAAATGAAATATATTATGTGCTTAATATTACTGTCAATTAGATTAATAAATGGATTATTAATAATAGGGCAATTAGCCTGCTAATTGGGTTTTGCTATTGCAAACAGTTATTGAAAAAATACCGTGTGTGATGACCTCAGGCAACACACACAGTTTTTAGGAATAAACCGTGTTGGATCAATGAACAATCACACATGACTTTTTCCTGAAAACTGTTTCCCTTAGGCCACCTTGTGCAAACATTTACCACATAGAAACTGTGTGTGATGGAAAACCTTTGCCACACAATTTCTTCTACGGACCGTGTGTGACGCATTCAATAACGCAAACGATAAAATTGTTAGTATCGTCTACAATGGCAACACTATCACAAACAATTTAACGGGAAAATTTGTGTGTGTTGTACCTGTGAACGGAAATGTTTTCCTTGGAGCGACTGTGTGGGATGCACGTACGAATAGAAATGCTTAGCGGGGACTGCCTGTGTGGGATGTACTTGCGATCAAAAACAATTTCACCTGTATAATTGCATTTTTTAGCTCTACTATACGTATTTCCGTATTTGAGTGCTCGCCGGTCGCACACGAACTCATTTTGCCAAGAGTGTGTGCCAGGAGGGCATATCCCCCACGGTTTCTGGGTCATGTGGGAAGGACCCCCTATCGCCGTCATTCACTAGGCGACGGTTCCAAATGCCGTCGTGGAAAGGGGTTAAAAACAGTTTGTATAGCACCGACGCGTACCAGTGCTACCTTTTCCCCTTATCCAATATCAGATTCAGGGGGAGAAAGAGTTCATATCTAAAGGGAAGAAAATCTTTGGAATTCATTGCATATCTTTAATCCTTGGGGGCATGTCTATATACAAATAGAGTACTAAGTACTCACCCATTACATGTCATTCCAGTCTTGGTACTATTGTGGTTTTTATGAACTTGCTTTGATTAGTAGTATCCTTGTGTTATCTAACCCTGTTTTCTCAAGTTCACCTCTTCCAAAGCCAGCTCAAGACCACAAGTAAGTATATGCATCACACTCATGTACATGATGATCTCTTGCTGATGTACATATTGTTTGCAAGGACTCATGAACATGAAAGTACACTTATTTTATCAACATCATTTACTCTGATGCATATAGCCAAGATACATGTAGCTCATTGCTTGCTCTGACATGCCTATGCATTCACATGCTTTCATCCTCTATTTTTACATGATTGCATACATGTAGGGGATCCAATGCATGATACATGTCTTTCCAAAGCTTTACCTGATACTGTTCATATGTTTATCTAAAGCTTTGATGTATGTTGTCATCAATTACCAAAAGGGGGGAGATTGAAAGCACAAGTGCTCCCTGGGTGATGTTGGTAATTAATGTCAACATATCTCTTGTTGGACAAATATTTTCATCTAGTATATTTCAGAAAGTTCAACAATGAAGTGGCATGGACAAGAGGATGTGGAACCCCTTCAAAATGCTAAGGACAAATATTGGAAAAAGTCGAAGACTCTTCATTTCTATTTTAGTGATCCAAGATCACATTGAGTCCATAGGAAAAGCCAATACTATTAAAAGGGGATGAGGTGTTGCTTAATGGTCTACTTGCTCAAAATGCTTAGTGATATGCTCCAAAATCCCTCAACCACTTTCTCATATCCAAATATGTCCTAAACCTAAAGTCAAACTTGGCCCCACCAATTTGATCTATCTAGCGCCACTGAGTTCACTTGACATAGCCACTGCCAGAAACCCTAATCAATTCAGTCTCACCGATTGGGATCTTGGTCTCATCGAGATGGCCTTGCAAACTCTCTGTTGCCTGTTGCAATTATTTTGGTCTCACCAAAATAAGCAAATGGCCCCACCGAGTTTGCCTAACCAACTCTTTGGTTTGCTCATTGCTGAAATCGGTCCCACCGAGTTCATGCAATTGGTCACACCAAGATGAGGCTTTGCCCTAATCCTAGCACATTGGTCCCACCGAGTTGATCATCTCGGTCCCATCGAGAATCCTAATGTTCACATTTTGAACTAAATCGGTCTGATCGAGTTCATTTATTTAATCTGACCGAGTTGGGTCAAATGTGTGTAACAATTAGATTTTGTGTGGAGGCTATATATACCCCTCCACCCCCTTCTCTATTCAAGAGAGAGCCATCAGAAAGTGCCTACACTTCCACTACTCATTTTCTGAGAGAGAACCACCTACGCGTGTGTTGAGACCAAGACATTCCAATCAAACCACAAGAATCTTGATCTCTAGCCTTCCCCAAGTTGCTTTCCACTCAAATCATCTTTCCACCATAGCCAAATATGTGAGAGAGAGTTGAGTGTTGGGGAGACTATCATTTGAAGCACAAAAGCAAGGAGTTCATCATCATCACACCATCTATTACCTTTTGGAGAGTGGTGTCTCCTAGACTGGTTAGGTGTCACTTGGGAGCCTCCGACAAGATTGTGGAGTTGAACCAAGGAGTTTGTAAGGGCAAGGAGATCGCCTACTTCGTGAAGATCTACCCAAGTGAGGCAAGTACTTTGTGGGTGATGGCCATGGTGGGATAGACAAGGTTTCTTCTTCGTGGACCCTTCATGGGTGGAGCCCTCTGTGGACTCGCGCAACTGTTACCCTTCGTAGGTTGAAGTCTCCACCAACATGTACGTAAGATAGCACCACCTATCAGAACCAAGCCAAAAATCTCCGTGTCTCCGATTGCGTTTGCACACTCCAATCCCATCCCTTTACTTTCTTGCAACTTGCATGCTTTACTTTCCGCTGCTCATATACTCTTTCCATGCTTGCTTGAAATGTACTGTGAATGCTTAAACTTGTGCAAAAACTCCACCTCAACTTGAAGAATTTAAAAACTGCTACTTTTTCTTGTTGAGGGTCTAATCACCTCCCCTCTAGACACCTCTTCTCGATCCTTTCAATGGTGCCCCTATGCCGGTGCAAGGAGGGGAGCTCCTTCCCTCCTTGTGGCACCCCTCCCCTCCCCTCTCCTCCAACCTATATATACTTAAGGATTTGGCCCTTTGTAGATACAAGTTTTAGAGCCTCCTCTAGTTCTAGTTCTAGTTGATCCAATTAGAGCTAGATCTATCCTCTCTAGTCCTCATAATTAGAAGCCCAATATGTTTCTAATCTTCTCCATCTAATTCTATGGCGTGATTCGTTCTATATGGCGGAGCGCTGCCGGATCATGAAGACCGTATGAGGGAGTCCTGGACCAGGGGGTCCTCGGGCTACAGCCTACCTCTGGTGGTCCAGACAGGTGGTCCGCTATACGACTGCCACAAGGCCGAGCAATAAGGTGACTCCATGTCCGGATAGGAAACCCTTGAAGTATTGGTGTGTCCTCCAAGTCAAGATAGAAGATTCAGCATGTTTATCCCTTCCTTGTAACCGGCCATGTGTAACCCTAGTACCCATGGTGTCTATATTAACCATAGGATTTAGTCCATAGAGGCTAGAACAATAACCATACTCCTACTTGCCTAGGGTTTAGTTCATCTGATCTCGTGGTAGATCGACTCTGTAATTATCCTATACACTTCAATATAATCAAGCATGACGTAGGATTTTACCTCTTAGAGAGGGTCCAAACCTGGGTAAACATCGTGTCCTTCGTCCCTTGTTCCCCATTGATCCAAGATCCACAGATCGGGACCCCCTACCCGAGATCCGCCGGTTTTGACACCGACATTGGTGCTTTCGTTGAGAGTTCCATTGTTGGGTCGTCAAAGGGTCGATGGCTCGCCTTATCATCGGAGATAGCATCAACACCGGGGACATCTTCATCCCTGGCTAGCTTTTTGCATTCGACAGCATCGTTCTGCATGCTGACTCGACCGGTCATCTTGACCATGTCGATAGTTCCACCCCCGATCACCGGATCAGGTTTGGTAACCTAGAGTACGTCGCTAATACTCGGGGCGATATGATCTTTACTAGCTTCTAAACCTGACCTGAGACACCCACATGCCTTGAAGCATCAACTTTGGGACCTCTTCCCGATCCGATCTCTGGATCAACTATTATCACACAACCGACTTTGAGCTTGGAGGCGACCACCGCATCCGAAGACCTAGAGTCAACCCCGGCCAGACTCTCCCTCTTTGCGACGGACTTGGCCTTAATCCTTGATGCAAGTTCGACGTCCGAAGACCGGGAGTCAGCCCTGGCCGGACTCACACCCCACCTCACCATCGCTCCCGAGGTCGACTCTGAAAAATTCTCACAAGCTAATCTGGCTAGTTTCTCCCTATTAAACGAGGCACTAGACCGGATCCAGATGATGACTATCACGGATGGCCCATCCTCGGCCTACGCCCGGCGGGGCCTGCTACTTCTTGAGCTTGCGTTGGTTTTTCCCTTGAAGAGGAAAGGGTGATGAAGCAAAGTAGAGATAAGTATTTCCCCCAGTTAGAGAATCAAGGTATCAATCCAGTAGGAGACAATGCACAAATCACCAATACTTGCACAAACAACCAAACAACTTGCACCCAACGCCATAAAGGGTTTGTCAATTCCTTCACAGTCACTTGCAAATGTGAGATTTGATAGAGATAGATAAAACTAAACAAGCGATAAAGCAAATATTTTTGGGTTTTTTTGGCTTATAGATCGGAAAGTAAAAGATTGCAAACTAGTAGATCAGAAACTTATATAATGGAAAATAGACCCGGGGCCATAGGTTTCACTAGAGGCTTCTCTCAATATAACAAATAATATGGTGGGTGAACAAATTACTATCGAGCAATTAATAGAAAAGCGCAAAGTTATGATGATATCTAAGGCAATGATTATGAATTATAGGCATCATGTCCATGTCAAATAGATTGACTCCTGCCTGCATCTACTACTATTACTCCACACATCGACCGACTCCTGCATGCATCTAGAGTATTAAGTTCATGAAGAACAAAGTAACGCAATAAGTAAGATGACATTGATGTAGAGGAATAAACTCAAGCAATATGATGTATACCCCATCTTTTTATCCTCGATGGCAACAATACAATACGTGCTTTGCTACCCCTACTGTCACTAGGAAAGGACACCGCAAGATTGAACCCAAAGCTAAACACTTCTCCCATTGCAAGAAAAACCAATCTAGTTGACCAAACTAAACCGATAGTTTGAAGAGAATTACAAAGATATCAAATCATGCATAAAAGCATTAAGAGAATATTAAAATAATATTCATAGATAAGTTGATCATAAATCCACAATTCATCGGATCTTGAAAAACATACCGCAAAATAAGATTACATCGGATAAATCTCCAAGAACATCGAGGAGAACATGGTATTGAGAATCAAAGATAGAGAAGAAGCCATCTAGATACTAGCTATGGACCCGTAGGTCTAAGGTAAATTACTCATGCTTCATTAGAAGGGCAATAGAGCTGATGTAGAAGGCCTCCATGATCGAATCCCCCTCCGGCAGAATGCCAGAAAAGGCCCCAAGATGGGATCTCACGGGAACATAAGGTTGCGGCAGTGGAAAAGTGTTTTCGTGGATGCTTTTGGTGGTTTGGGAATATATGTGAATATATAGGAGGAAGATCTAGGTTAGGGGGTCACTGAGGTTCCCGCAAGGTAGGGGGACGCGCCCTACCCCCCTGGGTGCACCCTCCACCCTTGTGGCCGCCTTGTGGCTCTTCCGACTTGCACTCCAAGTCTCCTGGTTGTCTTCTGGTCCAAGAAAAATTACCGCAAAGGTTTTATTCTGTTTGGACTCTATTTCTGTGAAGCTGAAAAACAAGGAAAATACAGAAACTGGCACTGGGCTCTAGGTTAATAAGTTAGTCCCAAAAATAATATGAAATAGCATATTAATGCACATAAAACATCCAAAACAAATAATATAATAGCATGGAACAATAAAAAATTATAGATACGTTGGAGACGTATCAAGCAACCCCAAGCTTAATTCATGCTCATCCTCGAGTAGGTAAATGATAAAAACAAAATTTTTGATGTGGAATGCTACCTAACATATTTATCCATGTAATTTTTCTTTATTGTGTCATGGATGTTCAGATCCATAAGATTCAAAACAAAAGTTGAATATTGACATAAAAACAATAATACTTCAAGCATACTAACAAGGCAATTATGTCTTCTCAAAATAACATGGCCAAAGAAAGTTTATCCCTACAAAATCATATAGTCTAGCTATGCTCCATCTTCATCACACAAAATATTCAAATCATGCACAACCATGATGACAAGCCAAGCAATTGTTTCATACTTTTGGTGTTCTCAAACTTTTTCAACTTTCACGCAATACATGAGCCATGGACGTAGCACTATAGGTGGTTGTGGAGAAGACAAAAAAGAGGGAGATAGTCTCACATCAACTAGGCGTATTAACAGGCTATGGAGATGCCCATCAATAGATATCAATGTGAGTGAGTAGGGATTGCCATGCAACGGATGCACTAGAGCTATGAGTTTATGAAAGCTCAAAATAAAACTAAGTGGGTGTGAATCCAACTTGCTTGCTCATGAAGACCTAGGGCAATTTGAGGAAGCCTATCGTTGGAATATACAAGCCAAGTTCTATCACGATAAATTCGCACTAGCATATGAAAGTGACAACATACGAGACTCTCTATCATGAAGATCATGGTGCTATTTTGAAGCACAAGTGTGGAAAAAGGATACACTACTGCAGGATGCTGCTAACGCGACACTATGATCAGAGACCCTTCGATGAAACTGTGTGCGATGCAATAATCGCAAACGGTGGTGTAAAAAACCCGTCAAAAAGGTGCAAATTTTTTGCGATGGAGGATGCATCAAACACGATTCAGATTTTAGTTGCGTGTGCAATGAAGGGCATACGGTTCAGTTCAATTAAATGTTTGCGATGAGGAGGAACAAAATAAATGGGCAACCAGATGAAGGTGTGTGCGATATACAGCATACGGTTCACTTGAATGAACCATTTGTGATTAGGAAACACAAAAGAAACGGTCAGCCAGATCAAGGTGTGTGCGATATATGGCATGCGGTTCACTCGGATGAACTGTTTGTGTTGAGACAAGAGAACATAAACGGTTTAATATAACAAGATGTGTGTGATACACGACAAACAGGTATGTAATCAGAAATGTGTGCGAAGACCGATAATAACACAGACGATTGCTTCTAATAAGACGTATGTGATATGCTCTATCTACACAACATCTATTGGCCATTGGGGGACGGGCGATCATCCGGATACGCCATAAGGATGCGAAGAGGCATCCTATATCAGCAAGACTCTCAAGTTAAGTGTGCTCAGGCTGGAGCAGCCATTAGATGGGTGACTGGATGGGATGTTGTGTTTATGTTAAATTAACTGAAAGGATGGGTCATATTTGTCAAATTAAATGACTGATACGACCCATCCCATGAGTTCCAACCTATTTCTTGCCACCCAACGATACTGCGCATAAACCTAGGTGGCGCGCGACACACGGAGGCGACAAGCACAGCCTGTAGCACATCCACCTTTTCCAAGCATGCCAACACACCAAAGTGCCGCCTCTGCCATCAACCTCGTCGACGTGGAAAACGAGCAGGCGCCATGGTGGTCGAGGCTGAGGTGCTCCCCGGCAACGCGATGGACAACGCTGTGATGCGCGTCATCAACAGGGTTGAGTACACCTTTGGTGCATGGCGCTTGGGCACCGCGGATCAAGAAAGGCATGTTAGCGCCGACATGTTGCAACTCGTCGCACAACATGATTGATGGCGCGCCGCAGAGCAAGCTAGGAGCGTCCGCGCCAATAGGCTGCGGCTCGCCGCACGATGAGACCGTTGGAGCACCGCAAAGCGAGAGGCGCGCCGCACAGCAAGAGCGGATCCATCGGCACTTACCTGCTGTCGACACGGCGTCGCAGTTGAATACACATCCCGTCAGTACCCCCATTCCTTGCTAGGAATGGGCAGAGGCCCTCAACGGCGTACTTGCACCAAAGGCCGGCCACGCCGTACTTGCACCGAACGCCCGCCGCACCGTTCGCATGGGTGGCGCCGTTCGCCTTGTTCGCGGCCTGCTGGATGCCAACGCGTTGGTCCATAGGCTCGACCGCCTCCTTGGCCCAGGTGTCCACCTAGGCGCAGTAGAGGAACATGGTCGTCACATCCTCGAGCTGGTGATATCTAATGAAATACCCAACTTGAAGCTCGAGATCATGCTCTAGATGTACCATGAGCGTGTCGACCGCTTGGACGAACACATGCACGAGTTCTGGTAGAGCCAAGAGCTACCGTAGGCAAGGGCTGTTGGTCATGGTCTCATGGACACGTTTTATTTTGTTGAGTCGTTTCGACGTGGATAGATATGTATTCACGACAATCATAGTATTGCTCTGTTTATTCCTCTGTTTCAATGTGTGTACTCCATTTTCTGTTCTTATATGTTCTGTTTCTGTGGATGATAACAACTAGATTCAATTTAGTATACAAAACAAATAGAAAATGGAATTCTTAATATATATATATATATATATATTAATTGTTCATTAGTTCATCACATAATATATATATACGTATATATATATATATATATATATGCTAATATTATGCTAATATTAGCAGAATAACTATTCCGATAACACTTCCGCACTGCACGCTCAACGTGTGTGCACTGCTCTTTCAGTAGCAGGCTACTGCAATAGAGACTAGTGAACTTCGTGTCGGAAAAAACTGCACGTGGTGTTTTTGGTACCTTTTTCGCTTTAATTTTTTAACAGTTTATTGGAACAAGACGTGTAATATACCATTGAGAAGCTATGGATTAGGCACAACTTCACCATGTTGAACAATTTTCAAGATTCTTAACGGTTTAAGAGCAGTTTTGAAAATGGTGCGGCGCATGACGAGTGGCAGGATGCGTTTTTTCACGTTTTTTCTAAACCACTCGCCGGAATGAAGCAAATGATACACCGTTAGAAAGATATCCTCGAGGCGCATCTCTTTCATACCTATTATTTCTCTAATTCATTACGGTTTAAGAGCAGTTTTAAATTTAGTAAATCGGGGAATTCTGTTTTTTTCGAATTTTTAACAATTTTCGTACTGCTTTCGCTCTAGTTTTTGAACCGTTTGTCGAAACAAGGCATGTGATAGATCGTTGGAAAGCTACGAACAAGGGACAACTTTCATATGTTGAATTTTTTTTGAGATTCCTTGCGGTTTTTAGTTAATTTTATAAAATTATGCGGCTGATGACGAGAGTCAGTGGCCGTTTTTCGTGAAATTTTCACAAATGACTGGTCGAAATGATTCAAATTATACGTCGTTGGAAAGATATCGACGAGGCACAACTTTTTCATGTAAAACACTTCTGCTAATTCCTTACGGTTTAAGATCAGTTTTGATTTTACGGAAATGAGGACACTCTGTTTTTCGCGGACCCAAAATCGACGAAGGGAAATGCATTGGACAGATAAACGCACTGCTTCATACTGAAAACCGCACTGCGTCAGACGGGCAAATGAGTTGCATCATTTTTGTTGTTGAACCAAAATTTTCTTAGACGAGGAAGTGGAGTGTACTTCACATCGGGTCTAAGTGAACCACATCAAGTGAAAAATGAACTGAGACATGAGTCTAAGTGAACCATATGATTTTTTTAAAAAAAGATCATAGGCCCAAGTGGGCCATATTATCAATGTTAGTATGCTACATTTGATGAGAAAGCACACTACAATGTCGTGAGAGAGGACTACACACGATTCTTTTTGTTACTTTTTAAACAAAAAGAGATGCATAGTAAAGTGGAGTGAACCTCTAAAAACCAAAAGAGACGTGCATAGTACAGTGGAGAGAACCTCTCCACACAATAAAACTGAACCTCTTCTCTCCACACAATAAAACTAAACCTCTCTGGACAAACGTGAACCTCTCGACACAGTTCTTTTGCACATCTCCAATGTATTTTGAGGGGGATCTATCTGAAGTGCGATATATATAACAGTAGTGCACTTCATGTGGGCTGGATCCCCCAAGAGTTGAGAGCACTAAAACGCATGTTTATTTTTGAGTTTAACCACACACATTTTTATAGCAATGAACTGCAACAAATGACATTCAGAGTTCTTTTACAAACTACACCAAATGGCATTCAAAGTTCTTTTACATTGAACTGCATCTTTCAACAAAAAACTTTGAGCAACGGGCTATCCAACAGAACTGCACCACTATATTTTTCCTTGCAAACAATCATCAAATGATTACCAATATCAAAAAGAATAGTGGATTGCATTTTTCTATTTTGATTTCTATACTGAAAACACAAAAATAGTAAACTTCATCCACCAATTCTGTTTTTTTCAAGATTTGCAGCCCGTGCAAAGTCATGGATGTGGCAAAATTCTGTTTTTGGCCGCTGGGGCTCTATAATGCACGCATGCACGGGGGGAGGTGGACCACAAGCACAGCCGGCAGACCGCACACAGATGGCCTATGCACCGCACGAGCACATTGCATGAACTGCGCGAAGGCTAGGGGTGGCGGTCCTCCTCATCTCTCCTAGAGGAGACCGGCAACAAGCCGAACAGCAAGGAGCCACCAACGAGAACGAGAAGCCTTGATATTTGGTGGGACACCAGTGAGCAAAGGAGTCAACGGGAGCTCCCCATCCACCGATCCAGAGCTCGGTCGAGGGCTCAGATCCATCACTCGCCGCAGTCCAGGTGGACCCTGGTTGTTTCCCCCAACCTCCACGGTGGCCTGACGCGGGTGGTGGCCGACATGTACTATGTCGCGCCATCACGGTGGACTAGAGGTTGGAGCAGAGGCTCACGGCCGTGCCGTCAGGCTTGATCGGGGGCGGGGGCGTCGTGGACTACGCCGTGGAGGATGGATCCGGCAGGAGGTCAACTGGATCCGGCCGCGGTGGTGCAGCAGGAGGTTACCCGGGGGGCTGTGGATCCGTCCACCACAGTGCAGAAGGTGGTCAACGCCCACGATGCTCGCAGCAGGGGCACGATGGCAGCCTAGGGTGGGCCGGCCGTGGCAGATCGGCTGCCGGCGCGCTCCATGGTGGTGGGCGCGTGGCGCAATGGGAGGGATGTAGGACGGCGGCTAGGGGGAGGGAGGTGGCGCGGCGACGCGGGGGAGGGAGGTGGTGCTGTGGCGTGGTGGTGGGAGGTAGTGCGGGGTGGGGTGGGCGCAGCCCCGGCTAAAGGAAGGAGGTGGAGGGGAAAGGTCTTGGGTGGAGGACGTGGAGAGGTGGAGGGATTATCGTCGTGGTCGTGCAGGAGGCGGGTTGGGGTGTTATTAGAATAAGGATTTTTTGTTAGCAGAATAACTCTTAGGGGGTGTTAGCAGAATAGACCCACCCTATATATATATATATATATATATATATATACATAAACACTATTCTGATCACAGGATCAGAATAATATTCTGATCACAACATGAACTTCCTGAGTAACGCGTCTGACCTTCCCCGAGTACTAGGTTGAACTTCAGCTAAAAGGTGTCCAGATGGGGCTTGCGATATACCGTTGGATAGCTATGGACATCAGTATCATGACCCAAGTTAAATTTTTGGCAAAATGTAAGCGGTTTAAGAGCAGTTTTGAAAACCATTTTTTCTTCAAACAAAAAAAGTGAATCATCTTTTCGATCGCATTTTTAAACCGTTTATCGGAATGAGACAAATAATATGGCGTTGGAAAGCTGCTGCAAAACCGCTCCTTCCACATGTTGAAAGTTTTCTCTAATTCCCTACGGTTAAAGAGTAATTCGGAAAATTATAAAATTTTGCAAACCGAACACCCGAGTTCGTATTTTTGACGCCATTTCTAAAAAGCTAATCCAATTAAGGCAAATAATATGGCATTGGAAAGCCTATGAAAATGAGCTACTTTTTAATATTAAAAGTGTTTTCTAATTTTGAATGGTTTAAAAGTAATTTAGAAAACGGTACAAGTTCCACCGAGTTCGTATTTTCGAGCTAATTTTTTAACCGTACGTCCAAATGCAGCAAATAATATGGCGTTGGAAAGCTTGAAGAAATGCGAAACATTTTTGTATATATTATTTCTCCTAATTCATTATGGTTTATGTCAGTTTTGAAAATGGTTAAAAACGTATTTTTGCCGTAATTTCTACAAACTTTATCGGAATGGGGCAAATAATATACCTCTAAAAAGCTACGGAAAATACGAAAAAAATTTATGTTGATGGTTTTCTCTGAATCCTGGCCGTTTTCAAGTAATTTTGAAAATGGTGAGATCGTTCGTTCTGCCTTTATCGCGAAACAGATTCTTCGAAAATGCACCGCGTGAAGAACATGAACTTCTTGGCATGTCTACTTGAACTTCACTCTGTTTTTCACGTGTTTTTTTCTCGTAGCTCTCCATCCACTGCTCGTAACTCTCCATCCACTCATCGGAATTAAGCAAGTGATATACCAGTGGAAAGCTGCTATAAACACGCAACTTTCCCGTGTTGATCATTTTTTCATACTCGCGACAATTTTAAAAGTTTTTCATCTAATATTCATTCAGTGTAGTACGTGAACTTCCTGCTGTTTTTACGTTGAACTTCTGTGACGTATTTTTCATTTGTAATTTTCGCATCCATTCGTCAAGTGTTACACAAATGGTATTTCTTTTGTATAAACCTCTCTCACAATATTTTTTAAATTTTCTACGACGGAGGACTTGAACTTATATCAACAAACTTTTAGTCTTTGCCTTTTTTATTCTTTTTAATACAAAATGCACACCGTGTAGTATGTGAACTTCTGGCAGTTATCAATCTAAACTTCTCTCAGTTACATGAAAATATATGAGTTTTTTATGAATTTTTAGTCTGATTTTTAATCCTTTTTTATGAAATTTTGAAGCGCTCTATTTTTAATAGTTGAACTTCTTGTTATTTTATTTTTGAACTTCTTGTTTTCATTCTTTAATAATGAGGAAAATCAGAGTTTTCTATAATCATCGAACTTCTCCATCTTTTTAATATGGACTTCCTGGGTTTTTTTTAATCCTTTTTTATGAAATTTTGAAGCACTCTATTTTTAAAAGTTGAACTTCTTGTTTTTTATTTTTGAACTTCTTGTTTCCATTCTTTAATAACGAGGAAAATCTGAGTTTTCTATAATCATAGAACTTCTTCATCTTTTTATTATGGACTTCCTGGTATTATTTCTTAATAAATTTTTATGAAATTTTGAGGAGCTGTATTTTTAAAAGTTGAACTTCTTTATTTTTTATTTTTTAACTTCTCGTTTCCATTCTTTAATAACGAGGGAAATCTGAGTTTTCTATAATCATCGAACTTCATCTTTTTAATATGTACATCGTGGTTTTTTCTTAATATTTTTATGAAATTCTGAAGCGCCCTATTTTTTAAAGTTGAAGTTCTTGTTATTTAATTTTTGAACTTGTTGTTTCCATTTTTTATATAACGAGGAAAATCTGAGTTTTCTATAATCATCGAACTTCTCCATCTTTTTAATTTGGACTTCCTGGTTTTATTTTCAAAACTATAGTTGTTACTTTTTTTCTGCTAGTAGATCATCACCCAAAGAAGCTTCATTTCAAAATAAAAGGATGAAAAAACTTCCATTTTGATCAAGGTTGTACTGGAGTCCAAAATAAACAACATGCACTAATGCGTGCACGTTTTTCTTTTTGCAACATAGGCTTGTTCTATATAGAAGAATATTCTTCTTAATAAGTTACATTAATAATTACATAATTGAGAAGCAGAGTGCCACGTGAGAAGAGGTGGCCTTTTTCTCTACCACAACATCATTTCTGTTTCCCTATCCACTCACCACACATCACCGAACAAAGAACTTTGTCCCTCTTTTTTTCTAAACTTTTACGAGTGAAATCTCTGAACATTCTGCTTAATTTTGCTTCTTCACTAGACAACATCATTAGTAGTGCGGATGCTGCTCTCCTGGAACTCACCCTAAACTACTTTTTTCAGACGAGCGAGGTCTCTCAAGTTGAACTTCTATTGTTTTGTTTTTGACTTTCTTCCCTTCTTTTTTACCTCTGAACATCTGACAGTTTAACTTAATGTATCTTTGTACACTTCTCTTATTCATATGTATGTGAACGTGGTGCCGTCTAATTTGTATAGAACATAAAACTAGAATTAACCACAAATAGAAACAAACAGAAGATCAGAATTCCCAAAATCAAAAGTTTCACATCAGTTAACCATGCACGTTCAGAGTAACAACTATCAGGAACATCTGACAGTTTAACTTAATGTATCTTTGCATGGAGTAGTGTTTTGCTTAGGAATGAAAAAGTATGCTCACAGACATTTAGACGAGCACCTTCCATGCAAACTAAACAAACAGTCACTCTGAACTCTGGTATTGCAAAGATATCGAACAGAGACAATGATCGAGCTGGGAACGATGGCCACACCGTGTTGGGTGCTGAGGAGGCGATGGGACAGCGCCTACCACCGCTGGTGGTATGAGCCAGGAGGGGGAGGATCGGCATGGATCCGTCTGGGCGGCGGCGCGTCGGGCGGTGAGTGGCGGGGGTCGGCGGAGGTAGTGCAGACCCGAGGGGATGGCTCTGGAGTGGCCGTCCGGACCCGCTGGGGATGGGGGCTGCTCGATTCATGGCACGGGACGGTGGTTACGCGCGGCTGGCTGCAGGTCGTGGCCTCCACCATCTGAAGTTCGACGTCTCCTCCATTTGCAGCATAGCACCCAATCCGCATGTGAGCTGGTGGTCGTCGGAGTCTCAGAGAGTGGACGGTGGTGCAGGATCATCGTCGGATCCGGCGACCTCGAGGTGCTCTGTCAGGTGGTGCAGCGCGTCGTTGGTTGGGGCGGGCTCCTGCGGTGTCGCCGGCTTGGGGCGGGGCGGCAGCGGCGTTGCCAGCTAGGGGCGGGGCGACGGCTGCGGGGCGACGGTGTCGCCGGTTTGGGGCGGGGCGGCGGCAGCATCGCCGGCTAGGGGGCGGGGCGACGGCTGTGTGACGGCAGTGTCGCCGGTTCGGGTGGGTGGTGTGGGAAGTGGGTGGGATGGGTTGGGCAGGGGCAGCGGGGGTGTTCGGGAGGTGGCGCAGCGGCGGGGATTCCGGTAGGTCGGGCGGTGTCGCACGGGGCGCGGGGGTGGGGGGTTGGGGCGGGGGTGGGTCACGACAGCGATTGGATCGGGGGATGGGGAGGTGTGGGCAGTTCGTGTTTTTTCTTTTTGTTTCTCTGGAGTCCGGGAACACCTCATCGCGCCTATAAGGCGCGCCGTGATCCGAATAACTATTCTGATCCTGGGATCAGAATAGTGCTACTCTATCTATCTATCTATCTATCTATATATATATATATATATATGTGTGTGTGTGTGTGTGTGTGTGTGTGTGTGTGTGTGTGTGTGTGTAATATCATCACATATACGTGATGATACTTAACTACTAGGTACAATGCATAAAATTGAAAATGGATAATACTAAAACTAATAATCCCTCCTAGGGCTAGTATTCCGGTAGCCCCTCGCCAGCAGCTCCCTGGTGTGCGGCGTCTTCCCAGTGTGGAGGCAGTACTCCGCCTCCTCCGCCTCGCAGCGCTTGACGTATCTACCTCTTGCTAGTGGACGCGCGCGAACGATCTTGCCATTTCGTTGGGCGCCCACTGGAGCTCCTCGTTGGTGGCACGCTGGAGTTTATCGGCCCACCTCCACGCAGCGACGAGGCGCCCAGCGCCTATGACCTTCCTCGCGAAGTACCCGTCTTCGTACACCTCCTCGACACGATGACACGCCCGCCCCCAAAGCTCCGCCGCCCGCCCCCAATGTCTTTAAAAGGTCAAATGGCCACTAGAATTTTCCTAATTTTCACATTACAGTTGTAGTAGTTCACGTTAAACGTAGAATAAATTTTGAAGGCCGTAAGAGGAAGCGATCTCCTGTTCGTCATCAAACATGCATTGTTCCCTCTCGGAACCATGAGCCTTCTAGTGAGTTGCTCCGGTTTGTGAGGGTGTGTGTCCAAACTTTCATCACACATGCCAATTATTTTACCACATCATCTTGGTGGCATGACAATACATCAAGCAAGGTTTCATGTTTTTCTGATCATTTTTTAATTTTTTGGAATTAAAATGCCATGACACTCCATGCATACGTATGCATGTGTCTATGTCGTGAGACCAATATGCTTGAAAATTCCTTCTAATTTACTGCACAAGAAATTAACCCGCATACATGTACACAAATATGATTTTTCAAATCGTTATGGTTAGGCGTTGAATGTAGATGTAGTTCAAATTTGAATTACGGTCATTAAATGGCTAGAAAATCACTTAAATGACTTTAAAAGGTCAAATGACCCCAAGATTTTTCCAAAATTTCACATTATAGTTGTAGTACTTCACATTAGATGTAGAAAAAAATTGAAGGTCGTAAGAGGAAGCTATCTCCCGTTCGTCATCAAACATGCATTGTTCCCTCTCGGAACCACGAGCCTTCTAGTGAGTTGCTCCGGTTTGTGTGGGGTGTGTGTGTGCCCAAACTTTCATCAAACATGCCAATTTTTTTACCACATCATATTGGTGGCATGACATTACATCAACCAAGGTTTCATGTGTTTCTGATTTTTTTATTTTTTTGGAATTAAAATGCCATGTCACTCCATGCATACATATGCATGTGTCCATGTCGTGAGACAAATATGTTTGAAAATTCCTCCTAATTTACTACACATGGAATTAACTCGCACACAAGTACACAAATATAATTTTTCAAACCGTTATGGTTAGGCGTTGCACGAAGATGTAGTTCAAATTTCAATTACGGTCATTAAATGGCTAGAAATCACTTAAATGTCTTTAAAAGGTCAAATGAACCCTAGAATTTTCCAAAATTTCACATTACAGTTGTAGTAGTGCATGTTAGACATAGAAAAAAAATTGAAGGCCGTAAGAGGAAGCTATCTCCCGTTTGTCATCAAACATGCATTGTCCCCTCTCGGAACGATGAGCCTTCTAGTGAGTTGCGCCGGTTTGTGAGGGGTGTGTGTCCAAACTTTCGTCAAATATGCCAATTTTTTTACCACATCATCTTGGTAGCATGACATTACATCAACCAAGGTTTCATGTGTTTATGATATTTTTTTTAATTTTTTGGAATTAAAATGCCATATCACTCCATGTATACATATGCATGTGCCCATGTCGAGAGACAAATATGTTTGAAAATTCCTTCTAATTTACTGCACATGGAATTAACTCACACACAAGTACACAAATATGATTTTTCAAACCGTTATGGTTAGGCGTTACATGTAGATTTAGTTCAAATTTGAATTACTGTCATTAAATGGCTAGAAAATCACTTAAATGTCTTTAAAAGGTCAAATGACCCCTAGAATTTTCCAAAATTTCACATTACAGTTGTAGTAGTGCATTTTAGACGCAGAAAAAAAATTGAAGGCCGTAAGAGGAAGCTATCTCCCGTTCGTCATCAAACATGCATTATTTTGTCTCAGAACCACGAGCCTTCTAGTGAGTTGCTCCGCTTTGTGAGGGGTGTGTGTCCAAACTTTCGTCAAACATGCCAATTTTTTAGTACATCACTTTGTGGCATGACATTACATCAATCAAGGTTTCATATGTTTCTAATATTTTTTTAATTTTTGGGAATTAAATGCCATGTCACCCCATGCTTACATATGCATGTGTCGATGTCATGAGACAAATATGTTTGAAAATTCCTTCTAATTTACTGCACATGGAATTAACTCGCACACAAGTACACAAATATGATTTGTCAAACCGTTATGGTTAGCCGTTGCATGTAGATGTAGTTCAAATTTGAATTACGGTCATTAAATGGCTAGAAAATCACTTAAATGTCCTTAAAAGGTCAAATGACCCCTAGAATTTTCCAAAATTTCACATTACAGTTGTAGTAGTGCATGTTAAACATAAAAAATTAAAGTCCATAAGAGGAAGCTATCTCCCGTTCATCATCAAACATGCATTGTTCCCTCTCGGAACCACGAGCCTTCTAGTGAGTTGCTCCGGTTTGTGAGGGGTGTGTGTCCAAACTTTCGTCAAACATGCCAAATTTTTTACCACATCATCTTGGTGGCATGTCATTACATCAACCAAGATTTCATGTGTTTCTGATTTTTTTAAATTTTTTGGAATTAAAATGCATGTCACTCCATGCTTAATTGTGTCATAGCCGTTAGACCAATATGTTTGAAAATTCCTTCCAATTTACTTCACATAGAATTAAATCACACAGAAGTACACAAAATATTAGTTTTCAAACCGTTATGGTTAGCTGTTGCATGTACATGTAGTTCAAATTTCAATTACGGTCATTAAATGGGTATAAAATCTCTTAAATGTCTTAAAAGGTCAAATGACCACTGAAATTTTCCGAAATTTGACATGACAGTTGTATTAGTACTACAAAATTTCTCGTACATTTAAAACACCATCCGTTGCCACTTTACTCAAAATTCGTCTTTCACAGCTAATAAAAAATATCTACAACATCACACACAGTAGTTTTCTAGGAACCATTTGCGATGAAAATATCTGGGTCTATTTAAGTCTCCCTCCTTAAGCTTCGCCGGTTCGTCTGCTCCACTGTCGGCAACGCCCGAATCAACGAATCCCGATCCCCATTCCCGCACCCCCTTCTTGCAAAGATGACACCGTGGAAACGCTTCGTGAAGGCCCGTACGATGGCAGCGTCCCCCCGAGCGCCACCGCCTGCGCCGAGAGCGCGGCCACCTATGCCAAGAGTGCCGCCGCATCCGCATTGAGAGCGACCGCTTCTGCCGAGAGGGCGTCTGCGGGAGCCGATAGGGCAGCTGCAGCAGCCGAGACGGCTACAGTTGCTGCTGCTGCGACGGCGGCTGCAAAACGCCGAGAGCGCTCGAGCTACTGTCCGTGCCACCGATGTCGCCCTGGCCCGGGTCGAGGCCATCCACGCCACGATCGAGGATGCACATGCCAAGATATTCCAGGCCACCTCAGACTCCAGCATGCAACGCACGTCCGAAAAGGCGGCGGTGGCCATGGAGCACTTGCTTCCTCATGAGGTCACCGAGCGGGAGCTGGAGATGCAGGAGGCGGTGGAGATCGAGGAGCGCAGGGAGGAGGAGTTGCGCGTGGCTGAGGTCGAGGTAGAGAAAAGTCTGTCCGTCGAGGAATCGACGGTGGAGTACCAACGCGAGCTCTGGCGCAGCCACTACTACGAGTACTACAACCTCGAGGACGACGCCGAGGATGAGGACGAGGACGCGGTCGACATCAGCATGGGGGACGCGGCGTCCACCAATGGTGGCATGTCGCCAGGACAAGTCATCGACGTCTCATCGCACACCTGTGATGCATAGGACGGCGTGGTTGTGGATTTGTTAAAATTATGCGTACTTAGGCTTTGTTTTTAATGCTGGTCTTTTGTTAGAGCAATGTTTAGGTCAACTGGCTTTGTTTAATTACTAAAATTGCTCGATTCAGTAAGTGTGGTCTGTCTGCTGTATGCTCTTTTGTGTGCCCAAATTAGCAAGCGATGTTAAATTATGCAATGACGTACCAGGGGAAATTTCCACCAAATTTGAATTATCAAACTCATCCCATGCACATAAAAGCAGAAGAATCTTTTGCGATGCACACAATTGTTCAAAGTGAATGGACCGGCGGCACCGCGCGCAAAGTTTCCCTCCACATTTCCAAAATTTTGGCCTACCGCCAAAATATCTACCCCTCCCCCTTCCCCCCCCCCTTTCTCCCCGACCACAAGTCAGATTTCCCCTGTTTCCTCCTTCCTTTCTTCCTAATCTATAGCCGCTTCCTCGCACTCGCCGTCTCGCATCCTACCGCCGGGGTCGTCATGGTCTTCTTCAAAGACCTCTTGTAACATCCCAAATTTTCAATTTGGAATGTTATACATAGATCATTCATGCATATCATATTTTATTACATTTCATTTCACGATCCTCGAAATCCTAAGCAACTCAAGGACCCTCGGAGAGAGTTGGGGATTTCCCTGTTTTCCTATTTGAGTTTTATCAAATATTGAAATGTGGATTTTTGGTTTTAATTATTTTTCTCTCCGAAAATATTTTCATATTAAAATATATGAGAGGAGTAATATGCCTTCCACAAAATAAATGAAATATTGGAGGAAAAATAATAAAATCAAATATTTGATTTTATTCGTAGTTTATTGCTATTTTATTTGAATTAGAAAAACTGCACGTTTTTCAAAGTTGCATTTTAGGGCCAAGAAAATGTTCATCTCGTTCTAAATATTTTGTTTAGACGGTGAAGATTTGTTTTGGCATTTTTAGTTTTTTATTTTATTTTGTAAGATTTTTTTTAGTTTTGATGAAATTATATATATATATATATATATATATATATATATATACATATAAGTTTCCTCCGCCGACTGGGCCGAAGCCCAAGTCAGCCGGCCCACCTCCCCGCGCCGTCTCCTTCCAGGAGAACGGGTGCGCGCCACCGCCCGCGAGGCCGACTCCGGCCGGGACTCGCCCTCCCCGCGCCGCTTGCCCCCTCGCCCAAGCAAGCACCCCTCCTCCTATAAGTACCCCGCCCCGCCCCCGATTTCCGCCACCCCCGCCGCACCCCGCCGCAACAGGAGCCGCCCCGCACCGCCCCACCTTTGCCTCGCCGTTGCCGCCCGTTGCCGCGTCGCCGCCGCCGAGCGCCGCTGCCGCGCCGCCCTTGCCATCCGCGCCGCCCACCCCAGCATCCCCTCCTCGCTGGAGTCGCCGCCCCGCCTCGCCAGACCTCGCCGGAGGTAAAGCCGCCGTTTGTTTTTTTAAAGAACGATCCGGTTTTTTTAGAAAACCCTAGGTTTTTTTTGAATAGATCGGTTCGTCGGTTTTTCTCGGTTTAGTTATTTAGCGGACGTTCATCTGTACGTTCCTTTTAACGAACGGTGTTCACTCGTTAGCCGCAGACAGCGAATGTTCATTCATTATCCTGTTCCCCGGTTTTTCTTTTTCTCGAATTTTCCGCGATTATTTTCGATCGCAATTTCTGATCCGATTTTCATTTTAGTTTATATTTTCGCTCGTTTATCGGAATCCGACGATTCAAGTGCCTAGATCTTCGTCTCGAAACCCTCTTTCTGTTTAATCGACTTGAACAAGGTTTTGATACTGTGAAATTTGACTTCAGTCCAGAATAGTAAACGGACCTTGTTTCTTTCGCAGTTTGAGTTTCGTTGCCCCGTTTGATTTGATTCTTTTTGCAAACCGGAGTTCTTAAGTTGAACTTTCTGGTTAGACCTTCTTTTTTGAGTTTTCTCCATGCTTCTTTGCTTGATTGCTTATGTATGCTATTGCTTGTTTGCAATAGAACACCCGGAGTGTGAAGCGTGCTACTTCGAATCTTTAGGTTTTGCGGATCATCAGCAAGGCAAGTAACAGTTTGATCATACCCCTTTATCACCCAGTTTTTATGCATTAGCTCCAATCCTCAAACATTGCATGATTAGGATGTGATTATCATGTGGGTTGGGAAGTAGTTAATGAGGTAGAACCTATTGTCCTGTTATTATCAAACCCTTGGGAGTTACTTCTACGTATTGCTTACATTGTATGCTATGCTCGTAGACGTGGTTTGGGTGAGTGAAATCCATGACAGATGTGAGATTGTTAATTAATGGTTCAACTTAAGGTGGCAACTTGAAGACACATCTGGGTGGATTGTTTGTCGGGCACCTGGAGAATCCAGTGTTGTCCTAGGATATGCCGGAGTACCCGTGTGATAATCCTAAGGTCCGCCACCCAGGCTCAAAGGGAACTAAAATATTTCATGCTAGAAACTTCCGTGTGCACCCACATGCTATTATGGGCTCTAGCATAGCTGAGTAAGTTACGTGAGCTCTCGAAGAGGTGGATCAGCAGGTAGAGGGATGTAGGTTGGTATGGTCTGCCCGGAGTAAAGAGTAAATATTTCTAAAACACTGAGTCTCGGTCATCCGTTTCTCAAACACCCTGTAGTGCGAGAAATCCAACGGAGGAGATCGGGTCTTGTGGGGAAAAGCGCACAAACCTCTGCAGAGTGTACAATCTAATCATGGTTAGCCGTGTCCCCATTTATGGACAATTCTTGAGTATCTAGTACTTGGATTATCATATGTATCTCATCACTCTAAATTAATATTGTTGGGTTGATAATTACTTTTAATTGGGATTGAGTTGGAGGAACCTTCTCAATGATGTTTCAACTACCATGATAGTTAAATAAAAGATATTCCTTAGTTGTAGGGAAAATTTTGTTTTTCGCAAAAGCTATAACCATAGAGCTTTCCACCAGCCAAATATGCATGTAGTGATAGCATTATTCTGTTCTTGCTCTATTGTGTTATATTGCCAGCATATTCCATGTGCTGACCCGTTTTCGGGCTGCAACGTATTATATGGCAGACTTTTTAGACGAGGATTAAGGTTCATTAGGTCGTTGCCGTGTAGCTCAGCTATGCTGTTGGAGTCGATGGACTCACTTTATCTTACAAGCCTTCCGTTGTTATCGTATTAGATGGCCTTAAGCCATATTTATTGTAATAAGCTCTCTTTTGAGACATTCGATGTAATAAGTGTGTGATTGCTACTCTGTTATAAATCCTTCGAGTACCGTGTGTGTGTCAGCATTACCGATCCAGGGATGACACTGAAGCACAGAGACTTGACCGTTTGAGGTTGGGTCGCTACAAGATGGTATCAGAGCACACGCTGAGTGTAGGACACGACCACTAAGCTAAAGCCCTAGATCACTATTCTCTTCTCATTTCTAACTCCTCTCCATTTTCTACTCTTTAGGATGGCGGACGCAAGGAACAAGTTTGCAGAACCGGATGAAGACGCACCTTTTGGACGACACGTGAAGGAAGTCACTAGGTACCTGAACATAGGAATACCAATCTTCACCGAGACTTGCAACGCCACTTTACCAGAAGAGGAGCGATGTATGATTCAAGTTCAAGTTCCAGGAAGGACATTCACTCCAGTCACTAAGCCCATAGAGTTTTCCTTTGATGCACCAACCTGGAGTCTAGGAAAGAGTATGGCAGCTCACATCACCATGGGACGCATTGGAGAAGTTTACCAAAAGGAGCTTAATGATACTATCTACCAGATTTGTGGGCGCCGAGATGAGCAATGGGAGATGATCAGCACCAGGAAAGATATATCAATTACAGCTTTCATCCAGGAGTTAAACCAGCACATTCGTCGCCAGGAGAACCAGATGTGCGCAGGCATGATAGATCTGAAGAAGGTGATCACCAGGATCACGAAACTGGAGGAAGAACTCAAGGCTACACGCGAAGATTATGAGGAAGAAATCTTCGTATTAGTGGAGAAGAATGATGATCTGGAAAGGAAGCTAGGAATATTCATGGGAGACCCCGCACCAGGAGGAGAAGATGAAGAACCCAAGGAGATTCGTCCGGAGGACTACATCATCATCGACGACACCGACTCGGACCCCGATGACAGCGATGATGACTATGAAGACGAAGTTGGAGCAGACATCATGGAGTCTTTGACCGATCAATATTTTTAGTAGACCACCACATCAGTAGTAGTATTCCACCATATATATAGTATAGTCCGAGCACTTTTGTAACGATAGTTAGATCGATTGTATGCCCTTGCTTGATTGACTGAGTGAAATGATTGTGTTTGTCTCATGTGCATATGGGTAGTGTTTCTCTCATTAGACCTCATTCTATTCTAATCTCTTCCCTCTAAAACCCATCAGATGCCTCCGAGACGTGACCCCGGATTTACCTTCCCATCGGAGCTCACTCAGCTGATCCAGCAGCAGAATACCCTGATGCAGTTGGTAGTTCAGAACCAAGGCAACAACAACAACAACAACAACAACAACCCACCACCACCACCAGTTGATAACTTAGCCCGTTTTCTGAGGTTACAACCGCCGGTGTTTTCCAGTAGCACCGAACCCATAGTAGCAGATGATTGGCTCCGTAGGATTGGAAGGGAGTTAACCACTACAGGATGTACCAATGCTGAGCAGGTGCGTTTTTCCACACATCAGTTGGATGGACCAGCAGCCTCATGGTGGGAGAATTACACTGTCACCTACCCTATAGCCACTATTACATGGGACCAGTTTCAGCAAGCTTTCCACACAGCCCATGTCTCAACTGGAGCTATGAGTATGAAGAAGCGTGAGTTTCACAAGGTATGCCAGGGGAACCGTACTGTGGCTCAGTACGCGGATGAGTTTAGCAAGTTATCTCGCTATGCCCCTGACGATTTGGCCACAGATGCCGCAAAGAGGAGAAGTTTATGAAAGGGCTGAATGATGAGATGAGCATGCAGTTGATGGTGGCAACATTCAACATCTACCAGGAGTTGGTAGATAAGGCTCTTACGATTGAAGGGAAACAACGTCAGATTGAGAGCCGTAAGAGGAAGTATGGACAAGGAAGATATAATTCAGGAACTCAGCAGAAGCCTCGCCTAACCCAGAACTCGGGAGGACTTGTTCATAACCATGGAGGCCACACCCACAATGAAGGAAGTACCCATAATCATACTGGCCCAAGGAATGGGAATGGGAATGGAGCAAGCAACAATCAGAACAGTTCCAATCCCGCCACACCCGCCAAGAGAGACCTAAGCCACGTTACTTGCTTCAAGTGTGGGAAGACTGGACACTATGCCACAGAGTGCCCTGAAGCGAAGAATGGAAACGGTAATGGGAGCGCTGGAAAGAAGCCCAATCCATTCAACAAAGGACAAGTGAACCACGTTAACGTGGAGGAGGTTGAAGAGCAGCCAGACGCGGTTATTGGTAAGTTTTTGGTTAAGTCTTTTACTGCCCTTGTTCTTTTTGATACTGGTGCAACACATTCATATGTATCAAGGGGATTCGTGGATAATTTTAAACTGCCAGCCCAAACCCATAGGACCCCTTTGTTAGTAAGTTCACCTGGAGCAGAGTATATGGCTAGTCGATGGTGCGACCAGATACCCTTAACCATTGGTAGCCATGTTTTCCCGTCTGTCCTAATAATATTGGAGTCACAAGGATTGGATGTGATATTAGGCATGGACTGGATTTCAAAGTATGGAGGAAGCATTGACTGTGCTAGTAAGTAGATTTATCTCACCACCTCGGAGGGAAAAATGATTAAGTATGTATCAAGGCATGCGCCTAGGAGTAGCCAAGTAAATACCCTCACGGGAATTGTTCAAGAGGAAGTGCCTGTAGTGAAGGATTACCTGGATGTTTTTCCAGAGGAATTACCAGGTGTCGGTGTCAAAACCGGCGGATCTCGGGTAGGGGGTCCCGAACTGTGCGTCTAGGCCGGATGGTAACAGGAGACAAGGGACACGAAGTTTTACCCAGGTTCGGGCCCTCTTGATGGAGGTAAAACCCTACGTCCTGCTTGATTGATATTGATGATATGGGTGTTACAAGAGTAGGTCTACCACGAGATCAGAGAGGCTAAACCCTAAAAGCTAGCCTATGGTATGATTGTATGTTGTGATTGTTGTTCTACGGACTAAAACCCTTCGGTTTATATAGACACCGGAGAGGGTTAGGGTTACACAAGGTCGGTTACAAAGGAGGAGATATCCATATACGTATTGCCTAGCTTGCCTTCCACGCCAAGTAGAGTCCCATCCGGACACGAGATGAAGTCTTCAATCTTGTATCTTCATAGTCTAACAGTCCGGCAAATGGAGATAGTCCGGCTGTCCGGAGACCCCCTAATCCAGGACTCCCACAGTAGCCCCTGAACCAGGCTTCAATGATGATGAGTCCGGCGTGCAGTTGTCTTCGGCATTACAAGGTGGGTTCCTCTTCAAATTCTGTGTACCTGTCGAAATAATGTCCGGTTCCTTGTGATGGTTCGTACTTCTTGGCTTCTACGCCCAATAATGGCCACCTTCCACGTGTTGAGAGAATGTGAAGAGCTAGGGTGTTTTCACATTTACCCCCTAGCTATGTAAATGGGCTGCCTATTTAAAAATACGAGGATTCAGATCCAAATCACATCATCCTCCCCTGCCGAGTCTTCATCGGAGCATGCCCGACAGAGATCCATTCCACCATGGCCGGTCGACACAGCTCCTCCTCTCGCACCCCTAGTTCCAAGCCTGGAGATTGGGAGAGATGTTCCATCCCGCACAACAAATTGGTGATGCTTTAGTCCAAGGGATTCCTTCCCCCAGCGTACCTGGTCCCTGTTCGAGCCGGGATTGCCACCTATAATGGCGGAGAGCAAGCGGAGAGCCGTCCCAATCCCTCCAAGGGAGAGCGGGTATGCCTTGTCCCTTATCTGGTAAGAGGGCTCAGATTCCCAATCCATCCGTTTCTCCGGGGGCTTCTAGAGTTCTATGGCCTCCAGCTGCACAACCTTACGCCTGCCTCCCTGCTGCATATCGCGGGATTCATAGCCCATTGCGAGTTATTCTTGGGCTGTGAGGCTCATTTCGCTTTGTGGAAGAAGCTGTTCTGCCTTGTGCCCCGTTCTAAGAAGGGATCAATGTATCAAGTGGGCGGAGCCGAAGTGTGGCGTATTGCTGGGACCAGATACCTATCCGGGACCCTGAAGAAGACGTCCAAAGACTGGCCTTCAGAATGGTTTTATATAGAAGATGTCCCCCTTCCAGACCCTATTCGGATCGGCCTTCCTGAGTTTGACAATGCCCCTTTGAAGAAGCGCCAGAGCTGGCATCCACGGAGCCCCCTGGAGGAAGACGACCGGGACATTCTTTATCTGATGAGCCGGATAAGCTCTTTAGCTCGATCCGGATTGACCATGATCGTGGTCATGGCTATATGCCTTATGTGGGGGGTGCAGCCGCTCCAGTATGGAGGCCACCCCATGTGGGACTTCAACGGGGAAGATGACGCCACCCGCCACGGCCGCAAAGGGCCGGGATCGACTGCGGACTTGACAAAGATCTTGTCCACTTTGTACAAGGGAGAAGATGAGGATTTCCTTCGTGTCAACCTGCAGGGAGGATTCTCCATGTACAATCCTCCGAGCTGGGTAAGCAGAGATTTTTTTCTCGCCCATCCATTTCATATTCCCGTACTTTAAGTATTCATTCTAGCGATTTCATCATAGGAGCTGCGCCAGGAAGTAAAGGAGATAACCAGTCCTCCTCCACAGCCCGAGGACCCAGGACGATCCCTTGATCCGGCCTCCCAGGAGGATCCGGACATATCAGTGGAACTAATCGATGGGGTATTTTACCAAGGGAGTAATGACAATACCTTGGCGGCAATTACAGCCGATTACCCTGGGCTAGTTCCAGCCTCACAGGTGACTGAGACCGAAGTCCCAGCATATAACAAGGGATCCATCCTTGTGCTCTTTTTTATTGCCATATAACAGCCGTGTTTTGCAGGGGAGGCCCTCGGGGCAGAAGGCCGAGCCTGTGGCAACTAGCCAACAAGGGGCCGCTGGGCCAGGCAGGCTGAAAAGATCCGCAGTCCGGATTGAGGCACCAGCGCAGTGGTATAGCACGCCGTCTTTATTGCAAGACATCATTTACAGAGGCATATTAACGCTCAGGCCTTCTTTTCAGGAGAAAGAGCGCTCGCCGGACTATACCCGGAGAGGCTACCAACCGCGCCTCCACAAGCCAGGCTCCAAGGCCGGACTCGGGGGTGGGAACGAGTACAAGGCATGCACCGGGTGCTCCTCCGACAAAGGATACGGATAGACTGTCCGCCACCCATTCCGAGGTGGAAAGTGCTATGAACCATAGGCGTCGCCGGACTGTTCTTCGTGACGCTTGTTTCTCCCAAGAGGCTTTGGATGCCTTCAACTCGGGAGATGCGCACCTCCGTGCCGCTCAAAATGGTCTAGCCAGAGCCACGGAGCAGTATGTAAAAGACATATGGGTGAGAAAATTTGATGATTATATATATCAGTAGCCCCTGAGACTTGAAACAGTTAGGATAACTGATTTAAGGATCATTTGTTATGTAGGTTCTTACAGAAAAGAATACTCAACTATCCCAGGAGCTGGAAGAGTGCAAAGCCCAACTTCAGGCCGCACTGTCCGCCGCAGGGGAGCCCAAAGAGACCCCCGCTGGTAACATATCCGTCAAATGATAAGTATCATATTAGAGTGCGGCTTTATATTCAAATCTGACGATAAAATTGCAGATGACGCTGGAGTGAATTCGGATAAGCAGCAGCTCAAACGCCAGCTAAAGGCTGGTGAGAGCGTGCTAACGAGGGTGAGGCAGGAGAAGAATGATCTTCAAGATTCCAACACCAAGCTGGGCGTGGAACTAAAAGATGTTCGTGCCCAACTGTCGGACTCTGTTAAGGAGAATCGGCGGCTTCGACGTGGCATATTTAGTAAGTGCTTGAACGAACTTTGAAAAAGAGTTCAGCGAGGAAGCTGGCTGACAGAGTTATGTCTGTAGGTATGCTTAACAGGACGTCCTGCCGAGGAGATGCCTAGTTAACCGGGTGATCTTCTTCCCGAGCTCGCACAGTTGCACGAACGAGTTCGGCAGGTGATGCAAGGCATTGCCCAGGCCTTGTGGCCGTCCGTCTACATGCCCGAAGGCCTTGGAGAGCTTGCAGAAAAGCTGAAGGGAGCACGGTGGGGTTTCCGATTATGGAAGATATAGGCCTGTCGTCAGGGCGCCAAGGAGGCTTGGGCAATGGTGAAGACACGGTACACGAAGGCTGACCCGAACCACATGGCCGAAGTCGGACCTGTGGGGCCTGACGGCAAGGAGATCCCTGTGAATTTAGTGTACGGCCAAGTAGAATTGGCCGCAAAGTATTCCCAACAGGACTGTAGACTAGACAGCCTATTAGATGGCATTGAGGAGGAATTCAACCAGTCAAATTGACTATGTAATTTTAAAGTGACATGTATGATGCCTTCTAGCTGGATTGTAGATCGTTTGTCATGGCGGACCTTTTCGCTTCAACCTCGGGACCCGACAGTCCAGAGTGTATCCGAATACCCTCGCGGTTATGTAAGAATCGGGGCATGCGTGGAGACTAGGCGTAGGGGTCATTAGTGCTTTATCAGACAAGTGCCCAACTAGTTATGTTATATTACATGGGTAGTAAGAAACATCTTCCAGAGAGAATAGTTCTGTTAAGGGTTCCTTTCCCTGGGTAGGCATGCCCTAAAGTGCATGTCCGGCCTGCGACGAGAGGCGCAGAAAAAACATCTGGGGGCAGATATGGATAATAAATAAAAGTCATCTTTTGTTCACCGACCGAATATTCTCATAAGAACACTAGCTTTCGGCTTCACCCAGTCTGAGGTACACGTCTGACTGACCCGGCGGTAACAATCGCAGTGGTGCTCCCCTTATGCCCTAGCCGAATTAACGGGAACATAGGGCATAAATA
This sequence comes from Triticum aestivum, assembly GCF_018294505.1. Classification (NCBI taxonomy): domain Eukaryota; kingdom Viridiplantae; phylum Streptophyta; class Magnoliopsida; order Poales; family Poaceae; genus Triticum; species Triticum aestivum. Next base: position 342,598,318 of record NC_057800.1, on the reverse strand, counting down.
CAAGAGCCAGGCAACCCATCTTGGCCAAAACTTAAGTCATATCGATGCATATAATGGTGAAAAAAGGTACATGCGGAAGCATAACGCATGTGTTGGGCGTGATGCCTAGGTAAATAATTTAAGGTTCTGTGAAAGAAGCCCCCAGGTGTAGAGAGTGCGGCTAGCACATCTGCTATGTACAAGTGAGGCACAAGGTGACCCTTGAAGGCCTAGAGGAATAAAAAAAAGAAAGGGAAACAAGACAGATGACACATATGCAGAAAATGGACAAAGGAAGGGGACTAACATAAAGTCCAGTGCTAGGCGTAGAATCTTCGAAGCCTGGCTGCATTCCATGGGTTCGGCTCGAGTCGACTAGTCGATGCGTCCTGTAGTCGGTACGCTCCGCCGGTCAGAACTTGGTCGATGATGAAGGGACCTTCCCATTTTGGCTCAGCCGGAGAACTAGTTCGCCAATGTTATAAGTTTTGGCTCATACTTCTCTGCTTTGGTATCTGCGAGCCTGTTGCTGGTAAAATGCGAAACAGGCTTTGGCTACATCGCGCTCTTCCTCCAAGGTGTCTAGACTGTCCTGCCGATCGAGCTCGGCTTCTCTTTCTTCGTACATGCGCACTCGAGGTGAGTCATGAATTATGTCACAGGGCAAGACTGCCTCTGTGCTGTACACCATGAAAAATGGTGTGTATCCGGTACTACGATTCGGTGTGGTCCGCAGCCCCCAGAGTACGGAGTCGAGCTCCTCTACCCAGTGTGTGTCAGACTCTGTTAAGGAGCGCACTAGTCTGGGTTTAATGCCGCTCATTATAAGACCATTTGCTCGTTCTACTTGATCGTTGGTTTGTGGGTGGTAGACTGAAGCATAATTGAGCTTGATGCCCATTTTGCTGCACCAGAGTTTTACCTTGTTGGCCGTGAAGTTCGTGCCGTTATCAGCGATTATGCTGTGGGGGACGTCGTAGCGATGTACAACCTCGGATATGAAATCTATCACCGGTCCGGATTCGGCTGTTTTAACCGGTTTTGCCTCTATCCATTTGGTGAATTTTTCCACCATGACCAATAAGTATTTTTTCTTGTGGGTTCCACCTTTAAGAGGCCCAACCATGTCAAGCCCCCAGACCGCAAAGGGCCATGTAATGGGGATTGTTCGAAGGGCGGTGGGTGGCATATGGCTTTGATTTGCAAAGAGCTGGCAACCGGCGCAACGCTGGACTAAGTCATGTGCGTCTGCCGGGCCGTTGGCCAATAGAATCCTGTACGGAAGGCCTTGCTCACAAGAGCCTGGGCTGCAGCGTGATGACCGCCGAGTCCGGCATGAATTTCTGCCAAAAGGTCCCGTCCTTCCTCTTCGGAGATGCACCGTTGAAGGACTCCGGTAGCGCTTTTTTTGTACAATTCTCCCTCGTGGACCCTGTAGGCCTTTGATCGCCGCACTATGCAGCGTGCCTCATTTTGGTCCTCCGGGAGTTCTTGTCTAGTTAAGTAGGCCAGGAATGGTTCTGTCCACGGGGCAATAATGGCCATTATTTCGTGGGTTGATTATGTTATTTCGGTGGCGGAGCCGCCGATTGTGTCAGAGAGTTTAATATCAGGTATTTTGGCCAGGTCCGGACTATTGTTACCGATGTCCCCTTCCCATGATACGGATGCCTTGAAAAGCCTTTCCAGAAAAATGTTGGGAGGGACCGCGTCGCGTTTGGCGCCAATGCGGGCAAGGATATCCGCCGCCTGATTGTTTTCCTGGGCCACATGGTGAAATTCGAGCCCTTCGAACCGAGCTGACATTTTCAGGATGGCATTGCGATAAGCGGCCATTTTTGGATCCTTGGCATCAAAGTCTCCATTTATTTGGGATATTGCGAGGTTTGAATCCCCGCGCACCTCTAGGTGTTGAATGCCCATGGGTACTGCCATCCGAAGACCATGTAGAAGGGCCTCATATTCGGATGCGTTATTGGAGTCCGTATACATTATCTATAATACGTATTGAATGGTGTCTCCTGTTGGGGATGTCAAAACGACGCCAGCCCCCAAACCAGCCAACATTTTGGAGTCGTCGAAGTGCATGATCCAGTTTGAATATGTACCGTACTCTTTGGGGAGTTCGGCTTCCGTCCATTCAGCGACGAAGTCTGCCAAAACTTGCGATTTAATAGCTCGCCGTGGCTTGTAAGTTATGTCGAACTGGAGGAGCTCAATGGCCCATTTGGCAATCCGGCCCGTCGTGTCGCGGTTGTTTATAATATCGTTAAGTGGTACTTCCGAGGCCACCGTTATCGAACACTCTTGAAAGTAGTGTCGCAGCTTCCAGGATGCCATGAATACCGCGTACGCTATCTTTTGATAATGCGGGTACCGTGATTTGCATGGAGTAAGGACAGTGGACACATAGTAAACCGGCTTTTGAAGGGGAAATTTGTGTCCGTCCACTTCTCTCTCAACGACAAGCACTGCGCTTACTACTTGATGAGTTGCCGCAATGCATAATAGCATTGGTTCGCCAATGTTTGGCGCGGCCAGGACTGGGTTTGTTGCCAATATGGCCTTTATTTCGTTGAGTCCGGCCGTGGCGGCGTCCGTCCACTCGAAGTGTTCAGTGCGCCGGAGGAGGTGATAAAGGGGTAATGCCTTTTCTCCCAGGCGGGAGATAAAGTGGCTTAGAGCCGCCATGCATCTAGTCAATTTTTGTGTTTGTTTGAGGTCTGTTGGGGTAGCCAACTGTGACAATGCTCGAATTTTGGCTGGATTGGCTTCAATACCTCTACTGGAGACAACGAATCCCATGAGCTTTCCTGCTGGTACGCCAAAAACGCATTTTTCCGGATTGAGCTTGATGTCATACGTTCGGAGGTTGTCGAGTGTGAGCCTCAAGTCGTCTACTAGAGTTTCGACATGCTTGGTTTTAACGACCACGTCATCCATGTATGCCTCCACTATTTTGCCGATCTGGTTTGCCAGGCATCTCTGAATCATGCGCTGATATGTTGCACCGGCGTTTTTTAGCCCGAAGGGCATTGTGTTGAAGCAGAATGGGCCGTATGGTGTGATGAATGCCATTGCGGCTTGGTTTGGCTCTGCCATTTTGATTTGATGGTAGCCGGAGTATGCGTCGAGGAAATACAACGAATCGTGTCCTGTGGTAGCATCGATGATTTGATCGATGCGGGGGAGGGGGAAGGGATCCTTTGGGCAGGCCTTATTGAGGTCCTTAAAATCGACGCACAAGCGCCAGGATTTGTCCTTCTTTGGTACCATCACCAGGTTTGCTAGCCAGTCCGGATGTTTTATATCTCTGATGAATCCGGCCTCTAGTAGCTTGGCTAGTTCCTCTCCCATGGCTTGTCTTTTAGGCTCGGAGAAACGTCGAAGAGCCTGTTTGACTGGCTTGAATCCTTTTAGGATATTCAGGCTGTGTTCGGCCAGCCTGCGTGGGATTCCTGGCATGTCTGAAGGGTGCCAGGCAAAAAATGTCCAAGTTCTCACGTAGGAAATATCGCAGTGCGGTGTTGACATCAGGGTTTAATTGTGTCCCGATGGAAGCTATTTTTGTAGGGTCCGTTGGATGGACTTGGAATTTGACTATTTCATCCGCCGGTTTAAAGGAGGTAGACTTGGATCTTTTATCGAGTATCATGTCATCCCTGTTCACCGTGGAGCGCAGCGCAGTTAGTTCTTCGGCCACTAGGGCTTCGGATAGTGCCTCAAGGGCCAGTGCAGCTGTCTTATTTTCGGCACGGAGTGCTATGTCCGGATCACTAACAAGAGTGATGATTCTGTTGGGCCCGGGCATTTTGAGCTTCATGTACCCGTAATGGGGTATGGCTTGGAAGATTGTAAACGCCTCCCGCCCTAATAGAGCATGGTATCCGCTGCTGAACGGGGCCACTTGGAATGTAATTTCTTCGGACCTGTAATTATCCGGCGTGCCGAACACCACGTCTAGTGTGATTTTTCCAACGCAATGCGCTTCCCGACTGGGGATGATTCCTCTAAAGGTTGTGCTGCTTTGCTTAATGCGGCTCCAGTCTATTTCCATCTTTTGAAGAGTTTCCTCATAAATGAGGTTTAATCCGCTGCCGCCGTCCATGAGTACCTTGGTGAGTCGAAACCTGTCCATGATTGGACTGAGGACCAGTGCGGCTGGTACTCAGGCTATTCGGATTTTAGGTTCGTCACTGGCATTGAAGGTAATAGACGTGTCGCTCCAAGGATTTGTTTCTGCTATGTGGCAGATTTAGGACGTGCTGCGGAGTGTTTGCTTCCGTCTATTATTTGACGCGAAGGTCTCAAAGACCGTTAAGACCGTATTGTTGTCCTCGGGGTGGTGCTCTGTGGTTTTTGGGAGGAGTAGATCCTCACCACTTTTGGCCACCTGCCGGAGTATCCAGCATGCTCTAAGGCTGTGCGTTGGTGTCGCATCCGCTGTACTATGAATTTTGCAGGGTCCGTTGAGCCATCCCTCCAGTACGGTTCCTTACCCCATAGAGGGCTTTTGCTTTTTGGTAGTTAACCCAGGTGTATTGTGATAGTGCACCCTTTTATTTCGGATAGGGTTTGTATTCAGGGCCGGATTATCCCAAAATTTTATTTTGGTTTTCCAAGCGCCTTCCATCGCACAGTACTTTCGTACTATGGACACGAAGTCGGCGAAGCGTGTAATTTCGCGACAACTTATGGCGTTGAGGACTCCCTTGTTCGTGCAATTATTGTAGAAGAATGAGATTGCGTCTTCCTCACGGCAGTCCTTTATCCTGTTCTTGACCAGGAGGAATCTGGCCCAGTAATGGTGTACTGTTTCTTCGGGCTCTTGCCTAATTTGGGATAGATTGTGTATGTTTGGGTGGGTGGGTGGAATTGAATCCGAATCCTCACCCAATCTGAGGCTCAATGGCCAAGGAGTTTCCGAACTCGAAAGTTTGGATTCTTGGATGTTTTCCAGTAAATCTAGCCCGCTGCCTGATTCTAGGTTCAGGCTTTGAGTGACATCCTTCCCTCCGTGGGTATCCGGCTTGGGGGGATCGGGAATCCGGATGTAGCTAGTACTTAAGATGGATGAAGGGTTGCCGCATTGTTCTTCCACCACTGCAACATGATGGGTGACCTGGGGAGAGTTAATTTCTCTCAGATCGGGTTGAGGCCCAATCTGATCGTAGTCTGTAGCGACTCCCAGGGCGGCGATGCGATCCAAGAGCTCATTCAGGGAAGAGAGCTCCATTGGATCTAACTGCTCGGCGAGTTCCGAGTTGACATGAAGATTGCTTTCGATGACCCGAGAAGTCATCATCGGTGCAGCGGCCGAACAGGCGGTCATAAGAAAACCACCTAGCCGGAGAGTTTGGCTGATAGCCAGGGCTCCCTCAGCAATAGTGCCGTCTTTAAAGACGGGACGAGACATCCTTCCTGGTGGCGACGGCACAACGGAACTCTCAATGAAAGCACTAATGTCGGGGTCAAAACCGGCGGATCTCGGGTAGGGGGTCCCGAACTATGCGTCTAGGCCGGATGGTAACAGGAGAGAAGGGACACGAAGTTTTACCCAGGTTCGGGCCCTCTTGATGGAGGTAAAACCCTACGTCCTGCTTGATTGATATTGATGATGTGGGTGTTACAAGAGTAGATCTACCACAAGATCAAAGAGGCTAAACCCTAAAAGCTAGCCTATGGTATGATTGTATGTTGTGATTGTTGTCCTACAGACTAAAACCCTTCGGTTTATATAGACACCAGAGAGGGTTAGGGTTACACAAGGTCGGTTACAAAGGAGGAGATATCCATATACGTATTGCCTAGCTTGCCTTCCACGCCAAGTAGAGTCCCATCCGGACACGAGACGAAGTCTTCAATCTTGTATCTTCATAGTCTAACAGTCCGGTCAATGGAGATAGTCCGGCTGTCCGAAGACCCCCTAATCCAGGACTCCCACACCAGGCATGCCACCGGATCGAGACATCGAGTTTTTGATAGAACTGATGCCAGCCACCGGGCCTATATCAAAGAGACCCTACCGGATGCCCGTGAATGATCTGGAAGAGATTAAGAAGCAGATCAAGGAGTTATTGGAGAAAGGTTACATTCGACGGAGTTTATCACCATGGGGAGCCCCAGTGCTTTTGGTTGAGAAGAAGGATAAGTATTTGAGGATGGTTGTTGATTATCGTGCATTGAATGAGGTGACAATCAAGAACAAATACCCACTGCCGATGATCAATGATTTGTTTGACCGGCTGCAAGGTGCTAAGGTGTTTTCAAAGATCGATCTGCGATCAGGATATCACCAGTTGAAGATTCGAGAGAAGGATATACCAAAGACAGCATTCACCACACGGTACGGGTTGCATGAGTATACGGTCATGTCATTCAGACTGACTAACGCCCCTGCTTATTTCATGAGCATGATGAACAAGGTGTTCTTGGAATATTTGGATAAGTTTATTGTGGTGTTCATTGACGATATAATGGTATACTCGAAGAATGAGGAGGAGCACGAAGAGCATTTGCGTTTAGTTCTCGAGAAACTCAGGGAACACCAGTTGTATGCCATGTTCAGCAAATGTGAGTTTTGGTTGAAGGAGGTCGGATTCCTTGGACATGTTATATCAGGAGAAGGTGTAGCAGTAGATCCTACCAAGGTTCAGTCAGTTACTGAATGGTTGGCACCCACTTCAGTTAGTGAGATCCGCAGTTTTCTTGGACTTGCGGGATACTATCGGAGATTCATTGAGAATTTTTCCAAGATTGCGAAGCCAATGATGGAGTTATTGAAGAAGGATACCAAATTTAAATGGACAGAAGAATGTGAGGCAAGTTTCCAGGAGTTAAAGAAACGTTTGATGACAGCTCCAGTATTGATTCTGCCGGATATATGTAAAGAGTTTCAAGTGTATTGCGATGCCTCTCGCCTAGGACTTGGGAGTGTGCTTATGCAAGACAGAAGAGTTATTTTGTATGCCTCACGACAACTAAAACCGCACGAATTGAATTATGCCACGCATGATTTGGAGTTAGCAGCTGTGGTGCATCCGCTCAAGACTTGGAGACATTACCTTATTGGAAATCGTTGTGATGTGTACACAGATCATAAGAGTTTGAAGTACATTTTCACACAGAAGGAGTTGAACCTTAGGCATAGGAGATGGTTGGAGCTTATAAAGGATTATGATATGAGCTTCATTATCATCAAGGCAAGGCCAATGTCGTAGCCGACGCTTTGAGCCGGAAGAGCTATGCTAATACCCTAATAAGCACAGGATTGCCAAAGGAGTTAGCAGAGGATCTCAAGGAACTTCGATTGGAGATTGTTCCTAGGGGTTTTGTTGCAACAATGGAGGTTCAGTCTACGTTGTTAGGAAAGATTCGAGAAGCTCAGAAGGATGACAAAGAGATTGCTGAGATAAAGGAGAGAATGGGCTAAGGAAAGGCCAAAGGTTTTTGTGAGGATGAGCACGACACCTTATGGTTTGAGGACCGTATTTATGTGCCCAATAACACAGAGATCAGGAAGTTAATACTTCAGGAGGCTCATGACTCACCATACTCGATACACCCCGGAAACACCAAGATGTATTTGGATCAGAAGGAGCGTTTCTGGTGGTCTGGTATGAAGAAAGATATTTCCGAGTATGTAGCCGTATGTGATGTATGTCAGAGAGTGAAGGCTGAACATCAAAAGCCAGCAGGATTGTTACAACCTATGCCGATACCCAAATGGAAGTGGGAAAAGCTTGGCATGGATTTTATCACCGGATTGCCCAGGACCAAATCAGGATATGATTCTATATGGGTAGTAGTTGATCGCTTGACCAAAGTAGCTCACTTTATCCCAGTGAAAACCACTTATACAAGTGCGAAGATGGCCAAGATATACATGACCAGGATCGTATGTCTGCATGGAGTTCCTAGGACCATCGTATCAGATAGAGGAACACAGTTTACCTCAAAGTTTTGGCATCAACTGCACCAGACTTTGGGAATGAGGTTGGAGTTCAGTACAGCATTCCACCCGCAGATGGATGGACATACCGAGAGAGTCAACCAGATTCTGGAGGATATGTTGCGAGCCTGTGCGCTAGATTATGGATCTAGTTGGGATGACAATTTTCCCTACGCGGAGTTCTCATACAACAATAGCTATCAAGCCAGTTTAAAGATGCCACCGTTCGAAGCCTTGTATGGACGAAGGTGCAGAACACCGTTGTTATGGGAGGAAGTTGGAGACCGTCCATTGTTTGGACCAGATTTGATCAAGGAGTCTGAAGAAAAGGTTAAGTTGATTAGAGATAGACTGAAGATAGCTCAGTCCAGGCAGAAGAGTTATGTAGACTCGAAATGCAAGGAAATAACCTATGAAATTGGAGATAGAGCATATCTATGAGTGTCACCCCTGCGAGGAGTGAAACGTTTTGGAGTTAAGGTAAAATTAGCCCCGAGATTTGTAGGACCGTACCAAATTTTGGAACGCATGGGAGAAGTTGCCTACAAGTTGGAGTTACCTGAAGGACTGTCTGGAGTTCATGATGTGTTCCATGTTTCCCAATTGGAGAAGTGTCATGCTAAGATGGCTGATATACCATCAAGAGATACGGTGCCCTTGGAGGCGATTCAGTTGGACAATGATCAGACCTACGAGGAGAAGCCAATCAGGATTCTTGAATTTGTCAGCCGAGTCACCCGCAACAAGGTTATCAAGTTTTGCAAAGTTCAGTGGAGTCATCATACCAAGGATGAAGCCACCTGGGAACGAGAGTATGATCTTCGCAAAGACCACCCGCAACTATTTTCTAGCCAACCCGAATCTCGAGGGCGAGATTCATCTTAAGGAGGGTAGGTTTGTAACATCCCAACTTTTCAATTTGGAATGTTATACATAGATCATTCATGCATATCATATTTTATTGAATATCGTTTCGCGATCCTCGAAATCCTAAGCAACTCAAGGACCCTCGGAGAGAGTTGGGGATTTCCCTATTTTCATATTTGAGTTTTAACAAATATTGAAACGAGGATTTTTGGTTTTAATTATTTTTCTCTCCGAAAATATTTTCATATTAAAATATATGAGAGGAGATAATATGACTTCTCCAAAATAAATGAAATATTGGAGGAAAAATATTAAAATCAAATATTTGATTTTATTCGGAGTTTATTGCTATTTTACTTGAATTAGAAAAATTGCAAGTTTTTCAAAGTTGCATTTTAGGGCCAAGAAAATGTTCGTCTTGTTCTAAATATTTTATTTAGACGGTGAATATTTGTTTTGGCATTTTTAGTTTTTTTATTTTATTTTATAGGATTTTTTTAGTTTCGGCAAAATTATATATATATAAAAAAGTTTCCTCCACCGACTGGGCCATAGCCCAAGTCAGCCGACCCACCTCCCCGTGCCATCTCCTTCCAGGAGAACGGGAGCGCGCCGCCGCCCGCGAGGCCGAGTCCGGCCGGGACTCTCCCTCCCCGCGCCGCTTGCCTCCTTGTCCAAGCAAGCACCCCCCCTCCTATAAGTACCCCGCCCCCGCCCCCGATTTCCGCCACCACCGCCGCACCCCGCCGCAACAGGAGCCGCCCCGCGCCACCCCGCCTTTGCTGCGCCGCCGCCGCCCGTTGCCGCGTCGCCACTGCCGAGCGCTGCTCCTGCCACCCGCGCCGCCCACCGCCACAGCCCCGCCTCGCCGGAGTCGCCACCCCGCCTCGCCGGACCTCACCGGAGGTAAAGCCGCCGTTCATTTTTTTAAAAAGAACCGATCTGATTTTTTTAAAAAACCCTAGGTTTTTTTGAATAGATTGGTTCGCCGGTTTTTCTCAGTTTAGTTATTTAGTGGACGTTTGTCCGTATGTTTGTTTTAACGAACGGTGTTCACTCGTTAGCCGCAGACAGCGAACTTCATTCGTTACCCTATTCGTTAGTTTTTCTTTTTCTCGGATTTTCCGCGATTATTTTCGCTCGCGATTTCTGATCCGATTTTCGTTTTAGTTTATCTTTTCGCTCGTTTGTCGGAATCAGGCGATTCAAGCGCCTAGATCTTCATCTCGAAACCCTCTTACTGTTTAATCAACTTGAACAAGGTTTTGACACTATGAAATTTGACTTTAGTCCAGAATAGTAAACGGACCTTGTTTCTTTCACAGTTTGAGTTTCATTGCCCCGTTTGATTTGATTCTTTTTGCAAACCAGAGTTCTTAAGTTGAACTTTCTGGTTAGACCTTCTTATTTGAGTTTTATCCATGCTTCTTTGCTTGATTGCTTATGTATGCTATTGCTTGTTTGCGATAGAACACCCGGAGTGTGAAGCGTGCTACTTCAAATCTTTAGGTTTTGCGGATCATCAGCAAGGCAAGTAACACTTTGATCATACCCCTTTATCACCAAGTTTTTATGCATTAGCTCCAATCCTCAAACATTGCATGATTAGGATGTGATTAACATGTGGGTTGGGAAGTAGTTAATGAGGTAGAACCTATTGTCCTGTTATTATCAAACCCTTGGGAGTTACTTCTACGTATTGCTTACATATCTATGCTATGCTCGTAGACGTGGTTTGGGTGAGTGAAATCCATGAAAAATGTGAGATTGTTAATTAATGGTTCAACTTAAGGTGGCAACTTGAATACACATCTGGGAAGATTTGGAAGATGCCTTTAGATACAACTTCCAAGGTACCTATGTACGGCCCCAGACGCCGATGACCTCAGTCACATAGTCCAGCAACCCGGAGGGTCAACCCGGTAACTCTAGACAAGGTTCCTAATCAAAAAGAACCAAATTGTTGACTGTCCGGACGCCGAAGCCCTCGCGGCCTTTAAACACAGCTCTGCAATGAATGGCTCGCCCGATACCTTGAATCATCCAGCGCTCCTCTTCTGGTAAAGTGGCGTTGTACGTTTCGGTGAAGCTTGGTATTCCAATGTTCAGGTACTTAGTGACTTCCTTCAAGTGTCGTCCAAAAGGTGCTTCTTCATCCAGTTGGGCAAACTTGTTCCTTGCGTCTGCCATCCTAAAGAGTAGAAAATGTAGAGGAGTCGGAAATGAGAAGAGAGCAGTGATCTAGGGCTTAGCTTAGTGGTCGTGTCCTACACTCAGTGTGTGCTCTGATACCATCTTTGTAGCGACCCGACCTCAAACGGTCAAGTCTCTGTGCTCCAGTGTCATCCCTGGATCGGCAATGCTGACACACACAGTACTCGAAGGATTTATAACAGAGTAGCAATCACACACTTAATAGATCGATGTCTCCAAAGGAGAACTTATTACAATAAATATGGCTTAAGGCCATCTAATTCGATAACAGTGGAAGGCTTGGAAGATAAAGTGAGTCCATCAACTCCAACAACATAGCTGAGCTGCATGGTAACGACCTAACAAACCTTACTCCTCGTCTGAAAAGTCTGCAATGTGATATGTTGCAGCCCGGAAATGGGTCAGCACATGGAATATGCTCGCAATGTAACACAGTAGAGGAATGAACAGAAATAATGCTAACACTATATGCATATTTGGCTGGTGGAGGCTGTATGGTTATAATGTTTTTGCGAAAAGCCAATTTTTCCCTACAACAAAGGAATAAGTTTTATTTTAACTATCATGGTAGTTGAAACATCATTGAGAAGGTTCCTCCAACTCAATCCCCATTAAAGTAGTTCATTAACCCAACAAATTAATTTAGAGTGATGAGATTCAGTAGGAAAATCCAAGTACTAGATACTCAAGATTGTCCATAACCGGGGACACGGCTAACCATGATTAGATTGTACACTCTGCAGAGGTTTGTGCACTTTTCCCCACAAGACTTGATCTCCTCCGTTGGATTTATCGCACTACATGATGTTTGAGAAACGGATGACCGAGACACAGTCTTTCAGAAGCATTTACTCTTTACTCTGGGTGGACAGTTACACCTACTTTCCCTCTACATCTGCTAGCCCACCACTGAAAGAGGTCACACAACTTACTCGTACTATGCCAGAGCGCATAATGGCTTGTGGCTGCACACGGAAGTTTCTAGCATGAATAATCTCAAGATCCCTTTGAGCCAGGGCGGCGGATCGTAGGATGATCACACGGGTACTCTGGGATATCCTAGGACAACACTGGATTCTCCAGGTGCCCAAACAAGCAATCCACCCAGATGTGTATTAAAGTTGCGACCTTATGTTGAACCATTAAATAACAATCTCACATCTGTCATGGATACACTCAAACCCAATCCACGTCTACGATCATAGCATAACAATATAAGCAACATAGAGGTAACCCGCGGGGGTGTGAGGTCGGCGAGGGTCGGTGGGTGGTCTTTGCGAAGATCATCCTCTCGTTCCCAGGTGGCTTCATCCTCGGTATGGTGGCTCCACTGAACTTTGCAAAATTTGATAACCTTGCTGCGAGTAACTTGGCTGGCAAACTCTAAAATCTTGGCAGGCTTCTCCTCATACGTCAAATCACTGTCAAACTGAATTGCTTCCAGTGGCACTGTATTTCTCAAAGGAATCTCGGCCATCTCTGCATGACACTTCTTCAAGTGGGAAACATGAAACACATCATGTACTCCTGACAGTCCTTCGGGTAACTCCAACTTGTAGGCAACTTCTCCCATGCATTCCAAAACACGGTACGGTCCCACAAATCTTGGGGCTAATTTCCCCTTAACTCCAAAATGTTTAACTACTCGAAGAGGTGACACTCACAGATACGCTCTGTCTCCGATTTCATAGGCTACCACCTTGCATTTTGAATCTGCATAACTCTTCTGCCGAGACTGAGCTACCTTCAGCCTATCTCGAATTAGTTTAACCTTCTCTTCTAATTCCTTAATCAAATCTGGTCCAAACAACTGGCAGTCTCCAACTTCATCCCACATCAACGGTGTTCAGCATCTTCTCCCATACAATGCTTCGAACGATGTCATCTTCAAACTGGCCTGGTAGTTGTTGTTGTATGAGAACTCTGTGTAGGGCAAATTATCGTCCCAACTAGATCTGTAGTCTAATGCACAAGCTTTCAACATGTCCTCCAGAATCTGATTGACTCTCTCAGTCTTTCCATCTGTCTGCGGATGAAAAGTTGTACTGAACTCCAGTCTGGTACCCAAGGTCTGGTGCAACTGATGCCAAACCTTTGAGGTAAATTGTGTTCCTCTATCTGATACGATGGTCCTCGGAACTCCATGTAGACATACGATCCTGGTCATGTATATCTTGGCCAACTTTGCACTTGTATACATGGTTTTTACGGGGATAAAGTGAGCCACTCTGGTCAAGCGATCAACTACTACCCATATAGAATCATATCCTGATTTGGTCTTGGGCAATCCGGTGATAAAATCCATGCCAAGCTTATCCCACTTCCATTTGGGTATCGGCATAGGCTGTAGTAACCCTGCTGGCTTTTGATGTTCTTCCTTCACTCTCTGACATACATCACATACGGCTACATACTCGGCAATATCCTTCTTCATACCAGTCCACCAACGCTCCTTCAAATCCAAATACATCTTAGTGTTTCCGGGGTGTATCGAGTATGGCGAGTCATGAGCTTCCTGTAGTATCAACTTCCTGATCTCTGCATTATTGGGCACATATATACGGTCCTCAAACCACAAGGTGTCGTGCTCATCCTCACGAAACCCTTTGGCTTTCCCTTCACTCATCTTCTTCTTTATCTTAGTGATATCTTTGTCATCCTTCTGAGCTTCTCGAATCTTTGCCAATAGCGTTGATTTAACCTCCAACGTTGCCAGAAACCCTTTAGGAACTATTTCCAATCGAAGTTCCCTAAGATCCTCGGCTAACTCCTTTGGCATCTCTCTGCTTATGAGGGTGTTAACGTAACTCTTACGGCTCAAAGCATCTGCTACGACATTGGACTTTCCTGGATGATAATGCAGCTTCATATCATAATCCTTTATGAGCTCCAACCATCTCCTCTGCCAGAGGTTAAGCTCCTTCTGTGTGAAGATGTACTTCAAACTCTTGTGATTCATGTATACATCGCAACAGTTTCCGATGAGAAAGTGTCTCCAAGTCTTGAGCACATGCACCACAGCTGCTAACTCCAAATCATGTGTGGCATAATTTAACTCATGCGGTTTCAGTTGTCGTGAGGCATACGAAACAACTCTTCCGTCCTGCATCAGTACTCCTCCAAGTCCTAAGCGAGAAGCATCGCAATACACTTGGAAGTCCTTGCGTATATCTGGCAGAATCAACACTGGGGCTGTAGTCAAACGTTTCTTCAGCTCCTGCAAACTTGCTTCACATTCTTCAGTCTAATGGAATTTAGTATCTGTAACATCCCAAATTTTCAATTTGGAATGTTATAAATAGATCATTCATGCGCATCATATTATACTGCATTTCGTCTCGCGATCCTCGAAATCCTAAGCAACTCAAGGACCCTCGGAGAGAGTTGGGGATTTCTCAGTTTTCATATTTGAGTTATATCAAATATTGAAACGAGGATTTTTGGTTTTAGTTATTTTTCTCTCCGAAAAATATTTCATATTAAAATATATGAGAGGAGATAATATGACTTCTCCAAAGTAAATGAAATATTGGAGGAAAAATATTAAAATCAAATATTTGATTTTATTCGGAGTTTATTGCTTTTTATTTGAATTAGAAAAATTGCATGTTTTTCAAAGTTGCATTTCAGGGCCAAGAAAGTGTTCATCTTGTTCTAAATATTTTATTTAGATGGTGAAAATTTGTTTTGGCATTTTTAGATTTTTATTTTATTTTCTAGGATTTATTTTAAGTTTCAGCGAAATTATTTAAAAAAAGTCTCAGCGCCCGACTGGGCCGAAGCCCAGCCGAGCCAGCCCACTAGCCCCGCGCCGACGTCTCCTCCAGGAGACCAGGAGGCCGCCGCCGCCCGCGACGCCGAGTCCGGCCAGGACTCTGCCGCGCCCCCCTTGCCCCCTCCCCAAACAAGCACCCCCCTCCTTTTATACCCCGCCCCCGGAGCCCCCCCACCACCAACCCCGCTGCCTGCCTTGCCCCGCCCCGCAGTGCCACACACCGCCGCCTAGCCGCGCCGCGCGCCGCTGCTCGCCGTTGCCGCCTGTCGCCGCCCCGCGCCGCCCACCGCCGCAGCCCCACCTCGCCGGAGCCGCAGCCCCACCTCGCCGGACCTCGCCGGAGGTAAAGCCACTGTTGCTGCTGCCGGTTTTCTTTTTAGAAAAGACCGATCCGGTTTTTTTGGAAAAAACCCTAGGTTCGTTTTTCAAAATAGATCGGTTTATTTTTTTCCGGTTTAGTTTATTTAGCGGACATTCGTCCGTATGTTCGTTTTAATGAACGGTTTTCACCCGTTAGCCGCAGACAGCGAACGTTCGTTCGTTAGCTTGTTCGTCAGTTTTCTTTTTCTCGGATTATCCGCGATTATTTTCGATCATGATTTCTGATCCGATTTTCGTTTTAGTTTATCTTTTCGCTCGTTTGTCGGAATCAGGCGATTCAAGCGCCTAGATCTTCGTCTCGAAACCCTCTTTCTGTTTAACCAACTTGAATAAGATTTTAGTACTGTAAAATTTGTCTTAGGTCCAGATTAGTAATCGGATCTTGTTTGTTTCGGAGTTTGAGTTTCATTGCTCCGTTTGATTTGATTCTTTTTGCAAACCAGAGTTCTTAAGTTGAACTTTCTGGTTAGATCTTCTTATTTGAGATTTACCCGTGCTTCTTGCTTGATTGCTTATGCATTTTATTGCTCATTTGTGATAGAACACCCGGAGTGTGAAGCGTGCTACTACGAGTCTCTAGGTTTTGCGGATCATCAACAAGGCAAGTAACACATTGATCATACTCTTTTCATACCCAATTTTTATGCATTTGCTCCAATCCTCAAAAATTGCATGATTAGGATGTGATTAACATGTGGGTTGGGAAGTAGTTGATGGGGTAGAACCTATTGCCCTGTTATTATCAAACCCTTGGGAGTTACTTCTACGTAATGCTTATATTGCTATGCTATGCTCGTAGACGTGGTTTGGGTGAGTGAAATCCATGACAGATGTGAGATTATTAATTAATGGCTCAACTTAAGGTGGCAACTTAAATACACATCTGCGTGGATTGTTTGTCGGGCACCTGGAGAATCCAGTGTTGTCCTAGGATATCCCGGAGTACCCGTGTGATAATCCTAAGGTCCTCCACACAGGCTCAAAGGGAACTGAGATATTTCATGCTAGAAACTTCCATGTGCAGCCACATGCTATTATGGGCTCTAGCATAGCTGAGTAAGTTACATGAGCTCTCGAAGAGGTGGATCAGTAGGTAGAGGATGTAGGTTGGTATGGTCTGCCCGGAGTAAAGAGTAAATGTTTCTGAAAGACTGTGTCTCGGTCATCCGTTTCTCAAACACCCTGTAGTGCGAGAAATCCAACGGAGGAGATCGGGTCTTGTGGGGAAAAGTGCACAAACCTCTGCAGAGTGTACAATCTAATCATGGTTAGCCGTGTCCCCGGATATGGACAATTCTTGAGTATCTAGTACTTGGATTATCATATGGATCTCATCACTATAAATTGATATTGTTGGGTTGATAATTACTTTTAATTGGGATTGAGTTGGAGGAACCTTCTCAATGATGTTTCAACTACCATGATAGTTAAATAAAATCTATTCCTTTGTTGTTGGAAAAATTGGCTTTTCGCAAAAACTATAACCATAGAGCTTTCCACCAGCCAAATATGCATGTAGTGATAGCATTATTCTGTTCTTGCTCCACTGTGTTATATTGCCAGCATATTCCATGTGCTGACCCGTTTTCGGGGTGCAACGTATTATGTTGCAGACTTTTCAGACGACGAGTAAGGTTTGTTAGGTCGTTGCCGTGCAGCCCAGCTATGCTGTTGGAGTTGATGGACTCACTTTATCTTCCAAGCCTTCCGCTGTTATCGTATTAGATGGCCTTAAGCCATAATATTGTAATAAGATCTCTTTTGAGACATTCGATGTAATAAGTGTGTGATTGCTACTCTATTATAAATCCTTCGACTACTGTGTGTCAGCATTACCGATCCAGGGATGACACTGAAGCACAGAGACTTGACCGTTTGAGGTCGGGTCGCTACACCTCTCTAGCGGTTCCTCCTCCGGCGACGACTCCTTCACCACCCCGGTATGCCTCTCTTCTCTCTCTCGGGCTATGACTTAGAATCAAGGATTTTTATCGGCGGTCGATTTGAGCCATTTCTTCCCCTTGTAGCTCCCTAGGACTATCAGTGGCAACAAATGGAGCAGGGTGGCTGAAGATCTATCTGCTCGTTGTCACTATCAATCTCCATGCGTGAAGCTAGTTGCGTTTGAATCTGTGGACAGTGGGAGGAAGTTTCTGGCATGTGCAGAGAAGGTTAGACCCTCTTTCGTTGTTACAAATCATTTGTTAGATGTGATTCAGACACTGTCACGGTCCCAACCCATTCATACCGCACCTTCAACCAAACGCATCCTAAGACAGTGTCACAGTTTGTACCTAGTATCTTAAATTGTTGCCATCTAATGAGCGGTGCCATTAGAAAATTATTTGGCACCGCTTCAACAGTTTGTGCAACCAACTTTGGTCCACACATCCGAGCAGCCAAGCAGTAAAATACTAAATCTTTATGGCACGAAGGAACTGGGCATCAGAGCAACTACGTGCTCCGGAGTCCGGGTCCCTGATTTTTTCCGCTGCATCAGCCTGCCAGTGCAGTGTGACGCCCCGAGACCGACGCTCCAGACGGCTTCCTTGTTTTTCGTTGTTGTCATGTGTTTCGTTTGTCTATTGCTTTCTTCATATCATCTTTTGCATTGCGTCATGTCATCATGCAACCTTTTTTTAAATAACTCAACTATATAAATTGCATGGATCTTCGGTCCATTTAAACCGAGATAATTCACGTGGTGATTCTCTTTACAACATATGTCCCAATATTAGGGAGCTATAATAAATATTCCACTATTTTGGAATTCACCTTAACAATTGCAATTTAAATCCCATGCCTTTCTATCTAAATCCTTGACCTCAACTTTTCCCATAAAATTCTTTCGGCACTTTTCCAAGATCCACCAATAAACTCAACATTTTCTTTGGACTCTTCGAAAACCTAGTCCCAATTCAAAACCATTTGAATTATATTCAAATGAATTTGAATTTTTATCTTTTGATCATGCCACTTCTATTTTTCTTGGATAAAACTCATTTTTGTGAGTCCGGAAAAATAACCCCCATGCCCCAAATCCTTCCCTAACCCTCTCTTTCTTTTCCTCTCTCTAGTTTTTTTTCTGTGAAAGAGATAAGTTTTTAAAGAGAGAGAGCGAGAAGAGGCCCAGCAGCCATTCCAGCCCAGCTAGGCCTCCCTCCCTCACACGCCGGTCCAAGGCCAAGGCCCAACCAGCCCCGCTGCTTACCCTAGCGATCCCGGCACCCTCGTCCTCTCCCTCGTTCCCTCGCGCCGCCTCCTACCCGATCGATCTGTCCCTCTCCCTCGTCTCCACCCCGTTGCCAGGAGAGCGCACCCGCATCGCTCGATCCCCTCCTCCTCTCTTCCACCTCGACCGCTCACTTTTCCCCTCGTCCTCCCTCCAGCGCCGCGCTGCACCCGAACCCCTCGTCCTTCTCCTCCGGCCGTTGCAGCTTTCCTCGCGGCATCCCCGCCGCCGCCTAACCTTGCCCGACCTGCTCCTCTCTGCTTCTCCGCAGGAGTCGTCCCGAGCTCGCCGCGCTGCCGCATCACCAGGGACACCGAGCGCCACCTCGCAACTCCGCCAGCGACTTCGACCTCCATGCCTCGTCCTCGGCGCCTCGTCCCTGAGCTCCGAGTTGCCGCCGCCTTGCTCCTCCCTCGCCATCCTCTCGCCAGTGAGCACCACCAGCAGGTTGTCCTCGCCGCCGCTGCGACCAGCAGGAACTCGTCCGCGTCTGCCCGTCCTCTGTTCCCGCCTGCACGCCTCCACCGTCGCAGGACCTTCTCGCTGCCAGCAAGCATCCGCACCTCCACCGCTCCTCCTCCCGCTCATCTCCGACGCCAGGAGCCCGAGCCCCGACCACCTGCGACCCTGCCTCCACTGAACGTCCCCGGACAGGAGCAATTTTGAACTGCCAAGTACCCTTGGATTCGTCAAGACCGCCAAGTACCACGACCCGCAGGACCAACGACGCCCGAACGAGTGCTCTCGACCGAGACATCCCTCGGGTCGGATGTGTCAAGACCGCCCCGGTTGTTGCGAAGTACCATGACTTCCGGAGTCCTCGGATCCGTCAAGTTCCACAATGAGATGTACAACTACCGTCGACTCCGAAGACCTCGGATTCACCAAGTTCCCACGACGACAAGTGTAACCCATCGTATCACCAAGTTCGGTTACCGTCGCAACCATGTACAACTACTTCCACCAGGATACCAGAACAACTACCGCCGTTGAAGATCGTTGAGTGAACAAGCTACCGACGACGTGTACGATTACTCTGTGAACGTGTACCACTACCGGCGAGGACCGATAGTACCACTACTTCTACGATCATCACAGAACAACTACTTCCTCTACTTCCCTCGACGAACTCGAACCCTCCTGTTTGCACGCTTTGAAGGTATAACCCCGAGACGACGCCCGTGAACAAATGAATGCATGTTGTATGAGATGCACCATTGTTCGCCTCGAGTCCGAACTGTCGGTGCACGTTGCCCCTCTTTTAGCTTGCCTCCGACATGTGGGACACCTGGTATCCGGGATCACTCCCCGTCACTCTTGCATGTTTTGCTCACCCACACTTGTTCCTTTGCACCAGCATCTCAATTGAGTTGTCGGATCACTGGAATGTTGCCATGGTAACATTTTCGTTTCGCTGCCGTGGCACCCCTTTTTCCTTCCGCCATGGCGACAAATGCCTCATATCTTATCATGTTAACATTTCCATAAAACTTGCATAAACTTGCACATGTCATCCGCATCATGATAATAACATTTAAAATGTTTAAAATTGTTGTTGCATTAAAATTGCTAATGCACATGAGGATTTACCGGAATTGTTGTTTGATGTTTCCGGCCTCATTTAAAATGCCTAATTGTGTATTTTATTTATGCTTCATCTCTTGCCATGTTTAACAACATTAATATTGATGAGTACATAACCGAGAGAGAACTAAATAAGTCATGTGGTGTTTCGTCAATATGCAACTCGTTGCATATTGAGCTCCACTTAACTTGTAGTTTTGCTTGTGCACTTTTCCATGCCATGCCTCATTAAACCGGATACGCATCATACTTGGTTGCGCATCATGCCATGTTATGTGTTGGTTGTTTACTATGTTGCTTTCTTCTTTCCGGGTTGCTTCTCTCATTATCTTCGGTTTCGTTCTGGAGTTGTGAGGATCCGTTCAACTATGTCCATTTGTCTTCTTCATGGACTCGTTCTTCTTCCTTGCGGTATCTCAAGCAAGATGACCATACCCTCGAAATCACTTCTATCTTTGCTTGGTAGTTGCTCGCTCTATTTCTATGCCGTGATACCTACCACTTGCTATATCATGCCTCCCATTTTTCCATGTCAGCCTCTAACCCACCTTTCCTAGCAAACCGTGTTTGGCTATGTTACCGCTTTTGCTCAGCCCCTCTTATAGCATTGCTAGTTGCAGGTGAAGCTGAAGTTTGTTCCATGTTGGAGCATAGATATGTTGGGATATCACAATATCTCTTATTTTAATTAATGCATATATATACTTGGTAAAGGGTGGAAGGCTCGGCCTTATGCCTGATGTTCTATTCCACTCTTGCCGCCCTAGTTTCCGTCATACCGGTGTTATGTTCCTTGATTTTGCGTTCCTTACGCGGTTGGGTGTTATGGGAACCCCTTAACAGTTTGCTTTGAAAAAACTCCTCCAGCAAGCCCCAACCTTGGTTTTACATTTGCCTAACAACCTAAGCCTTTTTCCCTTGGGTTTCCGGAGCCCGAGGGTCATCTTTATTTTAACCCCCCCCCCCCCCGGGGCCAGTGCTCCTCTGAGTGTTGGTCCAAACTAGAGACCCTTGCAGCGCCACCTCGGGGAAACTTGGGGGTTGGTTTTAGTTGTATGGACTGCTCATCTGGTGTGCCCTGAGAACGAGATATGTGCAGCTCCTATTGGGATTTGTTGGCACATTCAGGCGGCTTTGCTGGTCTTGTTTTACCATTGTCGAAATGTCTTGTGATCGGGATTCCCAGACTGATCGGGTCTTCCTGGGAGAAGGATTATCCTTCGTTGACCGTGAGAGCTTGTGATGGGCTAAGTTGGGACACCTCTGTAGGGTTTGAACTTTCGAAAGTCGTGCTCCCGGTTATGGGCAGATGGGAATTTGTTAGTATCCGGTTGTAGAGAACTTGACACTTAACTTAATTCAAATGAATCAACCGCGTGTGTAGTCGCGATGGTCTCTTCTCGGCGGAGTCCGGGAAGTGAACATGGTTCTTGTGTTATGCTTGAACGTAAGTAGTTTCAGGATCACTTCTTGATCACTTCTAGTTTCTCGACCGTTGCGTTTCTTCTCTTCTCGCTCTTATTTGCGTATGTTAGCCACCATATATGCTTAGTGCTTGCTGCAGCTCCACCTCACTACCTTCTCCTACCCTTAAGCTTAAATAGTCTTGATCTCATGGGTGTGAGATTGCTGAGTCCTCGTGACCCACAGATACTTCCAAACAGTTGCAGGTGCCAATGATACCAGTGCAGGTGACGCAGCCCAGCTCAAGTGGGAGCTCGATGAATATCTTGGTTGTTGTTTTGTTTCGTTTCCTGTTGATCATTAGTGGAGCCCAGTTGGGACGATCGGGGATCTAGCATTTGGGGTTGTCTTCTTTTATTTTGGTTCCGTAGTCCGACCTTGTTTGTATTCTGGATGATGTATGTTTAACTTGTATTTGTGTGAAGTGGCGATTGTAAGACAACTCTTTATCCCTTTCTTATTTAGTACATGGGATTGTGTGAAGATTACCCCACTGGCGACTAAACCACCATGTGGTTATGCCTCTAAGTCGTGCCTCGACACATGGGAGATATAGCCACATCGTGGGTGTTACATGCAGGGCATCGGTGCGAGATGTAGCAACAACTATCTTTACCCCAGTTTTGGCATACATAGTGGACGGCCTTAGTGCTATTAGTTCTATGTTACTAAATTTATGCATGCACACACCTGTTAGTATCAATTTGATGTCATCCAAACACTGTCGCTATGGTGTTGCGGTTATATTTACCTTCCTCATAAAATGTTCAATTTGTTATTTACTGTACATGAGTAAGAACTTGTAGCATTGTTGTAGTTAATTATAGCTTCTGATGTTCCAGAATTTGGTTGTTGTCTCAATAGGAATTAATTCATTTGCACATTGGTCTTTTTAAGAAGATATGTCATAATTAACATGTTTCTTTAGTTTTTCGAAATAAGCATTGGTGATTCTCTATGTTGCTATAAACCCATTTCCCCTAACATTGTTACTGATCTAGTTTAAAATATTATAGGATGAATGGAAGTGTTCTTACTTGGAGTGGGTTGATCAAGAGTGGACACAGTCTTTGAAGATGTGCCTAGCGAAGCTCTGGAGCATGTATGAGGAAGAGAACAGACGTAGGCTCAGAGAAACTGTTGTCAATGTTGAAGAATATTTGAAGATGCGAGATAAAAAGTGGAAGGTGGAGAATGAGCTCAGATTTTTTAAATCTGACTTTGCTAAGATGGTGTTGGCGAAGGAGGAGGCACTTTCCCAGTTGGCCCATGCAAAACAAGTTCTTACTGAACTGAATGCAGAGGTGGATAAGATGAGCTTGGATGATCTCGATTTCGGAAATGAATACATTGTTCTAATATTGTTCTTATGAAGTTGAACTAGCTATATGTTGTACTATGTTGTTTTCATGTAGCTATCGTACTTTGATGTTATAATATATTCATGTGGCTGATATGAAATTGGCAAACAGATGTTCGATATGAAATGTGAATTTGTGTAATACTAGAATTATTAATTGTAAACTAATAAACCTGCTAAATGTGTCATGAAACTTTGCAAACGGTTCTAGCAGTAAAAGAGCTTGTGATGGATAGCCCAATGCCACACAGTTTTCTTCATCAAATCATGTGTGATGTAGTTGATAAAAGCAAACAGTTAACCAAGGCAGAGCGTGTGTGATAGTTACACCTTTCACACACGAGCCTACACATAAAACTGTGTGGGATGTACAGACGAACGAAAACGTTTTCCCTGGATTGACTGTGTGGGATGTACATAAGAACGGAAACGTATTCCTTGGATTGACTGTGTGTGATATACATACGAACGGAAACGGTTTCCCTGGATTGACTGTGTGTGATATACATAAGAATGGAAATGTATTCCTTGGATTGACTGTGTGTGATATACATACTGATGTCTACTACACAACCTTCTTCTTGTAGACGTTGTTGGGCCTCCAAGTGCAGAGATTTGTAGGACAGTAGCAAATTTCCCTTAAGTGGATGACCTAAGGTTTATCAATCTGTGGGAGGCGTAGGATCAAGATGTTCTCTCTCTAACAACCCTGCAACCAAATAACAAAGAGTCTCTTGTGTCCCGAACACACCCGATACAATGGTAAATTGTATAGGTGCACTTGTTCGGCGAAGAGATGGTGATACAAGTGCAATATGGATGGTAGATATAGGTTTTTATAATCTGAAATTATAAAAACAGCAAGGTAACTAATGATAAAATTGAGAGAAAATTGTATTGTAATGCATTGAAACAAGGCCTAGGGTTCATCCTTTCACCAGTGCAAGTTCTCTCAACAAGGATAACATAATTAGATCATATAACTATCCCTCAACATGCAACAAAGAGTCACTCCAAAGTCACTAATAGTGGAGAACAAACGAAGTGATTATTGTAGGGTATGAAACCACCTCAAAGTTATTCTTTCTCCGATCAATCCATTGGGCTGTTCCTATAAGTGTAGCAAACAAGCCTAGAGTTCGTAGTAAAATAACACCTTAAGACACAAATCAACCAAAACCCTAATGTCACCTAGATACTCCAATGTCACCTCAAGTATCCGCGGGTATGATTATACGATATGCATCACACAATCTCAGATTCATCTATTCAACCAACACAAAGAACTTCAAAGAGTGCCCCAAAGTTTCTACCGGAGAGTCAAGACGAAAACGTGTGCCAACCCCTATGCGTAGATTCCCAAGATCACGGAACCCGCAAGTTCATCACCAAAACATACATAAAGTGAATCAATAGAATACCCCATTGTCACCACAGGTATCCCACCCAAGAAATACATGAAGTGTTTTCAAATCCTTAAAGACTCAATCCGATAAGATAACTTCAAAGGAAAAATTCAATTCATCACAAGGAGATAGAGGGGGAGAAACATCATAAGATCCAACTATAGTAGCAAAGCTCGCATCATATCAAGATCGTGCCACATTAAGAGCACGAGAGAGAGACATCAAACACATAGATACTGGTACATACCCTCATCCCCGAGGGTGAACTACTCCCTCCTCGTCATGGAGAGCGCCGGGATGATGAAGATGGCCACCGGTGATGATTCCCCCCTCCGGCAAGGTGCTGGAACAGGGTCCCGATTGGTTTTTGGTGGCTACATAGGCTTGCGGCAGAGGAACTCCCGATCTAGATTTCTTTTCGGGGATTTCTGTATTTATAGGAATTTTTGGCGTCGGTATCATGTTAGGGGGTCTCTGAGTCATTCATGAGGCAGAGGGCACGCCCAGGGGGGTAGGGCGCGCCCTCCACCCTCGTGGATGGCTCGGGACTCTTCTGGCCCAACTATTTTACTCCGGGGGCTTCTTTTGGTCCATAAAAAATCATCAAAAATTGGCACGTCATTTGGACTCCGTTTGGTATTCCTTTTCTGTAAAACTCAAAAACAAGGAAAATAGAAACTGGCACTAGGCTCTAGGTTAATAGGTTAGTCCAAAAAATCATATAAAATAGCATATAAATGCATATAAAACATCCAAGATGGATAATATAATAGCATGGAACAATAGAAAATTATAGATACGTTGGAGACGTATCACATACCTACGGAAATGTTTTCTGGGATTCACCGTGTGGGATGTACATACCTACGGAAATGTTTTTCTAGGATTCACCGTGTGGGATGTACATACCTACGGAAATGTTTTTCTGGGATTCACCGTGTGGGACGTACATACCTACGAAAATGTTTTTTTGGGATTCACCGTGTGGGATGTACATACCTACGGAAATGATTGGGTTTCGATGCCTTGCCCGATCGCACACGAGCTCATTTGGTGTCCCAGGAGGGCCTATCCCTGACGATTTCTGGGCCGTGTGGGAAGGACCCCCCTATTGCCCACACTCACTTGGCGACGGTTCACCAAATGCTGTTGCGGAAAGGGGTTAAAAACCGTTTGTATAGTACCGACGCGTACTAGTGATAGTAACATTGCTCCTTCTCTTTTCCTCTCTTTTTTGTTTGGCTTCTTTGGCCTCCCTTTTATTTATTTTTCCTCACATGGGACAATGCTATAATAATGAAGTTCATCACACTTTTATTTACTTACAACTCAAGAGTTACAACTCGATACTTAGAACAAAATATGACTCTATGAATGCCCCGGTGGTGTACCGGGATGTGCAATGACTCAAGAGCGACATGTATAAAAAATGATGAATGGTGGCTTTGCCATGATTTGATATCAACTACATGATCATGCAAAGCAATATGAAAATGATGGAACATGTCATAATAAAATGGAACGGTGGAAAGTTGCATGGCAATATATCTCAGAATGGCTATGGAAATGCCATAATAGGTAGGTATGACGGCTGTTTTGAGGAAGGTAAATGGTGGGTGTATGGTACCGGCGAAAGTTGCGCGGTACTAGAGAGGCTAGCAATGGTGGAAGGGTGAGAATGTGTATAATCCATGGACTCAACATTAGTCATAAAGAACTCACATACTTATTGCAAAAGTCTATTAGTCACCGAGGCAAAGTACTACACACATGCTCCTAGGTGGATAGATTGGTAGGAAAAGACCATTGCTCGTCCCCGACCACCAGACATAAAGAAGAGAATCAAAAAATACCTCATGCTCCAACTTCGTTACATAATGGTTCACGATACATGCATGCTTCGGGAATCACAAACCTTAAGACAAGTATTTCTCCAATTCACAATTACTCACTAGCATGACTCTAATATTACCACCCTCATATCTCAAAACAATCATAAGCAATCAAACTTCTCATAGTATTCAATGGACTTTATATGAAAGTTTTTATTACATCCCTCTTGGATGCCTATCATATTAGGACTAAATTTATAACCAAAGAAAATTACCGTGTTGTTTACAGACTCTCAAAATAATATAAGTGAAGCATGAGAGTTGAACAATTTCTATAAAATAAAGCCACCGCTGTGCTCTAAAAATATATAAGTGAAGCACTAGAGCAAACTTGCCTAGCTCAAAAGATAGAACAAATATTCCCTCAAGTTCTATCGACCACCCTCAAATTTATAACCAAAGAAAATTCCGTGTTGTTTACAGACTCTCAAAATAATATAAGTGAAGCATGAGAGTTGAACAATTTCTATAAAATAAAGCCACCGCCGTGCTCTAAAAATATATAAGTGAAGCACTAGAGCAAAATTGTCCAGGGTTCATCTTCTCCAATTCCCGTGTTGCTTTCTCTGCCTCGATTCCCCTTGGTTCGTCGGCGTTGTCTCCGGCGTTTAGGCAGCTCCTCGCTGGGCTTGTTGCTATCTCTCCTCGGGGTGTCAGCCCCGTTATTAGTGCCATCGCCATTGTCCTTGGGCGTGTTCACCATGTAAACATCGTAGGTGGAGGTGGTCGTCCACCGACCGATGATGGGAGGGGTAGTGTCAGTGTGGGCCATGGCTTCGTTGTGTTCGTCCATGTCGTCAGCCTCCTCGGAGGCGTAGTCCAGCATGTCAGTTAAGTCCTCGACAGTGGCTACTCAGTGGATGGTGGGTGGGAAGTAAAATTCCCTGTGGCCAGCCTTGTGGCCCTAATATGTCGCCAATGTATCTATAATTTTTTATTGTTCCACTATTATATTATCTGTTTTGGATGTTTTATATGCATTAATATGCTATTTTATATTAGTTTTGGGACTAACTTATTAGCCTATAGCCCAGTGCTAGCTTCTGTTTTTTTCCTTGTTTTTGAGCTTCGCAAAAAAGAAATACCAAACAGAGTCCAAAAGGAATAAAACCTTTGCGATGATTTTTCTTGGACCAGAAGACACCCAGGAGACTTGGAGTGCAAGTCAGAAGAGCCACAAGACGGCCACAAGGGTGGAGGGCGCGCCCAGGGGTAGGGTGTGCCGCCCTACCTTGTGGGCCCCTCGGTGACCCCCTGACCTAGATCGTCCTCCTATGTATTCACATATATTCCCAAACCACCAGAAGCATCCACGAAAACACTTATCCACCGTCGCAACCTTATGTTCCCGTGAGATCCCATCTTGGGGCCTTTTCCGACATCCTGCCGGAGGGGCATTCGATCACGGAGGCCTTCTACATCAACTCTATTGCCCTTCCAATGAAGCGTGAGTAGTTTACCTTAGACCTATGGGTCCATAGCTAGTAGCTGGATGGGTTCTTCGCTTTCTTTGATTGTTCTCCTCGACGTTCTTGGAGATTTATCCAATGTAATCTTCTTTTGCGGTATGTTTGTCGAGATCCGGTGAATTGTGGATTTATGATCAACTTTTAGATGAATATTATTTGAATCTTCCCTGAATTCTTTTATGCATGATTTTATATCTTTGTAATTCTCTTCGAACTATCAGTTTAGTTTGGTCAACTAGATTGGTTTTTCTTGCAATGGGAGAAGTGCTTAGCTTTGGGTTCAATCTTCCCAGTGAAAGTAGGGGCAGCAAGGCACGTATTGTATTGTTGCCATCGAGGATAAAAAGATGGGGTTTACATCATATTGCTTGAGTTTATTCCTCTACATCAATGTCATCTTACTTAATGTGTTACTCTGTTCTTCATGAACTTAATACTCTAGATGCAGACAAGAGTCGGTCGATGTGTGGAGTAATAGTAGTAGATGCAGGAAGGAGTCGGTCTACTTAACACGGATGTGATGCCTATATTTCATAATCATTTCCTTAGTTAACTTTGCGCTTTTATATCAATTCCTTGACAGTAATTTGTTCACCCACTGTATTATTTGATATCTTGAGAGAAGCCTCTAGTGACACCTATGGCCCCCGGGTCTATTTTCCATCATATAAGTCTCTGATCTACTATTTTGCAATCTTTTAATTTCCGATCTATAAAGCGAAAATCCCAAAAATCTTTACTTTATCATTTGTTTAGTTTTACCTGTCTCTATCAGATCTCACGTTTGCAAGTGACTGTGAAGGGATTGACAACCCCTTTATCGTGTTGGGTGCAATTTCTTTGATTGTTTGTGCAGGTATTGGTGATTTGTGCGTTGTCTCCTACTGGATTGATACCTTTGTTCTCTAACTGAGGGAAATACTTATCTCTACTTTGCTGCATCACCCTTTCCTCTCCAAGGGAAATACCAACGCAAGCTCAAGAAGTAGCAGGAAGAATTTCTGGCACTGTTGTCGGGGAGATCTACACCAAGTCAAGACATACCAAGTACCCATCATAAACTCTCATCTCTCGCATTACATTATTCGCCATTTGCCTCTCGTTTTCCTCTCCACCACTTCTAAAATGATTTTCGAAAAGATTTGCCCTTTTCTTCGCCCTTCTTTCATTTGTGTTTTCGTTTGCGTTTTGCTTGCTTGTGTGTTGGGTTGCTTGCTTTGTCACGATGGCTCAAGAGAATACCAAATTGTGTGACTTTTCCAATACTAATAACAATGATTTTATTAGTACTCCGATTGCTTCCACCACTAGTGTGGAATCTTATGAAATTAATGCCGCTTTGCTGAATCTTGTTATGAAAGATCAATTTTCCGACCTTCCTAGTGAAGATGTTGCATCCCATCTTAATAATTTCGTTGAGTTGTGTGATATGAAAAATAAAAAAAGATGTGGATAATGATATTGTTAAATTGAAGCTATTTCCGTTCTCACTTCGAGATCGTGCTAAAACTTGGTTTTCATCTTTGCCTAAAAATGGTATTGATTCATGGAATAAGTGTAAAGATGCTTTTATTTCTAAGTATTTTCCTCCCGCTAAGACCATCTCCCTTAGGAACGATATTATGAATTTTAAGCAACTTGATCATGAACATGTTTCACAACCTTGGGAGACGATGAAATTGATGATACGAAATTGCCCTACTCATGGTTTGAAATTGTGGATGATTACACAAAAAATTATGCCAGATTGAATTTTTCTTCTAGAAATCTTTTAGATTCGGCCGTAGGAGACACTTTTATGGAAATTACTTTAGGACAAGCTACTAAATTCCTAGATAATATATTGGTTAATTATTCTCAATGTCATACCAAAAGATCTTCCACTAGTAAAAAAGTGCATGCGATTGAAGAGATTAATGTTTTGAGTGGAAAGATGGATGAACTTATGAAATTATTTACTAGAAAGAGTGCTTCTGTTGATCCAAATGATATGCCTTTGTCTACTTTCATTGAAAATAATAATGAATCTATGGATGTGAATTTTGTTGGTAGGAACAATTTTGGTAATAACGCGTATAAAGGTAATTTTAATCCTAGGCCGTGTCCTAGTAATTCCTCTAAAAATTATGGTAATTCCTACAACAATTCGTATGGAAATTATAATAATATGACCTCTGATTTTGAGAATAGTGTTAAAGAATTTATGAGTGCGCAAAAGAATTTTAATGCTTTGGTTGAAGAAAACTTTCTTAAGGTTAATGTTTTTGCTAGGAATGTGGATTGAATTTCTCTTGATCTTGATTCTTTGAAAATTAGATATATTCCACCCAAGCATGATATCAATGAATCTCTAAAGGCTATGAGAATCTCCATTGATGAGTGCAAAGAAAGAACCACTAAGATGCGTGCTAAACGAGATTGGTTCATAAAAGCGTGTTCTTCTAGTTTTTGTGAAAATAATGATGAAGATCTTAAAGTGATTGATGTGACTCCTATAGAATCTTTGTTTTACAATATAAATCTTGATAAATATGGGACTGGAGATGATTCAACTTTAGTTAAAAGGCGTCCCAATGATTCAGAGTTTTTAGATCTTGATGCAAAAATTGATAAAAGTGGGATTGGAGAGGTCAAAACTTCAAGTAGCAATGAACCCACTCTTTTGGATTTCAAGGAATTTAATTATGATAATTTTTATTTAATATATTGTATTTCCTTTTTGCAATCCATGTTGAATTCTCCTCATGCTTATAATCAAAACAAAGCTTTTACTAAACATATCGTTGATGCTATGATGCAATCTTTTGAACAAAAGCTTGAATTGGAAGTTTCTATCCCTAGAAAACTTTATGATGAGTGGGAGCCTACTATTAATATTAAGATTAAAGATTATGAGTGCCATGCTTTGTGTGATTTTGGTGCTAGCATTTCCACGATTCCAAAAACTTTATGTGATGTACTAGGTTCCCGTGAATTTGATGATTGTTCTTTAAATTTGCATCTTGCGGATTCACTATTAAGAAACCTATGGGAAGGATTAATGATGTTCTTATTGTTGCAAATAGGAATTATGTGCCCATAGATTTCATTGTTCTTGATATAGATTCCAATCCTACATGTCCTATTATTCTTGGTAGACCTTTCCTTAGAACGATTGGTGCAATTATTGCTATGAAAGAAGGAAACATCAGATTTCAATTTCCGTTAAGGAAGGTCATGGAACACTTCCCTAGAAATAAAAATAAATTTCCTTATGAGTCTATTATGAGAGCTACTTATCGATTGCATACCAAAGATGACAATACCTAGATCTATTTGTGTTTTTATGTCTAGCTAAGGACGTTAAACAATAGCGCTTGCTGGGAGGCAACCCAATTTTATTTTTGTTCTTTGCTTTTTGGTCATGTTTAGCAATAAATAATTCATCTAGCCTCCGGTTAGATGTGTTTTTGTGTTTATTTAGTGTTTGTGCCAAGTAAGACCTTTGGGATGGCTTACGGTGATACTTGATTTGATCTTGCTGAAAAACAGAAACTTTTGCGCTCAGGAAAACAATTCTCATTTTTAACAGAAGTGTGACAAAATATAGATTCTTTCTGCATAATATTAATACACAAAATTCCCAGGTTGTCCTAATTTTCCAGAATATTTGGAGTTGCAGATGTATTATAGAGTTATAGATTACTACTGAATGTTCTGTTTTTGACAGATTCTGTTTTCTATGTGTTGTTTGGTTATTCTGATGAACCTATGTGTAGTATCGGGGGGTATGAACCATGGATAAGTTGGAATACAGTAGATATTACACTAATATAAATAAAGAATGAGTTCACAATAGTACCAAAAGTGGTGATTTATTTTCTTATACTAACAGAGCTTATGAGATTTTCTGTTGAGTTTTGTGTTGTGAAGTTTTCAAGTCTAGGGTAAGGATTTGATGGACTATGGAATAAGGAGTGGCAAGAGCCTAAGCTTGGGGATGCCCAAGGCACCCCAAGGTAATATTAAAGGACAACCAAGAGCCTAAGCTTGGGGATGCCCCGGAAGGTATCCCCTCTTTCGTCTTCATCTATCGATAACTGTTGGGGATATAACTACCAGGTATGACCCGCCCAGGAGGGGCCGGGTCCATAGCGACGGCAGATTAACTAAAGGAAGCCCGAAGAATATACAAGGTGACGGTTTATGATAAGGTTGTAGTAAGCCGAAGCCCAGAGGCAACTTAAGGCCCATGAGTATAAACCGCCATGTATGATAAGACTTGTAAAGTAAGGCATGTAAAAGACGTCACCGAGCCGGACACGTTGTATGAGCCGGCCGAGACTCTGTAGGTCGTAGGGCGTTAACCCGTGTATATAAGGGGACAACCCGGCGGCAGCTTAGGGCAAGAAACAACAGATCGAGAACCAAGCCAGCGTATTTCGCTCCTTGGTCATCGAAACCTAGCAATACCACAACAACTGGACTAGGCTTTACCTTCACCGCAAGGGGCCGAACCAGTATAAAACTCTCGTGTCCTTTGTCCTGATTAACCCCTTTAAGCTTCCTAGTTGCGATGGCTCCATGACTAAGTCCTTTCACTAGGACATCTGCCATGACAATTCCACGACAGTTGGCGCCCACCGTGGCGCCAGCGCACGGTGGATTTGAGTTCTTGAAGGGCAGCTTAGAAGGGCTCAAGGGATACGCTGTGGGCCGGATGACCAAGAGTCGTCGCGGCAAGCTCTACATCGATGACGTAGGCTGGGGCCCCGAGGCCGGCTCAATCGAGTACGGATACCGGGTCCCCTTCGGCGGAATCCATGTCTTCATCGGCCGGATCGGCGAGCTGGGCCCTGAGCCGGACATCTGCACCGACTTCATCGAAACAGATCAGCGTGCGAGACCTGCCCAGACTCAGCTGGCCGTAAGGCGTGTCTTCGTAGGTTGCATCCATGGAGGGGAGCTTTCTGAAGGATCCTTGGATGGCGGCGAGACAGCTATCCACTCTGACGGCGAGTCGTCCACAGGTGAGACGGATTCATTGTATCAACTACATGATGGCGTGCTCAGGGGCTGTTCCGATGGCAGCAGTATTCCAGACCCCTCTGAGCCGCCGAATCGATCCAGGGTCTACATGGCTGGCACTCAACCCAGTCAGAATTCTATGGCCGCGGCGGTGGTAACCACCGGACCTGCGGCAGCCGGGACCGGAGACCCCGTGCGCCCACCGGCTCAGGTGCTGATGGATCTCATGGGCAGGATGACGACCTTATTGACCGATGTGGTTGAGCCGGCAGATAAGGCTCAGCACGATGTGGAGGTGGCACGGTTGCGTGGGGAGGTAACACAAGCTAAGTAAAATTTAGCAGCGGAGGACATAAGGATGGCTGCAGAGCGGGCGGCTCTAGATGCTCGTGCTCAGCAGCTTCAAGCAGAGACTTTCCGGCTCTCGGTGGATCTAAATGTATCAAATGAGGTCATGAGGAGAAGGCACCAAAAGGCTCAATCACGTCTGCCTCTGACTTATGATCCTAGGAACCTCTTCCACACACCTGGAGCTGGTCCCAGTAACCCACCGGAGGCAAACCGGATCATAACACCCGAGACTGGGGCGCCGGTCCAACCGCGGGCCATGGAACCCCCCGTGTGAAAACTGCTCTGTGTCATTACACACCAATACCACCGGGTCACTTTTCTAACCCTTTGGAGAATCTTATCCCTGCATCGGCTCATTTGGCGGCTCTCTCGATGGAAGGCGACTCTCGACAGCGATCGAAACACGAAGGGTCAGAGAACTTCTTCAGACGGCTCTAGCACAACAGGATGCATATTCCTATAGTCGAGACAGAATCCATTCAACCCCTCGCCCAAGCTGGAGCCCGAGCTATATTAGGCATATGGACTCAGCAGCCATGTCAAGCAACGCCCAACGCCGTAACCAACCACACGGGCATGACCCAACCCAGGGTGGAGCTCTTAACTTGGTGGACCAGGAGAGGATCCGTCAAGAGGTTGAGCGGGTGGTTCAACAAGCGACTGAGCTGGCGGCTCACCAAGCTTTTCCAGTTTATCCAGCGACCTCTGTTGAAGCAGGTGTGGCCACAAGGACAGGAGGTGTCCCTTGTCTTTTGTCGGCTCTGCGTAATGAGCGTTTGCCAAAGGACATTAAGGGGCCTCGTAAGGTGCCTAATTACACAGGCGACCTGCAGCCCGGAGCATTGATTGAAAGTTACAAGATGGCCATGGAGTTATTGGAGGTTAGTGACGCAGCAATGGCCAAATACTTCACCATGATGTTGGATGGAACAGCTCGCACTTGGTTGAAGGGGTTGCCACCCAACTCCATCGGCTCATAGGCGGAGTTAAAGGCCCGGTTCATTCAGAACTTCAAAGATACCTGTAAACAGCCCATGTCGATCGTGGACTTGACTAACTGCAAGCAAGAGGAAGGCGAATCCACGATCCATTGGGTGTGCCGGGTCAAGTAAACAATACATTCATCTGATAAGATGGATGCCGGCTCCGCGGTCTTAATTTGGAGAAAAACTGCCGTTTTGAACCTCTGAAACAAAAGCTGGGGCGGCTCAAGCATGATTGTAATGACATGGGCTAGCTGATGGTGGCTCTAGTCAAGTACGCCAATTCTGACAGTACCAAGGACCCCGTGTCTGACGAAGAGAAGACAGGGAAGGGAAAGAAGAACGGCAATTGAAAGGTCACCAGCACAACCCGGCGAATCAAGGAGGTAATAAACGTAAGGCTGACGGTAGTCTGGAGTTTGTGGCTAACGCCGATGCACAGGGAAACAATCAACGACGCAAGGGGAGGCCACCTCCTCGGTCTGGCGGGTCAGGTCCCACCCTTGAGCGGCTGTTAAATGAACCTTGTCCAAGACATGGCACCCGGGAGAAGCCAGCTACCCATCTGTGGAAAGACTGTACGATCATGAAAGCTTTCAAGAATTCCAACATGTTTGATGGTAACCACGGAGCTAGCGGCGGCCCAGGCGGTGGCGGCTTTCATGGCTCGGGCGCCGGTTTAGGCGGTGGTGGTTTTCACAGCCAGGGCCCTCAAGGCAGTCAGGGCAACTATAATCAGCTATCCGGCCAAGGTAATTAGCAGCAACAACAGTCCGGGTATCAGAGCAACCCAAAGCAGTTGAACAATGGGCAGTATCACGTATTCACCACCAGTTTGTGCAAAAGGGACCAGAAACTTCATAAGAGGGCTGTGAATGCTGTTGAACCAGCAATTCCACATTATTTAAGATGGTCTGAGCAACCTATCATATGGAGTAGGGAAGACCACCCTCCCCGGGTTGATAATACGGGTCATCTGGCTTTGGTGGTGGCACCTCAGGTTGACGGATACAAGTTCACTAAAGTGCTCTTGGACGGAGGAAGTAGCATCAACATCCTTTACTATGTGATGTTCCATCGCATGGGGTTGACTGACAAAAGTCTTAAAACGTCCAATATTGTTTTTCATGGAGTTGTGCCTGGTAAGTCGGCATACCCAGTTGGTAGGATTGAACTGGAAGTGGCCTTTGGGGATTAGTATGACTCTAGGGCTAAGAAATTAACTTTTGAAGTGGTTAAAATCAAAAGCCTATATCACGCTCTGTTTGGACAGCCGGTTGCTACCTCTTGAGCACTGCGTTGGTTTTCCCCGAAGAGGAAGGGATGATGTAGCAAAGTAGCGTAAGTATTTCCCTCAGTTTTTGAGAACCAAGGTATCAATCCAGTAGGAGGCTACGCGCGAGTCCCTCGTACCTGCACAAAACAAATAAATCCTCGCAACCAACGCAAATAAGGGTTGTCAATCCCTATCAGGCCACTTACGAGAGTGAGATCTGATAGATATGATAAAGATAATATTTTTGGTATTTTTGTGATAAAGATGCAAAGTAAAATGAAGGTAAAGTAAATAACAAAGGAAATAACTAAGTAGTAGGAGATTAATATGATAAAGATAGACCCAGGGGCCATAGGTTTCACTAGTGGCTTCTCTCGAGAGCATAAGTATTCTACGGTGGGTGAACAAATTATTGTTGAGCAATTGACAGAATTGAGCATAGTTATGAGAATATCTAGGCATGATCATGTATATAGGCATCACGTCCGAGACAAGTAGACCGACTCCTGCCTGCATCTACTACTATTACTCCATTCATCGACCGCTATCCATCATGCATCTAGAGTATTAAGTTAAAAACAGAGTAACGTCTTAAGCAAGATGACATGATGTAGAGGGATAGACTCATGCAATATGAAGAAAACCCCATCTTGTTATCCTCGATGGAAACAATACAATACGTGCCTTGCTGCCCCTACTGTCACTAGGAAAGGACACCGCAAGATTGAACCCAAAGCTAAGCACTTCTCCCATTGCAAGAAAGATCAATCTAGTAGGCCAAACCAAACTGATAATTCGAAGAGACTTGCAAAGATAACCAATCATCCATAAAAGAATTCAGCGAAGATTCAAATATTGTTCATAGATAGACTTGATCATAAACCCACAATTCATCGGCCTCAACAAACACACCGCAAAAAGAAGATTACATTGAATAGATCTCCACAAGAGAGGGGGAGAACATTGTATTGAGATACAAAAAGAGAGAAGAAGCCATCTAGCTACTACCTATGGACCCGTAGGTCTGAGGTAAACTACTCACACTTCATGGGAGAGGCTATGGTGTTGATGTAGATGCCCTTTGTGATCGATGCCCCCTCCGGCAGAGCTCCGGAACAGGCCCCAAGATGGGATCTCATGGATATAGAAAGTTACGACGGTGGAATTAGGGTTTTGGCTCCGTATCTGATCGTTTGGGGGTACGTGGATATATATAGGAGGAAGGAGTACGTTGGTGGAGCAACAGGGGGCCGACGAGGGTGGAGGGCGCACCTGGGGTAGGCAAGCGCGCCCCCTACCTCGTGGCCTCATGTTTCCTTTCTTGACGTAGGGTCCAAGTCTTCTCGGGTCTTATTCGTTGAGAAAATCACGTTCCCGAAGGTTTCATTCTGTTTGGAGTCCGTTTGATATTCCTTTTCTTAGAAACCCTAAAACAGCCAAAAAGCAGCAATTCTGGGCTGGGCCTCCGGTTAATAGGCTAGTCCCAAAAATAATATAAAAGTGGATAATAAAGCCCAATAAAGTCCAAAATAGTAGATAATATAGCATGGAGCAATCAAAAATTATAGATACATTGGAGACGTATCACCGGCTTATGCTAAGTTCATGGCAGGGCCGTGTTATGTTTATCTGCAACTCAAAATGTCGGGTTATAAGGGCACCATCACAGTGCATGGAAGCCGGAAGATAGCCCTGTAATGTGAAGAAGGTGATGCTGCTTACGCCGAGTCTGTTTCTGCAACAGAGGAATTGAAGTTTTATAAGGATAATGTTGACCCGGTAGACATGACATCTTTGAAGAAGCCAACTATGGAGCATGAGCCAGCGCTGAAATTTAAGTCAGCTGATGATACCAAGATGATTGATTTTGTGCCTGGCGACTCATCCAAATAGCTCATTATCAGTGCTAACTTGGATCTAAAATAGGAAGGCGCGCTCATCAAGTTCATCCATGAGAACCGGGACATCTTTGCATGGAAGCCTTCTGACATGCCGGGTGTATGGAGAGAACTCGCTGAGCACACTCCTAATATTGATCCAAAGTTACAGCCAGTCAGGCAGTTTCTTCGGTTGTCTAATGAGGAAAGGCGCAAGGCTATTGGAGAAGAGGTGGCCCGGCTTTTGGCAGCCGGGTTTATCCTTGAAGTTTTTCACCCAGAGTGGTTGGCTAACCCAGTGCTTGTGCTAAAAAATAACGACACTTGGCGTTTGTGTGCGGATTACATGGATTTGAAAAAAGCTTGCCCGGCTGATCCTTTTGCTCTCCCTCGTCTTGATCAAATCATTGATGCTACGGCGGGTTGTGAGCGTCTGAGCTTTTTGGATGCTTATTCTGGTTATCATCAGATCAAAATGGCGGTTAAGGACCAGGAGAAGACGACGTTCATTACTCCGTTTGGAGCCTTCTGCTATGTGTCTATGCCTTTTGGGCTTAAGAGTATGCATGCAACTTATCAGCGATGTGTACAGAATTGCCTTCATAATCAGATTGGGCGTAATGTTCATGCTTACGTGGATGATATAGTGGTGAAATCCAGAGAGAAGGAAACCTTGGTAGCTGATCTAAAGGAAACCTTTGACAACCTCCGGGTCTATAAGATGATGCTTAACCCGGCCAAGTGCATTTTTGTAGTCCCAGTTGGCAAGCTTTTGGGCTTTTTGGTGTCTAACAGAGGTATTGAGGATAACCCGGAAAAAATTAAGGCGATCACATCTCTGGCTAAACCGGCATGCATCAATGACGTTCAACGGTTGGCGGGTCGAGTTGCAGCTTTGAGCCGGTTCATAAGCCGGTTGGGTGAGAAGGATATGACGTTGTATCAAATGATGAAAAAGACGGATGACTTTGTCTGGAGTGACACTGCCAACTCCGCCTTTGAAGATTTGAAAAGACAGCCTGCTGAGCCACCGGTTCTTGCTGCCCCCATTGAGAAGGAGCTGCTGCTGTTATATGTGGCTGCTAACTCATGGGCCATCAGTGTCGCCATTGTTGTGGAGTGCAAGGAGGCTAGCAAGGAACATCCGGTTCAACGGCCGGTTTACTACGTCAGTGAGGTGCTCATTGAATCCAAGCAAAGGTATCCACATTGGCAGAAGCTTGTTTATGGGGTGTTCATGGCAAGCCGGAAGCTCAAGCATTACTTCCAGGGTCATCCTATCACTGTGGTTAGCTCTACTCCTTTAGGAGATATTATTCAAAATAGATAAGCCACATGACGAGTCGCCAAGTGGGCCATTGAGCTTGGGTCTCATAATTTAAAGTATGTGCCACGTACGACCATTAAGTCTCAAGCACTGGTGGACTTCATTAACAATTGGGCGGAG
This sequence comes from Triticum aestivum, assembly GCF_018294505.1. Lineage (NCBI taxonomy): Eukaryota > Viridiplantae > Streptophyta > Magnoliopsida > Poales > Poaceae > Triticum > Triticum aestivum. The sequence goes on along the minus strand of NC_057800.1, from coordinate 342,559,803 downwards.
TTGCAGATACCTGAAGAGAAGTCGGACAACACATATTGGATGATTCATTTCGATGGGTCCAGACAGTTGGAAGGCTCGGGGGCTGGAGTTGTTTTAACTTCTCCTCGAGGTGACAAGTTTTGTTATGTGCTGCGATTGATGTTTCCTTGAACTAACAATGCAGCCGAATATGAGGCCTTACTCCATGGTCTTCGAATGGCTTAAGAGATGAGTTTAAGCCGGGTATGGTGCCTCGGCGACTCAGATTTGGTGGCTCGGCAGGTATCAGGCAAGTGGGACTCTAAGGACCCTCTCATGGTGGCTTATTGCCATGAGGTCGACGCTGTTGCTGGGCACTTCAAGGGTTATCAAGTGGAGCACATTGACCGCAGAAAAAATGAGGCGGCTGATGCTTTGAGCCGGTTGGGATCTCAGCGTAATCCGGTGCCGCCTAACACTTTTTTAGATGTTATGCATAACTGAAAGTGCAACTATCCCTAGGTGGTTTTGGTAATTCCTAACAACATATAGCTCATTGAGCTAATGCTATTTCAAGATAAATATCTCAGGAAAGCTCAATGATTGGCATGGCATGGATGAGAAAAGTGGACCCCTCAAAATGCTAAGGACAAAGGATTGGCTCAAGCTCAAAGCTCAAGACTCTACATTTTCTATTTTAGTGATCCAAGATCACATTGAGTCCATAGGAAAATCCAATACTATCAAGGAGGGATGAGGTGTTGCTTAATGAGGTTCTTGCTCAAAATGCTTAGTGATATGCTCCAAAACCCTCAACTACTTTCTCACATCCACATATGACCTAAACCAAAAGTCAAACTTGGCCCCACCGATTCTTTCTATCCGGCGCCACCGAGTTTCAAATATCATAGCCACTGCCACAAACCCTAGGCAAATCGGTCTCACCGATAGGGACCTCGGTCTCACCGAGATGGGGTTGTAATCTCTCTATTTCCCTCCATAACATTTCTGTCTCACCGGGATGAGTGATCGGTCCCACCGAGATTGCAATGTAAACTCTCTGTGTTCCCTTCGTAACGTTTCGGTCTCACCGAAATGAGCGATCGGTCCCACAGAGTTTACCTGACCAACTCTCCCATTAGCTTATTACAAAAATCGGTCTCACCAAGTTTGTGTAATCGGTCTCACCGAGATTACGTTATGCCCTAACCCTAATCATATCGGTCCTACCGAGTTGCATGTCGGTCCCACCGAAAACCCTAACGGTCAGTAGCTTTGCTAAATCGGTCAGACCGAGTTTAATCATTCGGTCCCACTGAGTTTTATGTGTAGCGGTTAGATTTTGTGTGGAGGCTATATATAACCCTCCACCACCTCTTCATTCGTGGACAGAGCCATCAGAACAAAACTACACTTCCAACCTATATTTTCTGAGAGAGAACCACCTACACTTGTGTTGAGACCAAGATATTCCATTCCTACCATATGAATCTTGATCTCTGGCCTTTCCCAAGTTGCTTTACACTCAAATATTCTTTCCACCAAATCCAAATCCTGTGAGAGAGAGTTGAGTGTTGGGGAGACTATCATTTGAAGCACAAGAGCAAGGAGTTCATCATCAACACACCATTTGTTACTTCTTGGAGAGTGGTGTCTCCTAGATTGGCTAGGTGTCACTTGGGAGCCTCCTACAAGATTGAGGAGTTTAACCAAGGAGTTTGTAAGGGCAAGGAGATTGCCTACTTCGTGAAGATCTACCGCTAGTGAGGCAAGTCCTTCGTGGGCAATGGCCATGGTGGGATAGACAAGGTTGCTTCTTCGTGGACCCTTCGTGGTTGGAGCCCTCCATGGACTCGCACGACCGTTACCCTTCGTGGGTTGAAGTATCCATCAACATGGATGTACGATAGCACCACCTATCGGAACCATGACAAAAACATCCATGTCTCCAATTGTGTTTGAATCTCCCAAACCATTCCCTTTACATTCTTGCAAGTTGCATGCTTTACTTTCCGCTGCTCATATACTCTTTGCATGCTTGCTAGAATTGTGTTAAGATTGCTTGACTTGTCCTAAGTAGCTAAAATCTGCCAAGAACTAAAACTGGGAAAAGGCTAGATTTTTATTTGGTCAAGTAGTCTAATCACCCCCCTCAAGACATACTTTCGATCCTACAAGTGGTATCAGAGCTTTGGTCTCCATTTGCTTTGATTTTCATAGCTTTTGGAAGTCATAGCCTTGGTTTCACAACCTAGGAGAGTATGGCGTCTAGCGAGGGAAATTACCACCGTAGAGGTCCTTACTTTGATGGTACTAATTTTGCTAGTTGGAAGCATAAGATGAAAATGCACATTCTTGGACATAACCCCGCTGTTTGGGCTATTGTGTGTGTTGGCTTGCAAGGTGAATTCTTTGATGGGAGAGAACTGAATCGTGAAACTACCGCGGATGATTTGAAGATGCTACAATACAATGCTCAAGATTGTGATATCCTCTTCAACGTATTGTGCCCCGAAGAATTCAACAAAATCGTCCGTCTTGAGAATGCAAAGGAAATTTGGGATACTTTGATTGATATGCATGAAGGTACCGACTCCGTCAAGGAATCCAAGTTGGATGTGCTTCAAAGTCAACTTGACAAGTTCAAAATGAAGGATGGTGAAGGTGTCGCTGAAATGTACTCTAGGCTTGCTCTTATCACAAATGAGATTGTCGGCTTAGGAAGTGAAGAGATGACCGACAAATTCATCATCAAGAAGATCCTAAGAGACTTGGATGGAAAATACGATACCGTATGCACATTGATCCAAATGATGCGAAATTACAAAGATCTCTAGCCAACCGAAGTCATTGGAAGAATTGTTGCTCAAGAGATGTCACTCAAGGATAAGGAGGAGCTCCATAACAAGTCAAGTGGTGCTTACAAAGCCTCATGTGAAGCTCCCACATCATGAAGAATTGAGCCTAATGGCGAAGAACTTCAACAAGTTCTGCAAGAGTAGAAGCAAAGAGAGAAGTTCCAAGTCATGGTCCTACAATGACAAAAGATCTTCTAGTCGAGAGCGAAACTGCTACAATTGTGGAAGACCCGGACACTACTCCAATGAGTGTACAACTCCCCACAAGAGAAGAGAAGATTCTCCCAAAAGAAGAAGTAGAATAGAAGAATCACCATCGAGGGAGATAAGGAGTAGGGATGATCGTTATGAACGAAGACCCTCCCGGAGAAGCAAGGATTCGGAAAGGAAGGAAAAGTCATCAAGGAGCTACACAAAACGAAGACATCAAGCTCATGTTGGTGAATGGGTATCCGGCTCCGACTCCGAGAGAAGCTATCACTCCGACTCCGAATATACTCAAGATGAAGGTGTTGCCGGTTGATACATCTTCGTCATATCTATAATTTTTTATTTGTTCCATGCCAATATTATTCAACTTTCATATACTTTTTGGCAACTTTTTATACTATTTTTGGGACTAACATATTGATCCAGTGCCCAGTGCCAGTTCCTGTTTGTTGCATGTTTTTTGTTTCACGGAATATCCATATCAAACGGAGTCCAAACGGAATAAAAACTGAGAGAGATTTTTTTTGGAATATATATGATTTTTGGGAAGAAGAATCCACGCGAGACGATGCTCGAGGGGCCCACGAGGTAGGGGGCGCGCCCTAGGGTGTCAGGCGCGCCCCTGACCCTCATGGACACCCCGTAAGGCGGTTGGTGCCCTTCTTTCGCCGCAAGAAAGCTAATATCCGGATATAGACCGCGTTAAAATTTCAGCCCAATCGAAGTTACGGATCTCCGGGAATATAAGAAACGGTGAAACGGAAGAATCTGGGAACGCAGAAACAGAGAGAGACAGAGAGACAGATCCAATCTCGGAGGGGCTCTCGCCCCTTCCGTGCCATGGAGGACATGGACCAGAGGGGAAAACCTTCTCCCATCGAGGGAGGAGGTCAAGGAAGAAGAAGAAGGAGGGGGGCTCTCTCCCCCTTGCTTCCGGTGGCACCGGAGTGCCACCGGGAGCCATCATCATCACCGCGATCTACACCAACACCTCCGCCATCTTCACCAACATCTCCATCACCTTCCCCCCTCTATCTACAACGGTCCACTCTCCCGCAACCCGCTGTACCCTCTACTTGAACATGGTGCTTTATGCTTCATATTATTATCCAATGATGTGTTGCCATCCTATGATGTCTGAGTAGATTTTTGTTGTCCTATCGGTGGTTGATGAATTGCTATGATTGATTTAATTTTCTTGTGGTTATGTTGCTGTCCTTTGGTGCCCATCATATGATTGCGCGCATGGATCACACCCTAGGGTTAGTTGTATGTTGATATGACTATGTATTGGAGGGCAAGAGTGACAGAAGCTTCAACCTAGCATAGAAATTCATGCATACGGGATTGAACGGGGACCAATATATCTTAATGCTATGGTTGGGTTTTACCTTAATGGACATTAGTAGTTGCGGATGCTTGCTAATAGTTCCAATCATAAGTGCATAGAATTCCAAGTCAAGGATGACATGCTAGCAGTGGCCTCTCCCACATAATACTTGCTATCGGTCTAGTAAAGTAGTCAATTGCTTAGGGGCAATTTCGCAACTCCTACCACCACTTTTCCACACTTGCTATATTTACTTTATAGTGTCTTTACTTAAACAGCCCCTACTTTTTATTTACGTAATCTTTATTATCTTGCAAACCTATCCAACAACACCTACAAAGTACTTCTAGTTTCATACTTGTTCTAGGTAAAGCGAACGTCAAGCGTGCATAGAGTTGTATCCATGGTCGATAGAGCTTGAGGGAATATTTGTTCTACCTTTAGCTCCTCGTTGGTAAACGGGCCACCAGCCCATGTACTCATCCATTCGCCCCCAGCTTGTACTAAGACTATAAATAGACCTCTCCTCTCTCCCTCTAGGGTTAGCAATATGATAGCTCATTAGAGATAGAGCTTTTCTCATCCACTTATCCCCTACTCATTTGGAGACCGAGACCTCCTAAAGAAGAAGATCCCCCAAGTGGATTCAAGACCCCTCTTGAGGGAAGATCCCCCTAGTGGATTCAAGACCTCTTTCCTCATGGATTGGGATGAACTAGTTACTGTGTATCCTCCCTTGTTGACTTTGGATTTTGTGTTCCCCCTTTGTGTATGTGGATTTAGCACATCTGTGATTGGATCTCATTGAGTTGAGTGTTTTCCTCTCTTGTGCTCATCATGTTCTTTGAGAATTTCCCTCCAAATCGTGAAAGATCGTCCATTATGGTTCCACCCTACATCACCTCTTATGTCGCATGGTGTGAGACATGCTATCCTGATTTATCTACTCTCATGTTGTTAAATTTCATGTCTGTGGAACCATGTTATTTTTGTTGCCCTTATATGTTGCTCAATTACATGTTGTTCCAAATGTAGCTTAGTGTATATATTTTCATTCGCAACCTACCGTCGGTCTATGAAATCTAGGGGAAGTGTTGATCCTAGTTGTGAGCACTATGCATTCCAAAAGAAAATTCTAAATAGTGCTTACATTTATGGGAAGCCCGTCTATGTTTTCTAGACCATTTGTGCAAATTGTTGTGTTGTCATCATTCACCAAAAGGGGGAGATTGAAAGGGAATTTACTGCCTTAATTGTTTTGGTGTTGATGGCAACGCAATTTGCTGACTAACGGTGTGCTTGAGCTACACATGTACATTTTTATGGCACAATATGGTCAGGCACCCCTCTGAAAGAAAAGGAGTGAAGACGGAATTTCTGACGTGTTTGTTTCTACGATTGTAGGAAATCTATACAATTAAGAGGGGGGTTAACATCAAAAGGTACGGATGGAACCAAATCACATGCACAAACTCATATTGCACCCACTTCTATCCTTTTGTTTTCAGAAGAGAACCTCATTCCTAACCATTGCAACAAAGTCCCAAGCGGTTGTACCACTCATGGGTTCGATTGTACCGCTCCTTTTGGGCGGTGCATCTAGTGACCAGCCTAGAAGTCCTAGTTCTGGGCCAACCACTGCCCGGGGGGCGATTTCCTCATTCTAGTAGCGGTACCGACGTGGTAGCTAGCCGATTACTACGATAATTCGAGTAATTACCGATATAACTGGTGTACCTAGCGATTGTATCGCCTGAGACTTTGTAGCACCCCTGTCGCTATCGGGGATGTTGAACTGGCCCAAGTACCGCCTAACAACCTCCGAGGGGTGATTCCCATGGGTATGGGTGCAGTACAAGGGCCGTAGTATGAAGGTTTTCTGGTGATTAATTTAATAACTGGTACAACCGGCTCGCAAGGCGGATGTACTGCCTAGGTCCCTTGTGACCAGGTTTTACTTTGTGCGTAGTTGTATCGCTCGCCCAAGCGGTTGTACTTCTCAGGTGCTTTTTGCCATGTAACTATTAGAAACTTAAGGAGGTGGTTCTTCCACCTCCCATCCGACTCTTGCCTCCCTCTATCCTCCATCAATGCCTAAGCTTTATCTTTCCCGATCTCCTTATCTAGCTAACTAAACTTGTCGATGACAGGGATTGAAAGAGGAGACCAAGATCTACACTTCCACAATAGGAATTTGACCGCCCCATACATTTCTTCTGGATCTTGTTACTCTTGGGTGTATGAGCACCCTAGACGGAAGAGGTCACCTCGGAGCCACATTCCATTATGGTGAAGTTTTGTGGTGGTGTTCGGAGCCTCCAATTAAGTTACGAAGACAATCCCAACTTTGTTTGTAAAGATTTTAGTTGCCGCCTTCAAGAGCACCGCTCGTGGATTCGCGACACCTTGCATTATGCGAAGGCGTGAGGAGAATAGGGTGTCGTTGGGACTCTTTGGGAACATTGTTCCTCCACACCCCTGCTATGGAGACGTACCTCACCGATGAGTGATATTTTTACACTCATTTCACCTTTGTTTAAACCACGATATTTCAATTAAAAAGATATATTCGCTCCGATATTGGTACTAATGACTAATGAATGCAAAGGATTCCACAAATCATCTCTTTGATGTGTTTCCACGGGGAATGGGCTAAAAAGGGAAGAAATCACGATTGAAATGGAATGGAAGAAGAATTGAGGAGGAAGGAATCATCTAGAGACGTCTGCGAAGAAACAACACAAAAGACAGCGTTCCATATGGATGAAAGCGCCCGTATGGCGTGGATTCCGAGGTAGGTCATCCAACCCAACAACTTTTGTTAAAGGGACCCCATCCAAATGTGAACAGAGAGACAAGCACAGAGCACACAAGGCAAAACCCCTTCATCAACATCATCATCCACAAACCCTAGCCGCCGCCATCTCCATAGCCATCTCCACCACCACCATAGTACTCATCCATCCCATTCTTACTTGTAATCATGCATCACACAAGGCATCCATTGTAAAACATATTGCAATCTATCAATCTCAAGATGTGTTCTTCCTGCGACCTGATCTCCATGTGTGAGTAGTTCGGTAAGGTATGGGTTGAGGCATAAGCCTTGCAACCAGAGGTATTTATTGAGAGGATCAATGGAAGAATTTGATATAACATCCCATATGTGTGAAATAAAATTGTTACGTGAAGATGTCTCTTGTCTTGTCTGTGATATTCATCCCTGCAGGTATCCAGGATCATGGAGATCGAGCACCAGTGAGGCTAGGAGCAAGGAGACCGTGAAGTGTTATACCAAACACTGGTGATAGTAAGGTTTAGTATGGTAACATGGATCCTATCCTTGGGGAGAAGTGAGATGTAGTCATTAAATGCCCAAAGCTCTTGTCTGATTTCATTATCTTAATTATCAAGGTAACCCCGTGTCGGATTCAGGGCTCCGCAGACCCTTGAGACGTTCGAACACTGGGGTGTGTACAAAGAACTCCTACTCCTCAACCTGCCGGCCCAAAGATTCAACAGCTTGACTCGACGAACCCAAAGAATAAGAGACAAAGAGATTTATCCTGGTTCGGTCCACCTTGCGGTGTAATACCCTACTCCAGCTTTGTTGTGGATTGCCTCAAGGGGCTGAGGATTAACCAGTAAAATGGATGAACAACCTCGGGAGGTGAGGTGTTCTTGAGCTCGATGAGCTGGTGAGCTGGTCAGGGTGGAATGGATCCGACCCCCCCATGGTGGTGGCTAAGTCCTATTTATAGTGGCCTCGGTCCTCTTCCCAAATGTTAGGCGGGAAGGAATCCCACAATGGCTGAATTTGAAGGGAGACAACTAGTACAAGTTATCTTGACAAAAGTAGTCTCCGCCTGCAAAAGGCTCTGGTGGTGACGCTACCGTGGGCTCCGCGATGACCTCCGTCCTGCTGTCCTGGCGGTCTTGGTCTTGTTGCACCGATATGAAAACCTTTGCTTGATTCCTTGGGACTCGGCGCCGACGCTTTCCCCCTTAGCACTATAGGGGAAACTGGTACGCTGCGCCCGCTGGCGCCTGCGTGGCCTTGGTCGTCATTTCTCACGTCATGTGAACCTCGCGAGGTGCACCTTGCCTTGATATCTCCGCTCCATGGGAGCCAGCCAAGTGAGGCCGCCCCTAGGGAGGTCTTGGTGTCGTCCGCCTCGCGAGGCTTGGTCCCTTGCGAGGGTCTTGTGTTGTCGCTGCTGAACTAGGCCGTATAGGGCCGCTGATGGAGCCATGCCATGGGCCGCAGCCAGGCAAGTCTGGGTACCTCCGGTCCCAGAACGCCGACAGTAGCCCCCGGGCCCAAGGCGCGCTCGAACTTGGCTTCGATGTGAAGCCAAAGGGCAAGTGCGGAGCTCCGCGGGCCCAACCACATGCGACCTTGGTCGACGGGTGGTGATTGATGGGATGTGGGGGCCTCTCTTTCCCATGCCGCCTCGACAACCGTCCTTGCCTGACAAAAACAGCTGGCACCCACCATAGGGCTTTCATTGCTCTCCCTTCGTCTTGCTCCAGATCCCCTTCTCCTTCCTACCCAAAGAGACTCCAGATCTGCCGAAACTCTCCCCCAAGCCGGCAGCCGATGGCCACCGACATGGAGAAGGCCGTGCACTCGCCTTCCTGGTTTGAGCCTGCCCTGAGTGCGCCCAACGTCACGGAGAAGAACTTCACAACCGTGCTCTTGATGGTGGCGGGCGATAGCAATGAGGGGGGAGAGACCGCACGTCAGGCCAGCTCCGCCGAACCGGAGGCCTCGGGTAGTACCTTCTACCCCTTCTTCATGCACAATGTCTTCGCGGGGCTGGTCCCCCCTTTCTCTGAATTTTTTATGTCGTCCTCCGCCATTACAAGCTTCACGCCCTCCATCTTCGTCCCAACTCCGTCCTCCTCCTGTCGATATTCGCCTTTAACCGCGAAGCATTTGTGGGAGTGATGCCGTCTGTGGCGCTGCTTCGCCATTTATTCTACCTCTGAAACAAGGAGGACCAATGCTCGGGATGCGCCAACTTCGTTGCGGCCAACGGAAGCAACGCAATTTCGAGAGCCGAGAAGAAGGTGGAGGGCTTCCGGAACAAGTGGGTCCTCATGGATGCCAAGAGCCCCCACCCTTGGCTGGTGCTGCCGACGGGGATGCCAGTGCCTCACGAAGGGTGGAATAGCGCGAAGCTCACCGACCCACGAGCGGAGAAGATGTTGGGGAAGATGGTGGCCAGCCTGAAGCCTGGCAACACGAAGGCGGAGAAGATGACGGGGGCCATGATCGTCAAGGAGTTCCTGGTGCAGTGCCTGGCTCTGCTCCAGGCGCGCTCGCGCCCCTTGTGGAAGCTCTCGGGCAAGGGAGGCAACCTCCGCCTGCACCCGGATGCCTTGTCCGGCGAGGAGCTGGACAAGGTCCTAAGCCTCCTGGTCGTGGAGGATCAAGGGCACCTGTCTGATACCCATCATCCGCTGTACCGCCGCCCGGATGGGGCGAGGATCGCCGCCGCCATGCCCGTCTTCAACGAGCGCGGGCTCGAGCCTCCGGTGCCCACCGGGGCCTCGGTGGTGGTGTCCTCTAGCGAGCCCAGCCAGGAGTAGGGGTCGGACTTGGATGCGACCCGGGAGGGGGCAAGGGAGATTTCTCCTCCATGCCTGGCAGATCTCCTCCACACCCTCCCTGGCGATGAAGAGGCGGGCAAGCATCCGGTGAGGGAGTCGCTGAACCCTGCCGGGGTCACCACGAGGTCCAGGGGCACCCCCCCTGAAGAAGCCACAGGCCGGGGTCCTGAAGAAGAGCAGATCGGCGTTGATCTCCCGAGGCGATGCCTCCGCGTCATTGCTGGCTGGCACTGCTACGGGTCCAGCCGCCGAACCCTTGTCCGCCCCTGGGGCTCGCGTGCCAGTGTCCTGACCCGCGAAGCCTTCGGGCCTGGTGCTCCGGATGAGGGTGAGGGAGTACGCCGCCGCGGACCAGTAAGCGCTCCGCCGTGATCCTTCGTTCCTGTCTTTGCCGTAGTTTCTTGATGCCTTCCCTTTACACTGTTAGGCCAACATCGGTGGTGAAGAAGAAGAAGGGGGCGATCGCAACCCCTGAGGCCCAGCAGCCTGCCGCTGCCGCGCCTCCTCCGACGCGGAGGGATGTCGATGGCTCTCTAGGCTTAGCGTCTGGGTCATCCTCGCGAGATCCAGAAGCCCATCCTTAGGAGAATGCGATCTCTGTAGCCAAGTTGGCTCCTGAGGCTTCCACCCCCAGCTCACCTGCTGAGGTCGTGAAGGCTCACGAGCCCCCAGCCCCTTTTGTTGCCGCTAACCTACATGCCTTAGTGCCGATGCCGTCTGTTCCCTCTTCCATCATGCCGCTGGGCCATGATCCCCCTGCTTCGCTCGATGCCCTGGAGGATGCCATTCTTGCGCTGACCTAGCTTCGTGACGACCTTCAGGGTGCTGACCGTCGGCTAGCGTCGGGGCGACTGGAGTTGGTATCGGGGTGGCTGCGATCTGATGCGTCCGTGAGGGTGGCTTGGGGCCAGGCCGTGGCAGCTTCTGAGGAGGGTAAGCTGGCCGCCGACCTGGCCGCGGCTGGTGTTAAAGGATGCCGAGGCTACCGAGGAGCGCTGTCGGGCGGCGGAGGCCGAGCTGGAGACCCTATGCAACGAAGGCACTGCCGAGGTTCGCAACACGAGGTACGGAAGGAGAAGCTGAAGGATCGAGAAGACACGGTCGTCGGCCTTGACACCGAGCTGGAGTAGTCGGCGCGGGCGTAGGCCACGAAGCACCATCGCCTGGAGAAGTTGAAGGAGGAGGTGGAGAGGGAGAGGGCCCTGCTGGAGGCCAATGCCAACATCCTTGCCAACGACCGTGTCGCCTTCGATTCCTTGAGAAGAGGTCCCACAAGGCATTGCGGGAACTCTACGGAAGGGGGTTAAAGGAGTCGTTGGTTACTGCTGAGAAAGGCCCCGCCGAGCTGCTCCCCCAGCTTGTCGAGATGCTCGATGGCGTTGCCAATGGGGTCAGCACCAAGGTGGAAGGGGAGGCCCACGCGCTCTCCTCCTCGGCTATGACGCGCATCTTCAGCCACTTCCATCTTTGTGACCCAAATGCCGACCTTGCAGCTCTGCTTGAGCCTATAGACGAGGAGCACTGCGCAGCCGCTGCCGAAGCCGTGAGGGACCTGGTGGAGAAGTTCCTCGCCATTGACCCTGCGCCTCTGGCTGACGGTGCAGCCAATCCTATGGCCGCGGCCGACGGCATGGGCATCGGTGGCATTGTCGACAACGGGGCACTCCCTGACGGCAGCACCCGTGGCTGAAGAGAAGGCTTGCTGGCGGTGCTCCTCTCCACTTGTATTTGCCTGCAACATGCACCGTGCCTCCTGCAGGCGTTAAAACTTTTATGTGTTCGTGCTTTTAAGATACAACGTTTTTGTAATAACTTGCTTAGGATTTCATGATTTCCTTCCCGTTTGCTTGATGTTCTGTGTTGGCAGGGCCCGACCCCGCGCATACCTCAGCCGCCGTTGGGTCATCCGGATCACCAGGACGAGTCCAAGGGGTGAGGTGCTACGTGACCAGTTAGGCTCCTGAGTCGCGATTCTCAAGAGTCCCCCTTGACGCGCAAATGGCCCGCGGGAAGGAGATGTGAGAGTAGGCCCTAGCGTTCTGCGTCGATAGGGCCCGACCCCCGCGTACCTCAGCCGCCGTTGGATCGTCCGGGTCACCAGGGCGAGACCAAGGTGTGAGGGGCTGCGTGGCCAGTTAGGCTCCTGAGTCGCGATGCTCAGGAGTCCCCCTTGGTGTACAAACAGACCTCCATACCTTTTCTCGCCGAGGTCCCGCTCGGGAGGGATGCGCGACGACTAGGTCCGAGGGACCTAGAAGGGTAGCGTACACTAGGCATGACCTGAGCGCAACCCCTGTCCCCAGCCCCCTCGCGCGACTCTCCTGAGGGGAAAGTGTTGCGATGAGGCTGGACACTGAGCCTGGTGGCTCCCCGAGGTTGATGCGGCCATGGGGCCGCCCTCAGTTGTTCATCACCAGCGCGGAGCATGGCACTTCCCCACTTGCACGGGCATAGCCGTGCCTCGACTGCCAGCATGGAGCATGGTGCTTCCACTGGTGTGTGGGTGAGGGCTCCCTCTGAGTGGATCCCCCGTGGCATGTACAGCCCCGCCCTGACCGTGGCTTGCATGGCAGGGCTAGACAAAGTGTGTCTGGGCACTCATGAGCCAGCACAGGACTCATGAAGCCCTACCTAAAGGAGGGTTGCACCTTAATTTGATTCTTGATAGCTGTGGTGGCCCTGCGAGATGGTTAGGCAACCTACGCCGAATGAATCTCCTGAGGTGATCACATGAGAAGGCTAGACACCAACGACCCCAGGAGGTGACGTGAACGGGGCCGGCCCGCCAAACAGAGCTCTACAATTGGGTTTATCGACGCTGTAAGAACGGACCCGAGCACAGATGACGTGCCCCGTCTTCTCATGCAAAAATCCTGAAGAAAGACAACCGACGTGCGGCTCCTGTGGTGCCGAGGCACCGGGTCATGCGTCCTGGCTCATCCGCCCATGATTAGCTCATGCGAGAACAAGGCACAAAGGGCCATGGGAGCTGACGTACATGGAAGATGGCCCGTGAGCCAGAGCTCTGCCTCTTGGGTTTATCAATGCTGCAGGGACGGACCCGAGCACAGACGTCGTGCCAGTCCTTGATCACGAGGCGGTCGTTGGTGGGTTTGCAAGGGCGTACGATGTTCATGGTATCGAAGTATCGGGCATGCATATAATAATCTTAAAGTAACTCATGGAAGGAGATAAAACTAGTTCAGATAGATGCAAGAACGATACACACTGCAGGGACGGACCCACGCAACTTGGGGATGATGCAGACCGAGAGGTGCTGTCGGTGTCAAAACCGGCGGATCTCGGGTAGGGGGTCCCGAACTGTGTGTCTAAGGCAGATGGTAACAGGAGGCAGGGGACACGATGTTTACCCAGGTTTGGGCCCTCTTGATGGAGGTAAAACCCTACGTCCTGCTTGATTGTTCTTGATGATATGAGTATTACAGGAGTTGATCTACCACGAGATCAGAGAGGCTAAACCCTAGAAGCTAGCCTATGGTATGATTGTATGTTGTCCTACGGACTAAAACCTTCCGGTTTATATAGACACCGGAGGGGGATGGGGTTACACAAGGTCAGTTACAAAGGAGGAGATATACATATCCGTATTGCCTAGCTTGCCTTCCACGCCAAGTAGAGTCCTATCCGGACACGTGACGAAGTCTTCAATCTTGTATCTTCATAGTCCAATAGTCCGGCCAAAGGATATAGTCCGGCTGTCCGGAGACCCCCTAATCCAGGACTCCCTCAGTAGCCCCTGAACCAGGCTTCAATGACGATGAGTCCGACGCGCAGTGTTGTCTTCGGCATTGCAAGGCGGGTTCCTCCTCCGAATACACCACGGAAGAGTTTGAATACAAGGACAGTATTCGACCCTGCAAAATAAGTTCCATATACAACCGTAGAGAGAATAATATTTCCACAGATCTAATCTGCTGACACGTTTTGACAGTATGACATCACTTCATGGCCCGGTTATTATTGGAACCGCTTTTCTTAACCAGCTCCGCACATATCGCGAGGCGGTTTTATTGATACATCTTGGCAAAGCAGAGATCATGTTCCCCTTATTACGGGATTCTCATCAATACGGATGTGGGTAACCCAACCGCTCCATCAATTATGGCGCCTGGGGAATAAGCGGTTTTGCCAGGCAAGTGGGGAGACTCATCGCCTCCTCCGCCCTTATAAAGGGACAAAGATTTACTTTTTTCACCCACGCCTTCTTCCTTCTCGCTTACCCATTCTTGCACACCCGAGCTCTAGCACCCAAGCTCGCGTTCTTTTTCTCGAACCACTCCAATCATGTGCGGAGCAGGAGGCAAGTGGATGGTCTCCTCCGTCACGAAGGAGAACATCAAAAAGTTATGGGAAGCCGGATACCTAGCTGTGAATATCGTGCACCGGCTGCCGAATGCGGGGCAGATCATCCCAACGCCCGAACCCCATGAGAGGGTAGTTTTTCTTACCCATTTCATCCGCGGACTAGGATTTCCTCTCCACCCGTTTGTCCGCAGGCTCATGTTCTACTACGGGCTGGATTTTCATGATCTGGCCCCCAACTTCATCCTTAACATCTCAGTGTTTATCGTCCTGTGCGAGGACTTCCTCTGCATCAGGCCCCACTTTGGCCTATGGCTGAAAACCTTCAATGTCAAACCGAAGGTGGTGGGCGGACGGCAAACAGAATGCGGAGGTGCCATGGTGGGCAAGATGCCTAATGTCACCTGGCTCGAGGGTACCTACGTGGATACCATAAAGGGGTGACAATCGGGGTGGTTCTACATCACCGAGCCGTGCGACTCGAACTGGGTGGCGGCCCCCAAATTTCAATCTGGAATCCCCACGCGGTTCACCTCCTGGAAAAAGAAGGGCCTCTCCTGGGGTTCTTCGGTAGAGCTGACCGGACTCCAGACCAGCATCCAGAACATGACAAACACGAAAATCAAGCTCATCAACGTGGTCCAGGTTATGCTCTTCCGCCGGATCCTTCCGTGCCAATGACGGGCATTTGTTTTGTGGGAGTTCGACTCGGCCCAGCACCTGACGCTACGAGAGCTCTACGACACGACGCACGAGGATGTCTGGAGGGTGCTGTTCAAGGGCGCTGAGATGCCTCCCTCCCTCACCGAGGACCGCGGACTCAGCACAAAGCGCCGCGCCCATCCGGTAGGCTTTTATATCTCTCAGGGTATTCATTTGCCCTGGTTTAGTTATGTGCTGGATCTAAGATTTCATGTCATTAACAGGACTGGATAAAGACATCAGAGCAGCTTGATTGCCCAGCCCCCCTGCCCGAAGATCCTACAGACGTTCTTCTAACGAAGATGCTGACTCCGACACCTTACGAGGTGCCGGAAAATAAGGCCAAGAAGAAGGTCACGGGGACCCAAAAGGGTCTCCGGCGCATGGTTCTATCATACTCATCATCCGATGAGTCCGACGCGCACTCCTCCCATAGAAATGAGGAGGAGAAAAGTTCTCCCCCCCAGTCGGGTGAGACAAGAAAAGGAAGGCCGACCCATCCGGGGAGGCCAAAGGGTCCAAGAAGGGAAAGACCCTCCCTCCGGACTGTGCCACGATGGCCGCCGACAGCGGCGACGAGTGGCTACCTAGGGACAAGCCCCTGGTGAAGTCGTAAGTGTCCATACACCATAGTACTTCATGGTATGTTTTAGTGTACTGCCTTTTGCTCATGCCGAACATGATTATGCAGTCCGACCGAGCTCGTCTCGACGTACCCTCGTCGAGCGGCTCTTTGGGCTCGTCGGATATGAACAACGGTTCTCCTCCGACGGCTTCCACCCCTCGCCCTACGGACAATGCCGAGGTGGTGTCTCAAAAGGCACCGACCCAAGGGGAGGTGATCCTGGGGGCGCCTCACGGCAACCTCCCATACCCTGGATACCAAGGGAGCAAGGCTCCTACAGGCTTCGAGTTCGGGCCCCAGCCGGACACTGCGCCGGAACCTTCGATGGTTCCGGACTCCGGTAGGCGATCTCCCATTAAGGGGGCCAACCATCCGTTCCGGCGTCCTCTGTCCAACCAGAGGAATCAGACAACTTGCTGGAAGCGCTTCACATCGCTTCCATCGATGAAGAGCACCGCACTATCATGAGTGCGGTGGTCAAGAAAGTTCAGTCCGCCAAAAACGGACTGACCGAAGCTTGCGCCAGCCTCCTAACAGGCTTTGAGGTAAGCATTCAAAATATAAAAATATTACCGCATAGATAGTAGCCCCTGATGCTTTGTTCAGCGTTCACGAAGAAAAGCCAAATAGAGTATCAAATGATAACTCATGAGTCTAATTAGAGTATGTCTATGTGTATGTGCAGGCTTCCCTGCTGGCCGCTGCCGCACGTACTGCGGAGGTCTCTGCACTGAAGCAGGCCCTGAAGCGGCCCGAGGACGAGCTTGGCCTTACCAAGGGGCAGCTCGAAGAGAGCAAAGGTAAGGTATACCCCAGTTTATATAGTTAAAAAGAAGTTCGTTGTAAAGTAATAGGATCATCATGAATTTTTCAGGGGCCACCACCGAGGTGGAGACCCTGAGGAAGGCGTTGTCCGAGCCCGAAGACAAAGCGGCCAAAGAACGCATTGAACGGGAGAAACAAGAAGCCCGAGTGGGCGAGGTGCAGCAAGAGCTCGAGGCTCTCGCCAAAAAGCACGAGTCTTTGGAGCTTGACTCTAAGACGCAAGAGTCCGAGCTCACGCGGGTGCTTGAAAGTGTCTGGAGCGCCAAGGCCAAAGCCCACAAGGCCCTCCAGGAGATTGATGCGGCAAAGAAGATAGCAGCGGGTAAGGCATTCAATATGCAAAGCAAGCATGTGAAGGAGACTTTCCTTTTTCTTACCCGAGTTCAGAGCTCTCCAGGAGCGTTTGCAGATTTTCGCCGTAGTGTGCTGGATGCCGCGGAGTTTTACCGGGCTGACGAGGGGAGCTCAGTGGAGAAGTTGTTCTGGTCTCAGTATACTGGGACCGAACACCCCGTGTCCTTGAGCAACCAGCTCAAGCAGTTGGTCAAACTTCACAAGGCGACCGAACATGCCATGAGGGGCCTTATAGTCTGGATGTGGCCTGGTGAGCCCCTGTCCGGCAGCTACTTCGGTCTGCTGAGGCAGCTGGTGCAAGCCTTCCCACGGCTTGAAGTCATCAAGCGGTCCGTCTGCATTGAAGGTGCACGCAGAGCTTTTGCCCGGGTGAACGTGCACTGGGCGAAGCTGGACGCCGTGAAGCTTGTGAAGGAGGGGCCGTCGGAGGGAAAGGAGCATCGCTGCCCCGAGAATTACTATGAGAGCGACCTGAAGGGTTCCCGCTTAGTGGCAGATGAGTGTGCCAAGGATGTAATTTTTGAATGAACATACCCATGTGATCATGTAATATGAAATGAGTTCTTTTGTGCCATGAAACCCTTTCTTAATTTAAAATATTACCTTCTGTGCGGCCGTTTATAAAATCTGAGAGTTGGCCAGTCGTCGGCTTCTACCCCCATGTAACTAGTACTGGGGTGTTCGGGGTAGATATGAACACTCTTTACCCTAATTTTGGGTCCTTCAAGGGAGGTGTTCAGCGCAACGAACCAGGCAATCGGACTATAATGCTTTATCACTCTCACTTAGCCATAGAAGTCTATGATTTTAAATTTTTGGCGAAGCCCCTGGTATTCGGAGGGCCGAATTTGGGGCGCTATACACGCCTAAGCCGGACAAGGCCGACTCGTCGCCCGAGGCGGAAAAAGTCTTTAAGGACTTGAAACCTCTCGAACAGTGACCAGTCTCTCGCCTTATCATGACAGTCAGTTTTTGGCTTTCTCTACTAAGGTGCTCGTCCGGAAGAACCGGGACACAATCGCAGTAGTTCTCCCACCGCTACCTTAGCCGATATAGCGGAACGTAAGGTACCAAAGCATGGGAGCCGGGCAACCCAACATTTCACACAAGACATGATTCAGAGCTGATGCATATAATGCTATAAGTTTGGGGTGCCGCACTGTCGAAAGTGTTCGGACTTCTTGCGCTGTATTACAGGGTAAACGAGAGCCCCTGGCGTACTGACCGTACCCGAGCGTGCAGGTGCGGAATGTCGTAAATGGACATATAAGAGAAAGAGAAAAACTTAAATAATGCAATGGCAGATTAATAATATACATTGTTATTTGAATAAGACGTCGAAGCGTACTGGTACAAGTAGGGCAATAAGCATAAAGTAGGACAATTCGAAATGTCCTATCCCAAGGCAAGCTACACACAAATAGTGAAAAGCGGGTATATCAAGTATTACTAGAGACCACCTGGCGGTTACCGTGTTCATCTTAGCTTCTTGCTGCCTTGGTTATTGCTTCCGGAATGTGTCCGGCAATCGGATTGCCGGAAAGGGCTTCCGAAAAGTTAGGCCCTGAAAGAGAAAAGGAATGTCAAAGGTATACAGCCCCTGGTGTGGTTATGCCACATTGCGGGGCGTGTCCTGATTGTGCCCCCGCCTATGTCCATGGTATTTTCAATGCGTAGTTATGTACGCGCGACACGAATTTCATCGCTGCACTGGGACTGGGATGGGGGCCGGATTGCTAGGCGAGCGCTGATCACGCCAGGCGATCCTATTGCAGATTGTTCCAGACTCGCTTGAAGGTGTCCGGGGGCTGTAACGCCGAATGAGTGGTCTGCCTGAACAGGCTGCTTTGTGCCTCTGCTGCAAGGGCCGCAGTGTGCTCTTCCGTATAGAGCGAGCGTTCTGTGTCTCCATTTACTATTATGACCCCGCGGGGTCCTGGCATCTTCAGCTTGAGGTATGCGTAATGCGGCACTGCATTGAATTTTGCAAATGATGTCCGTCCGAGCAGTGCATGATAGCCACTGTGAAACGGGACGATGTCGAAGATTAACTCTTCACTTCGGAAGTTATCCGGTGATCTGAAGACCACTTCCAGTGTGATTGAGCCTGTGCAATGGGCCTCTACACCAGGGATGACGCCTTTAAAGGTGGTTTTGCTGGGTTTGATCCTTGAGGGATCGATACCCATTTTTTGCACTGTATCCTGATAAAGCAGGTTCAGGTTGCCACTGCCGTCCATAAGGACTCGAGTGAGGTGAAATCAGTTAATGATGGGGTCTAGGACCAGTGCGGCGGATCCGCCATGACGGATGCTAGTGGGGTGGTCCCTGCGATCGAAGGTGATCGGACAAGCAGACCATGGGTTGAACTTCGGGGCGATGGGCTCCATCGCGTAGACGTTCCTTAGTGCATGCTTCCGCTCCCTCCTGGGAATGTGGGTTGCGTATATCATGTTCACTGTCTTCACTTGTGGGGGAAACCCCTTCTGTTCTCCTGGGTTCGGCGGCCGAGGATCTTCTTCATCGTCGCTATGCAGCCCCTTGTCCTTATTCTCAGCATTTAACTTGCGGGCCTGCTTGAACACCCAACATTCTCTATTGGTGTGTTTGGTTGGCTTGTCGGGGGTGCCATGGATTTGACACGAGCGATCCAATATGCGATCCAGACTGAACGGAGGCAGAGTATTTTTTTGAATGGCTTTTTCCGCTGACCGGATCTAGAGCCTCTGAATCGAGCATTGACTGCCATATCTTCGGTGTTATCGCTGTTATTGCGGCGCTTTGGTCTATTACAACGCTGCCTACCGTTGACATCTTTGGTATCCGAGGTATCCGGATTCCTTGATGTGTTGTTGTTGTGAGCCAGCCAGCTATTCTCGCCCGCGCAAAAGCGGGTCATGAGTGTTGTGAGGGCTGCCATAGATTTCGGCTTCTCCTGGCCGAGGTGGAGGCGATCCACTCATCGCGGATGTTGTGCTTGAATGCCGCTAGGGCCTCTGCATCCGGACAGTCTACTATTTGATTTTTCTTAGTCAGGAACTGTGTCCAGAATTGTCTGACTGATTCCACTGGCTGCTGGGTTATGTGGCTCAAGTCACCAGCATCCGGTGCTCCTACATAAGTGCCTTGGAAGTTGTCAAGAAATGCGTCTTCCAGATCCTCCCAACTGCCGACGGAATCTGCTGGCAAGCTATTCAGCCAGTGCCGAGCTGGTCCTTTGAGTTTTTGCAGGAGGTACTTGATGGCGTGTAGATCATCACCGCGAGCCATGTGGATATGAAGGAGGAAATCCTCGATCCATACAGCGAGATCTATAGTGCCATCGTATGATTCGATATTTACCTGTTTGAAACCCTCCGGGAATTCGTGATTCATAACTTCATCAGTGAAGTATAGGGGTTGTGCGGCACCTCTGTGCCGGGCTATATCACGACGTAGTTCATATGAGTCTTGTCTGCTGTATTCAGCCTGGCCGGATTTACTTTTGGTGTATCCGACGCGACGATCGTCGTCCCGTGTGGGCGCACGTGCCCGTGTCCCGTATATTGACCTTGCGATTTTTGCCTTACTATCCAAGATGTCTCGCAGGTCCTCTGTGTTGCCCCAGTCCTGAGTATTTTTGACTAAGTGGCGACGGGGTGCGGTCTGAACTTTAGGCTGAAACGCCTCTCTGGTTCGGCCGCGTAGTGGCCGGTCAGCCGCATCGTACACTGGTAAATGAGGTTTCAATGCTTCCTCCTCGAGGCGAGGTAGCAACCTGCATTTTTGGTAACTCTTGGACGGGCGCTCGAGTTCATGCTCCTTGGCCGCAAGGACTTCGGTCCATCAGTCTGCTAACAAGTCTTGATTAGCTTGAAGCTGTTGATGTTTCTTCTTTAGGCTACTTGCCGTGGCCATAAGCCGGCGCTTGAAGCGCTCTTGCCCGACAGGGTCCTCAGGCATGATAAACTCTTCATCGCCGAGGCTCTCCTCGTCTTCGGAGAGAGGCATGTAATTGTCCTCCTCCGGTTCTCCATCTGCTGCCTGCTCTGGAGGGCTAGCTTGTTCGTCCTCTAGCTCTACACCGTGCTGGAGGGGATTGTTGTTTTCTTTGGCGCTATCCGGAGTGTTATTATCTCCTGTGCCGGTATCACTGCTCTTGTTGTGGCGGGACTTAGAGCGGCGCCGCTGACGTTGGCGCTTGGTTTGCTTCTTGGAGGGGCCAACCTCTGCTTTCTCGTCACCATTGGCTTCTTTGGGGGTGTCCACCATGTATATATCATATGATGAGGTGGCGGTCCAGTGCCCCGAGAGCGGTGGATCCTGTTCGTCTCCGGCTTTGTTGTCCATACCGTCGAAGTCTTCGGAGCCGAAGTCGAGCATGTTGGTTAAGTTGTCGACAGTTCCTACTAAGTGGGTGGTGGGTGGGCAGCGAATTTCTTCACCGTCCGCATCCCATTCTAGCCGGACATAGTTTGGCCAAGGTTCTCATGACAGGGAGAGAGTCCTTAATGAATTTAGCACATCCCCAAAGGGTGAGTGATGAAAGATGTCCGTGGAGGTGAACTCCATGATCGGCGCCCAGTCGGACTCGACGGGCATGGATATGAGCGGCTCAGAGTCCGTGGACGGAGATGAATCCAGTAGTTCGGCGACACGGCTCTCGAAAGGGGTGAAGTCAGTATCCGGCTCTATCACCACTGATAGTGCAGCCTCCATGGCAGGGTCCATCCCTCCGCTCGCGGATGGCGACTTGCTTTGGATTGATGGACGGAGTAGCTGCAGATGCGATCTCGCGAACACTGTCCGACGGCAGAGTTACGTCATGCTCGTCAAGACTGTATGGCGCGTCATACACGGGCCCGAATCCGTCGAAGATCAAGTCTCCGCGGATGTCGGCCATGTAGTTCAAGTTTCCAAATCTGACCTGATGGCTAGGGGCGTAGCTCTCAATCTACTCCAGATGGCCAAGCGAATTGGCCCGTAGTGCAAAGCCGCCGAATATGAAGATCTGTCCGGGGAGGAAAGCCTCACCCTGGACCGCATCGCTAACGATGATCGCAGGAGCCATCAAGCCTTATGGTGACGATACAGTGGAACTCTCAATGAAAGCACCAATGATGGTGTCAAAACCGGCGGATCTCGGGTAGGGGGTCCCGAACTGTGCGTCTAAGGCGGATGGTAACAGGAGGCAGGGGACACGATGTTTAACCAGGTTCGGGCCCTCTTGATGGAGGTAAAACCCTACGTCCTGCTTGATTGTTCTTGATGATATGAGTATTACAAGAGTTGATCTACCACGAGATCAGAGAGGCTAAACCCTAGAAGCTAGCCTATCGAATGATTGTATGTTGTCCTACGGACTAAAACCCTCCGGTTTATATAGACACCGGAGGGGGCTAGAGTTACACAAGGTCTGTTACAAAGGAGGAGATATACATATCTGTATTGCCTAGCTTGCCTTTCACGCCAACTAGAATCCCATCCGGACACGGGACGAAGTCTTCAATCTTGTATCTTCATAGTCCAACAGTCCGGCCAAAGGATATAGTCCGGCTGTCCAGAGACCCCCTAATCCAGGACTCCCTCAGGCACCCCCAACAAGGTAAACTAAATATGCAAAAGGATAGGCGCCACAGGGACATGCCCATGCATCATGGGGATGATGCAGCCCGAGGGGCACCCCCAACTGAATAAACTGGAAAATGTCACCTGGTGACATTGCTGGAGAGATGTTGAAGTAGCTGAAGATGCGCCCTGAAGAGGTTGCTCCTCACTAGCCGCCATGTCCTTGATCCTCAGGAGGCTCTAGAGGCTCAGGAGGTTCGCGAAGAGTCGTCGCTACCTCCGCCAGGACCGCATTGTACCTGGCCTCATGAGCGGCCATGATGCTTCGCAGGCAATGCTGGAAGGTGGCAGCCGCGTTCGGCAAGCCAAAGGGGATGCGAACGTGGCTGTGAGGTAGGCCCTCAAACCGTCCAGTGTGCGAAGGCCAGAAGCGTTGCTAAGCTGCGGCTCTGTTGAGCTCGGGGATGTTGACGCAGACGCACAACTCATTGTCCTCACCAAGACAAGGAGCCACGCCAGGTGGTAGGCGATGGTCGCCACACATGGCTCTCGCCTCTTGAAGCTCCTCGGTCGTCTTGGTGGTGAACTCCTGAGCGCCTGGCACCTTGTGCCTAGCACCATCGCGGGAGAAGCGTGCGGTGAAGCATGCCTCCACGTGGTGCCCGAGCGCATCCCTCGTGACATTGGCTAGGTCAGAGGCCTTCCAGAAGAGAGCCCCGAGCCCAGCCTGAGAAGGGCGCCGGGCGCGCCTTCCTATGCGAGAGAGGGAGGCGCCCCATCCGTGGGTGCTGGTCCTGAGGTGGTGCGGCTAGAGACACCGCTCTCCTGAGTCCCTTGGTGGAGCAGCTGCTTATTCTTCTTGGGGACTTCGTTAGGAGGGTCGATGGCGCCTTCGTTGTCTGGGTCTTCAACCGCCGCAGCCTGGTAGGCGCGCTCAAGGGAGCACACTGCGTCCTTCTCCTCGCAGGCGACCGTGATGATGTTGTGGCTCCCTGGCATCTTGAGGACGTTGTAACCATGGTGGTCACCGCCATGAACTTGGCTTGGGCCGTATACCCAAGGATGGCATTGTACGGCAGGCGGATGTGAGCGACGTTCAAGTCGATGAGCTCGATGCGGTAGTTGTCGTGCTGGCCGAAGGTGACAGGGAGGCGGATCTGCCGTATCCGGGTGGTGGAACTGTCGGTCACCCCTGAGAAGGGCTTGGTGGGCTACAACTAATCATATGGCACTTGGAGGCGGTCGAATGTCTCGATAGAAAGAACATTGAGTCTCTCACCTCCATCGATGAGGGTCTTGGTGACAAGGACATTGCTGATGATGGGAAGTGGAGCATTGGCAGGGCGCCGGCAGTTGTCGCGCACTTGAGCTGGTCAGACGAGCTGAAGGTGATGGTGCACTTGGACCACCTGAGCGGGTGCGTGGCCTTGAGCCTGGGGAGGGCCGCGCGTTCACCTCGCGAGCAAACTTCTTGAAGATGTGCTGGGAGGCTGGGGCCTGAGCGCCACCTAAGATGCAGGCGATGGCGCGAGGCTCCTGGAATCCCCTAGCTCTCTCGTCCTAGTGGTGGTGGTCATTCCTTCTTGGTGGTGGTGGCAGCGGAGGGAGGCTGGCATTGCCGTAAGGACGGTCCTCATGAGGTTGGTCTCTCCAGGAGCCCTCGCGAGGCTGGCCTTGCCAGCGATCCTCACGAGGCTGGTCACACCACTCCTGCCAGGGGCCTCGGTCATCCCAACGTCCTCCACTTCTGCCTCCTCCGTGGCCGTAGCCCTGGTCGTTGCACTCAGCGCGTCGACCGAGGCACCCTTCGCGGATGGCCCTGAGCTCCTAACAGTCGTTGGTGTTGTGGCTATGTACGTTGTGGAAGACGCAGAATGGACGACTGCCCTTGGACGACTCTGGTTGGTCATAGCCGCGCTTCATCTCTGGTTCAGCCGCAAGCATGATAGCCCCCTTGCGCTTCATGTCCTTGACCTTGGCCTTCTTGTCTTCTAGATCGGCAGCTGGGAGCTTGAGGAGGGAGATGCGCCCCTCCTTAGCCCTTGCGCACTTGGTAGCCATGTTGAACATCTCCAGGACCATGCACAAGTCCTCGTGGATGGCGAGATCCTCCTTCATCTTGACATCGCGGACGCCATTGGAGAACACCGAGATGATGGCTTCGTTAGAAACCTTGGGGATCTTGAGGCGAACGCTATTGAAGTGTTGGATGTACTTTTGCAGGGTCTCCCCAGGCTATTGCTTGATGCGTCGTAGGTCACCCGCGGTGGGCGGGCGGTCGCGAGTGCCCTAGAAGTTGGCGACGAAACGCTCACGCATCTCACCCCCAGGAGGAGATCGATCCCTTGGAAGATTCAGGAGCCATGAGCGCGCGCCATCCTTGAGAGGGGAACCAGTTTGCCATGACCTTCTCATCGCTGTTGGACGCCTCGATGCTCAGCTCGTAGAGCTGTAGGAACACCGCAGGGTCGGGGGTGCCGTCATAATGCGGAGGTAGGTCAGGCTTGAACTTGCTGGGCCAGATGACGCTACGTAGCTCAGGGGTGAAGGCGCAGTCATCGGGTCCCGTCGTGGAGGTGGAGCCTGGTCTTGATAGCCACGCGCTGTCACCGTAGGCGGCACGAGGTCTTGACATGGTGGTGTCGGGAGTGCAGGAGCGTCCACTTGCGGATGCTGAACCTCTTGGCAGCTTTCTTCATCACGCGTGGGTGCCTGGCACAGTGGGTCGCGCCGAGGGGCCATGCATCTTGGGCCGAGGGCAATGTTCTGACAAGGAGGTGGCGGAGGTACTCCATGGGCTGCGTCGCCCGTAGTAGGCGGCGGACGAGGCAGCTAGAGGAACGGTGCAGGTGAGCCCCCAGCCGCGTTGACTAGCTCGACGATGCGGTCCAGCCAGTCTTCGTAGAGGTCATCGACGGGGCGGTAGCGCAGGAGCTCATGAGCCATGAGTAGCACAACCTACGCGTCTGCGGGTCTGCGACAAGCATGGGATGACAAGCCAGCCGGAGTGAGCGACGGGGTGGCGGTGCGTCTGTCCCGCCGCACGGAGGGATGCTGCGACGAAGCTTGCTGCTCGTTCCCCTCCGGGCTGGTGACGGCGTTGGCGGCTCGTGATGGAGAATGACGGGGAGGCCCGCTGACGGGTGCCGTCTTGGCGACCTGCGTGGTGAGAGTGGCTCGATGCTCACCATGGCTCGACGAGCATCTACCATGGAGATGATGGAGCGGCGGTGAGTCGATCGACAGAAGAGAGGCTTCGATGCACCCCTACCTGGAACGCCAAATGTCGGATTCAGGGCTCCGCAGACCCTTGAGAGGTTCAAACATTGGGGTTCGTACGAAGATCTCCTACTCCCCGACCTGCCGGCCCAACCATTCCATAGCTTGACTTCACGAACCCAAAGAACGAAAGACAAAGAGATTTATCCTGGTTCGGGCCACCTTGCGGTGTAATACCCTACTCCAGCTTTGTGGTGGATTGCCTCGAGGGGCTGAGGATGAACTAGTACAACAGATGAATAGCCTCGGGAGGTTAGGTGTTCTTGAGCTCGATGAGCTGGTGAGCTAGTCAGGGTGGAATGGATCCGATCCCCCATGGTGGTGGCTAAGTCCTATTTATAGTGGCCTGGGTCCTCTTCCCAAATGTTAGGTGGGAAGGGATCCCACAACAGCCAAATTCGAAGGGAGACAATTAGTACAAGTTATCCTGACAAAAGTAGTCTCCGCTTGCAAAAGGCTCTGGTGGTGACGCTGCCATGGGCCCCGCGATGACCTCCATCCTGCTGTCCTAGTGGTCTCGGTCTTGTTGCACCGATATGGAAACCTTTGCTTGATTCCTTGGGACTCCGCGACTGCGCTTGCCCCCTTAGCACCAAAGAGGAAACTGGCCCGCAGCTCCTACTAGCGCCGCCTAGCCTTGGTCGTCATGGCTCACGTCAAGTGAACCTCGCGAGGTGCACCTTGCCTTGATATATCCACTCCTCGGGAGCCAGCCTAGTGAGGCTGCCCCCAGGGAGGTCTTGGTGTCATCTGCCTCGCGAGGCTTGGCCCCTCGCGAGGGTCTTGTATTGTCGCTGCAGAACTGGGCCGTACAGGGCCGCCGATGGAGCCACGCCATGGGCCGCATGCAGGGAAGGCTGGGTACCCCCGGTCCCAGAATGCCGACACTCCGCATGACGGATAGGGTATGTGGTAGGGCAACTGATTCTTGATGCATGACTTGTGCCGGTCAAGATGTTATTTGAACACCTCCCCCACTTCGATTCATAACAAGCACATCTCGACAGCAGTACACTAAATTATACTAATATTTTAGGCGTAAGTTTTAAAATTTATGAAACTATTTCATTTTTTGATTTAAAATAAAAACAGAAAAGTTCTAAATGAAAAAACAAAAGCTAAAAGGGAAAACTGAAAAAGAGATAACCCCTGCCTCCCTGAACCTCGGCCCAACCCAGCCGGACGACCCACTTACCCCCACCGGTCGTCCTGTTCTCCAAGCGCTGCCGCTATAGGGGCGGCTCCCGCCCGACCACCTCACCGACGTCGCCTAGGGATAAAGCCCCGGGTGCCTCAGGCTCCTCCCCCTACCACTCCACTCAGCCCCACTCGTTCCCCTCGCCCTGTCGACCTTCGTTCCTTCTCCCCAGATCCCCTTTCCCCTCCTTGCCCGACGTGTTCGACCCCGTCCACCTCGCGCCACCGCGACCACCACGCCCTCCTCACCGCCCCGATGTGTCCACAACCTTCGAAGTCCTCTGCTACGTCCTCCTCGACCATGAGCTCAATCTAGAACCCCTTGCATCATCGTGATCGAGCTCCGTCGACCTCGGACCACTGGCGGCGTTCGTCTTCGAATCTGGTGCCGTCGAGCCCCCTTCGAGCCCACTTAGCACCTCTACTAGATCACAGTGAGCAGCCGCGTTCTTCCCCTCATTTTCCCCACTCAAATCCATGCCTCTAGCCATTATTCTCATCACGGCCGAACTCACCGCCGTCGCCTTCGCCGCTGCAGCCATTACTTGCGAAGCTCGCAACTGAGCTTTGCCTCGAGCTCTTAGAACTCCCGGGAACCCGTAGCACCCAACCCCGTCACTTCTAGTGCCCCCTGTGCTCGAATTCATGCACGCCCGAAGTCGCCGCCACTTCTGATCATCGTTGGCGATGCTCGGGACCTCCACCACTTGACCGCTTACTCCTACTATGGATGCGCCCCGCGCCTGGCCCACATGCCGGCTGTGCCCGGAGCATACACGTGTGCCCTCGCATGGCCCGCACAACCGTCAGCCGCCCCTACCTCACTCCCGTCTCCAGGTGCCATCGCCTCCTATCGCGGCCATCTCCTGCCGGCCGAGCTCCTCAGCCACGCCCGCCCCACGCACGCGCACCCCTTGTCACCCACTGCCACTGCTCCGCCGCCCCATCCCGGCGCTGGTCGTGCCTGCCTCCGACCTCTACCTGTATGGCTCTGCGCATCGGCGTGCTCCAGCGCCAGTGCGCTAGCATTTAGGCCCCGGCTGGGTCACCGCCAGGTGGGCCCAGGCCGTGATACGTCCATTTTGCATCATGCTTTTATGTTAATATTTATTGCATTATGAACTAATATTTCACATTATGGTACAATACTTATGCCTTTTCTCTCTTATTTTATAAGATTTACATGAAGAGGTAGAATGCGGACAACTGGAATTCTGGACCGGAAAGGAGCAAATCTGAGATACCTATTCTACACAACTCCAAATGTCATGAAACTTTACAGAGAACTAGTAGAATGCCCGTGCGTTGCCACTGTCATTTAAAATTTTCTGATTGCATATATATAGAAAATACATGGCAAAATTTGCATGTATGAAATAGATAGCCCGCAACAGCTGGATATTCAATGAGAAAACGGCTGGAAAATTATTAAAATACATTTGAATAGCAATGTATTTTGATATTATTTGAAATTCGATGCTGTATATATAGATCAATGATCTAAACAGTGGACTCACCTATGAATTCATCTGTTGGTAATTATTCTCCAAAAATAACCTTTTCATCTTCCAAGAAAATAGTCCACTCCCACTCTCACCGAATGGAACAGTCCATGCTCACACCCCCAGCTGCTATCGCAGGTTCACAGCCACGGCTTCTCCCTACATCCTTCCCTGCACATGAAGGCATTCAGCCCGCACCCTCCTCTCACCGTCGCCTCACCTCCCCTTTGGTGTTGCCCACCGCCTTCCCTCCATGCACGGCGTCGCCCACACATCTGGCATGAATCAGCCGGATCCGACAGGGAGGTGCAGTAGGGCTCCTCGTTATCTGTTCACACCAACCACATAGCTCGCTGAGGGAGTCCTGGATTAGGGGGTCCTCGGGTATCTGGTCTATTTGATATGGACCGTACTAATGGGACGTGAAGATAAAGCAGAAGACTATCCCCCGTATCCGGGTAGGACTCCTATATGCATGGACGACAAGTTTGCTGTCCGGATGTACTGTTTCCTTCCTCTGCAAACCGACTCTGTACAACCCTAGGCTCCTCAGGTGTGTATATAAACCGGAGGGTTTAGTCCGTAGAGGCTATCAGAAGAATCATAGGAAAGACAACTAGGGTTTAGCCATTACGATCTCGAGGTAGATCAACTCTTGTAACACCTATACTCATCGAATACAATCAAGCAGGACGTAGGGTTTTAACTCCTTTAAGAGGGCCCGAACCTGGGTAAAATCCTGTCCCTTTTGTCCCTTGTTACCATTGATCCTTAGACTCGCAGCTTGGCCCCCCTACCCGAGATTTGCCGGTTTTGACACCAACATTGGTGCTTCCATTGAGAGCTCCACTGTGTGGTCATGAAAAGCGATCTATGGTTCGCTTTGTCATCAACAACGATATCACCTCTGGAAGGAGCCTAACTTTAGGATAGGTCTTCCGGCTCAACGGTTTCACCGTGTGTGCCTGCATGGCCATCAAGCCGACAGCATCCCCCACGATCGCCAAACACCACCCCACATCGGTCTCGAAAAGATGGATCCGACAGACATCTCGTCCTTAAACGGGTTCCTAGATCACATTGCCCCCCTGGGGCTTTCAACAGATTATGATCGGATCGGGCTTGAACCTGACAAGAGGGAAATCAATCTCCCGCGGATCACCCACCGTGTAGTGGTGGTCGAGGAACAAGCCGAAAACACTTCTTTCCCTAAGTTAAAGACTGGCTATGTTCGTATCTCTGAACCACTTGAACCGGATAGCCTTCCTTTGGATGGGACTCCGCGTCCCCCGAACTCATGGTCGGACATAGGGTCCGGGGAGCACTTGGATCTTCCCGGACCCGAACTAGTGGCTTCGTAGATTTTATAAGCTCCAGACACAATTTTGGGCCGGGATTAAAGTTTTACCCCACCCACCCAACACAATCAATAGCCTCCAAGTAATTCAGGCCCTCCAGACATATATGACATGATGTATGTACAACAGCAACCTCAGGAAACAGTCCATCACTTTTGGGCCAGGTTCCTACTTGTCAAAAACAAGATTAAAGATTGCTGCAACGACGATGCAGTCTCAGTCTTTCATTACAATTGCACAGACAAGGGAATTCAGAATGTCCTCGACTGCCATCGCATATAGAGTTTCATGGAACTATCGCACTGATACGTCTCCGTCGTATCTATAATTTTTGATTGTTCCATGCCAATATTATACAACTTTCATATACTTTTGGCAACTTTTTATACTATTTTTTGGACTAACATATTGATCTAGTGCCCAGTGCTAGTTCATGTTTGTTGCATGTTTTTTGTTTAGCAGAAAATCCATATCAAACGGAGTCCAAATGGGATAAAAACTGACGGAGCTTTTTTGGAATATATGTGAATTTTGGGAAGCGAAATCAACATGAGACGATGCTCGAGGGGCCCACGAGGAAGGGGGGGCCTGCTCCTCGTGGACACCCCGTAAGGTGCTTGTTGCCCTTCTTTCACCACAAGAAAGCTAATATCGGGATAAAAATCATGTTCAAATTTCAATCCAATCGGAGTTACGGATCTCCAGGAATATAAGAAACGGTGAAAGGCCAGATCTGGGAGGGCAGAAACAGAGAGAGACAAATCCAATCTTGGAGGGGCTCTCGCCCCTCCCATGCCATGGAGACCAAGGACCAGAGGAGAAACCCTTCTCCCATCTAGGGAGAAGGTTAAGCAAGAAGAATAAGAAGAAGGGGGGCTCTCTCCCCCTCTCTTCCGGTGGCGCCGGAACGCCGCCGGGGCCATCATCATCACCGCAATCTACACCAACAACTTCACCGCCATCATCACCAACTCTTCCACCCTCTATTCAGCGGTGTAACCCCTCTTTTGCCCGCTGTAATCTATACTTAAACATGGTGCTCAACGCTATATATTACTTTCAAATGATGTATGGCTATCCTATGATGTTTGAGTAGATCCATTTTGTCCTATGGGTTAATTGATGATCGTTATTGGTTTGAGTTGCATGTTTTATTATTGGTGCTGTCCTATTGTGCTCTCCGTGTCCCACAAGCGTGAGGGATCCCTGCTGTAGGGTTTTCAATATGTTCATGATTTGCTTTTGGTTGGTGGCGTGAGTGATAGAAACACAGACCCAAGTAAGTAGGTTGTTTGCGTATGGGAATAAAGAGGACTTGATTCCTTATAATGCTATGGTTGGGTTTTACCTTAATGATCTTTAGTAGTTGCGGATGCTTGCTAGAGTTTGAATCATGTGCATATGATCATAGAAGAGAAAGTATGTTAGCTTATGCCTCTCCCTCAAATAAAATTGCAATAATGATTACCGGTCTAGTTATCGATTGCCTAGGGACAAATAACTTTCTCGTGACAAAAAGCTCTCTACTAAAACTAACTTAGTTGTGTATTCATCTAAACATCCCCTACTTATTGTTTACATGCTATTTATTATCTTGCAAACCTATCCAACAACACCTACAAAGTACTTCTAGTTTCATACTTGTTCTAGGTAAAGCGAACTTTAAGCGTGCGTAGAGTTGTATCGGTGGTCGATAGAACTTGAGGGATTATTTTTTCTACCTTTAGCTCCTTGTTGGGATCGACACTCTTACTTATCGAAAGAGGCTACAATTGATCCCCTATACTTGTGGGTTATCAAGTACTTTCCAGGCGCCATTACCGGGGAGTTCTAGCGTGGGGTGAATATTCTTGTGTGTGCTTGTTTGCTTTACCACTAAGTAATTTTTATTTGTTGTTCTAAGTTGTTCTCTATATTTAGTTCTGGATATGGAACACGAAATACCAAAAAAATTAGGTTTACTTGCTACTCATGGGGACGGGGAACCTCCTAAAATCCTCTATTCTCATTATGTGAAAGATATTATGTACTACTTTGATAATCCTAAGAAAACCCCATTCAACTTTATAATGGGAGTAATGTTGGATCAATGTGAATACATTAGGGATTATTGCTTGACTCAAAAAGGGAAACTATTATGGGATCAAATTTATATATTGCATTGGTATGCTCGACAACTATGCTTGAGATATGATTATACTTGTTGCTCTAGGATGAAGGCTCCACACCTTCCCTTTTCATGTGAATTTAATGATGATGAAACCTTGTCTTCTTATGCTAATGGTATATATGATTATTATGATGTGGAACAAATAGAAGAATCCGTTGCTTTTATGGGTGCTTATGAAGTTGAATCTTTGTTTAAAGAGTTTGAAGATTTTGATGATTCAGTTTATAGACCTAAAAAATTAGCTATCCTTAAATATTGCTATGAGAATTAAAAATACAATTATGATATTGATGAATTTATTGAGAGAGTCTCCGCTGTCCAAGAAGAGACTAATATTTTGCAGGAGTCTATGGAACAAGAATGATGAAACTGTTAGCTCATTGGATGAAAAAGATGATGAGGAGAGCGAAGAACAAAAGGAGGAAGAACGGATTAGCTACCCATGCCCTCCTTCTAATGAGAGTAACTTTTCAACTCATACATTGTTTAATTTCCCTTCGTGCTTACCGAAGGATTATTGCTATGATGATTGTTATGATCCCATTGATTCTTTTGAAATATCCGTTTTTGATGATGCTTGCTATGCTTGTGGCCAAGATGCCAATATGAATTATGCTTATGGTGATGAACTTGCTATAGTTCCTTATGTTAAACATGAAATTGTTTCTATTGCACCCACGCATGATAGTCCTATTATCTATTTGAATTCTCTCGACTACACTATATCGGAGAAGTTTGCCCTTATTAAGGATTATGTTGATGGGTTGCATTTCACTACTACACATGATGATTTTGATAGATATAATATGCATGTGCTTGCTGCCCCTACTTGCAATTATTATGAGAGAGGAACTACATCTCCGCCTCTCCATGTTTCCAATATGGTAAAATTGCAAGAAACTGTTTATACTATGCATTGGCCTTTACTATGTGTGCAGTAATTGTTCTTTTATGACATGCCGATGCATAGGAAGAGAGTTAGACTTCATTGTTGCATGATATATGTTACTTTGTGCTCACTACTAAATCAAAAATCATTCTTAATTAAAATTGGCTTTGATATACCTTGGGATCCGGGTGGATTCACTACTTGAGCACTATATGCCTAGTTTAATGGCTTTAAAGAAAGCGCTGCCAGGGAGAAAACCGGAAGTTTTAGAGAGTCATTTATTTCTATTGAGAGCTTTTATATAGTTTAAAAACAAAAAAAAGAGGGGAACCCAAAACTTTTCAAAAAGGAAAGTGAAAGTGAGAGAGACAAGCATTGTTGAAGTGGGGGAGCTCCTTGAACTTTGTTCATGCTCACGGAAACTTTGTGAATCTTGATTACAGAAAATTTTCAACAAAAATAATTATCCCCTTGTACAATTACATTGTATTATAAAAATAATGTGCCAAGATTTGCCTTTAGGATGTTTACATTGCTTGTTGGTTTGTGCGGTGCAGAACAAAAACTTTGGTTGTAGTGTGCGATTTTACATTTTTACTAGAAAGTCAAACGGTTCTGAAACTTTTTGCACAGTCTTTCTATACAAATTGTTTATTTTCCCTAATTTTTCAGAATTTTTGGAGTACCATAAGTATGGTGAATGTTCAGATTACTAAAGACTGTCCTGTTTAAGACAGATTCTGTTTTTGATGCATAGTTTGCTTGTTTTGATGAAACTATCAATTTCTATCAGTGGATTAAGCCATGTAAAAGTTATATTACAGTAGCTACAATGCAAAAACAAAATATGAATTGGTTTTCAACAGTACTTAGATTAGTGATTTGCTTTATTATACTAACTGATCTTACCGAACTTTCTGTTATGTTTTGTGTGATTGAAGTTTTCAAGTTTTGGGAGAGATCACAATGGATGAACGAATAAGGAGTGGCGAGAGCCTAAGCTTGGGGTTGACCGATGCACCCCAAGGAAATATTCAAGGACTCCCAAGCAACCAAGCTTTGGGATGCCCAGAAGGCATCCCCTCTTTCTTCTAACAATCATCGGTAATTTTACTTGGAGCTATATTTTTATCCATCACATGATATGCGTAAATCATGGAGCGTCTTTTGCATTTAGTTTTCACTTTTCTTTGATGCACCATGCTGGTATGAGATAGTCCTAGGTTGATTTATAGAATGCTTCATGTGCTTCACTTATATCATTTGAAGTTTGGATTGCCTGTTTCTCTTCACATTGAAAACTGCCATTTGTAGAATGCTCTTTTGCTTCACTTATATTTGTTAGATCATGGGCATATATTTTGTAGAAATAATTAAACTCTCTTGCTTCACTTACATCTATTTAGAGAGATGACAGGAACTGGTCATTCATATGGTTAGTCATAAAATCCTACATAAAACTTGTAGATCACTGAATATGATATGTTTGATTCCTTGCAATAGTTTTGCGATATAAAGATGGTGATATTAGAGTCATGCTAGTGGGTAGTTGTGGATTGTAGAAATACTTGTGTTGAAGTTTGTTATTCCCGTAGCATGCACGTATGGTGAACGGTTATGTGATGAAGTCGGAGCATGAGGTATGTATTAATTGTATTCCTTACGAGTGGCGGTCAGGGACGAGCGATGGTCTTTTCCTACCAATCTATCCCCCTAGGAGCATGCGCGTAGTACTTTGTTTCTATGACTAATAGATTTTTGCAATAAGTATGTGAGTTCTTTATGACTAATGTTGAGTCCATGGATTATACGCACTCTCACCCTTCCATCATTGCTAGCCTCTTCGGTACCGTGCATTGCCCTTTCTCACCTCGAGAGTTGGTGCAAACTTCGCTGGTGCATCCAAACCCCGTGATACGATACACTCTATCACACATAAGCCTCCTTATATCTTCCTCAAAACAGCCACCATACCTACCTATTATGGCATTTCCATAGCCATTATGAGATATATTGCCATGCAACTTCCATCATCATCATCATATATATGACTTGATCATTTATTTTCATATTGCTTTGCATGATTGTAAGATAGCTAGGATGATGTTTTCATAACTTGTCCATTTTTTGATGTCATTGCTATGCTAGATCATTCCACATCCCGGTACCCAACCGGAGGCATTCATATAGAGTCATATATTTGTTCTAGTATCGATTTGTAATGTTGAGTTGTAAGTAAATAAAAGTGTGATGATCATAATTATTAGAACATTGTCCCATGTGAGGTTATCAAAATAAAAATGGCCAAAGAAGCCCCCCCCCCCAAAAAAAGAGAGAGGCCAAAGAAACCTAGAAAAAAGAGAGAGAAAATGAGAGAAAAAGAGAGAAGGGACAATGTTACTATCCTTTTACCACACTTGTGCTTCAGAGTAGCACCATGTTATTCATATAGAGAGTCTCTTGAGTTATCACTTTCATATACTAGTGGGAATTTTCATTATAGAACTTCGCTTGTATATTCCAACAATGGCCTTCCTCAAGTGCCCTAGGTCTTCAGTAGCAACCAAGTTGGATGCACACCCACTTAGTTTCAGTTTGAGCTTTCATACACTTATAGCTCTAGTGCATCTGTTGCATGGCAATCCCTACTCCTCGCATTGACATCAATTGATGGGCATCTCCATAGCCCGTTTTATTAGCCGTGTTGATGTGAGACTTTCTTCCTTTTTGTCTTCTCCACACAACCTCCACCATCATATTCTATTCCACCTATAGTGATATATCCATGGCTCACACTCATGTATTGCGTGAAAGTTTAAAAGGTTTGAGAACATCAAAAGTATGAAAGAATTGCTTGGCTTGTCATCGGGGTTGTGCATAATTTGAATGCTTTGCGTGGTGAAGATGGAGCATAGCCAGACCATACGATTTTGTAGGGATAACTTTCTTTGGCCATGTTATTTTGAAAAGACATGATTGCTTTATTAGTATGCTTGAAGTATTGTTGTCTTAATGTCAAATGATAGGCTATTGCATTGAATCACTCATGTCTTAATATTCATGCCATGATTAGATTACATGATCAAGGTTATGCTAGGTAGCATTCCTCATCAAAAATTAACTTTTTTATCATTTACCTACTCGAGGACGAGAAGGAATTAAGCTTCGGGATGCTGATACGTCTCCATCGTATCTATAATTTTTGATTGCTCCATGCCAATATTATACAACTTTCATATACTTTGGGCAACTTTTTATATTATTTTTGGGACTAACATATTGATCCAGTGCCCAGTGCCAGTTCTTGTTTGTTGCATGTTTTTTGTTTTGCAGAAAATCCATATCAAATGGAGTCCAAACGGGATAAAAACTGATGGAGGTTTTTTTGAATATATGTGAATTTTGGGAAGTGAAATCAACGTGAGACGATGCTCGAGGGTCCCACGAGGCAGGGGGCGCCCCCCTGACCCTCATGGACACCCCGTAAGGCGGTTGTTGCCCTTCTTTCGCCGCAAGAAAGCTAATATCCGGATAAAAATTGTGTTCAAATTTCAATCCAATCGGAGTTACGGATCTCCGGGAATATAAGAAACGGTGAAAGGCCAGATCTGGGAGGTGAGGGAGTCCTGGATTAGGGGGTCTCCGGACAGCCGAACTATATCCTTTGGCCGGACTATTGGACTATGAAGATACAAGATTGAAGACTTCGTCCCGTGTCCGAATGGGACCCTCCTTGGCGTGGAAGGCAAGCTTGGCAATACGGATATGTAGATCTCCTCCCTTGTAACCGACTCTGTGTAACCCTAGCCCCCTCCGGTGTCTATATAAACCGGAGGGTTTGGTCTATAGGACAGCATACAATCATACCATAGGCTAGCTTCTAGGGTTTTAGCCTCTACGATCTCGTGGTAGATCAACTCTTGTAATACTCATATCATCAAGAATAATCAAGCAGGACGTAGGGTATTACCTCCATCAAGAGGGCCCGAACCAAGGTAAACATCGTGTCCCCTGCCTCCTGTTACCATCCGCCTTAGACGCACAGTTCGATACCCCCTACCCGAGATCCGCTGGTTTTGACACCGACATTAGTGCTTTCATTGAGAGTTCCACTGTGCCATCACCGTACGGCTCGATGGCCCCTTCGATCATCGGTAATGATGCGGTCCGGGGTGAGGTTTTCCTCCCAGACAGATCTTCGTATTCGGTGGCTTTGCACTGCGGGCCAATTCATTTGGCCATCTGGAGCAGATCGAGAGCTACGCCCCTGGCCATCAGGTGAGGTTCGGAAACCTAAACTACACTGCCGAGATCCGCGGAGACTTGATCTTCAATGGATTCGAGCTCGCGTCAGGTGCGCCGCACAATCACGACGAGCATGACGTAACTCTGCCATCGGACAGTGTTCGGGAGATCGCATCTGCAACTACTCCAACCTTCAATCTGGAGCAAATTGCGCCATCCGAGGACGGAGGGATAGACCCCACCATGGAGGCCGCACTCTCAGTAGCGATGGGGCCGTATACTGACTTCACCCCTTACGAGAGCCGTGTCGCAGAACCACGGGATTCGTATCCGGCCACGGACTCCGAGCCGCCTGCATCCGTGCCTATCGAATCCGATTGGGCACCGATCATGGAGTTCACCTCCGCGGATATCTTTCAGCACTCGCCTTTCGGCGATGTGCTAAATTCATTAAGGTCTCTCTCCTTGTCAGGAGAACCTTGGCCGAACTATGTCCGGCTAGAATGGGATGCGGACGACGAAGAAATTCGCTGCCCACCCACCACCCACTTAGTAGCCACTGTCGATGATTTAACCGACATGCTCGACTTCAACTCCGAAGACATCGACGGTATGGACGACGATGCAGGAGATGAACAGGAACCACCGCCCACAGGGCGCTAGACCGCCAGCTCATCATATGATATATACATGGTGGACACCCCCAAAGAAGGCAATGGCGATGAGACAGCAGAGGATGACCGCTCCAAGAAGCAACCCAAGCGCCGACGTCAGTGACGCCGCTCTAAGTCCCGCCACAACAAAAGTAGTGATACCGGCACAAGAGACAATAACACTCCGGATAGTGCTGAAGACAACCACAGTCCCCTCCAGCACAATGTAGAGCGGGAAGGCAAACAAGCTAGCCCTCTAGAGCAGGCAGCAGATGGAAAATTGGAGGAGGACAATTACATGCCTCTCTCCGAAGACGAGGTGAGCCTCGGCGACGAAGAATTTATCATACCTAAGGATACCGGCTTATGGCCACAGCAAATAGCCTGAAGAAAAAGCAACAACAACTTCAAGCTGATCAAGACTTGCTAGTAGACAGATGGACCAAAGTCCTTGCAGCCGAGGAATACGAACTCGAGCGCCCCTCCAAGAGTTACCCAAAGCACAGGATGCTACCTCACCTCGAGGAGGAAGCATTGAAACCCACATCACCAGTGTACGATGCGGCTGACTGGCCACCTCGTGGCCGAGCTAGAGAGGCGTTTCAGCCTGATGTTCAGCCTGCACCCCGCCGCCACTCAAACAAAAATACCAAGGCCCGGGGCAACACACGGGACCTGCGAGACGTATTGGATAGCAGGCCAAAACATGCAAGGTCAATATACAGGTCACGAGGGCGCGCGCCAATGCGGGACGATGACCGTCGCGCCGGGTACAGTAAAGGTAAATCTGGTCAGGCCGAATACAGCAGGCAAGACTCATATGAACTGCGTCATGATATATCCCGGCACAGAGGCGCCGCACACCCCCTATGCTTCACTGATGAAGTTATGGATCACGAATTCCTGGAGGGTTTCAAACCTGTAAATATCGAATCATATGATGGTACAACAGATCCCGCTGTATGGATGGAGGATTTCCTCCTTCACATCCACATGGCTGGCGGCGATGATCCACATGCCATCAAGTACCTCCCACTAAAACTCAAAGGACCAGCTGGGCATTGGCTGAATAGTTTGCCAGCAGACTCCATCGGCAGTTGTGAGGATTTGGAAGACGCATTCCTTGACAACTTCCAGGGCACTTATGTGTGACCACCGGATGCTGATGACTTGAGCCATATAACTCAGCAGCCAGGGGAATCGGCTAGGCAATTCCGGACACGGTTCCTAACTAAAAAAACCAAATTGTCGACTGGCCGGATGCAGAGGCCTTAGCGGCATTCAAGCATAACATCCGTGACGAGTGGCTCGCCCGGCACCTCGGCCAGGAGACCTCACGACACTCATGACCCGCTTTTGCATGGGCGAGGATAGATGGCTGGCTCGCAGCAACAACACATCAAGGAATCCGGGCACTTCGGATACCAAAGATGCCAACGGCAGACCACGTCGTAATGGACAAAAGCGCCGAAACAACGACGATAACACCGATGACACGGCAGTCAATGCCGGATTTAGAGGCTCTAGATCCGGTCAGCGGAAAAAGCCATTCAAAAGAAGTACTTTGGGCCTGTCCAGCTTGGATCCCATACTCGATCGCTCATGTCAAATCCATGGCACCCCCGATAAGCCAGCCAATCCCACCAACAGAGAATGCTGGGTGTTCAAGCAGGCCGGCAAGTTAAATGCCGAAAACAAGGACAAGGGGCTGCATAGTAATGACGAGGAAGAGCCCCGGCCGCTGAACACGGGAGGACAGAAGAGGTTCCCCCCACAAGTCAAGACGGTGAACATGATATACGCAACCCACATCCCCAAGAGGGAATGGAAGCGTGCACTAAGGGACGTCTATGCGATGGAGCCCGTCGCCCCAAAGTTCAACCCATGGTCCGCTTGTCCGATCACCTTCGATCGCAGGGACCACCCCACTAGTATCTGTCATGGCGGATCCGCCGCATTGGTCCTAGACCCAATCATTGACGGATTTCACCTCACTCGAGTCCTTATGGACGGCAGCAGCAGCCTGAACCTGCTCTATCAGGATACAGTGCGCAAAATGGGTATAGATCCCTCGAGGATCAAATCCACCAAAACCACCTTTAAGGGCGTCATCCTGGGTGTAGAGGCCCATTGCAAGGGCTCAATCACACTGGAAGTGGTCTTCAGATCTCCGGACAACTTCCGAAGCGAGGAGTTAATCTTCGATATCGTCCCGTTCCGCAGTGGCTATCACACACTACTTGGGCGAACCGCATTTGCAAAGTTTAATGCGGTACCAGATTACGCATACCTCAAGCTCAAGATGCCAGGACCTAGGGGGGTCATAACAGTCAATGGAAACAAAGAATGCTCGCTCCGCACAGAAGAGCACACTGCGGCCCTCGCAGCAGAAGCACAAAGCAGCCTTTTAAGACATACCACTAATTCGGCGTTACAGCCCCCGGACACCTTCAAGCGAGTCCTGAGTAAACTGCAACAAGATTGTTTGGCACATTCAGAGCTCACCTAGCAATCCGGCCCCCGTCCCAGTCCCAGTCAAGCGACAAAATCCGTGCAGCGCGTACATAATTACGCACTGAAAATACCATGGGCATAGGCTGGGGCACGATCAGGGCACGTCCCTCAATGCGGCTTAACCACACTAGGGGCTGCATACCTTTTTCATTTTTTCTCTTTCAGGACCTTACTCTCTGGAAGCCCTTTCCGGCAGCATGATTGCCGGACACATTACGGGAATAACCAAGGAGGCAAGAATCTAAGACGTACAAGGGAACCCCCATATGCAGCTTTTTACTACCCATATGCAGCTTGCCCTTGGATAGGACATGTCAGATAGTCCTATTTATTGCTTATTGCACTACTTGTACCAGTACGCTTCGATGTATTATTTAGATAACAATGCATAGCATTAGTCTATTATTGCATAATTTATCCCTTTTTTCTTATATGTTCTTTTACGACAACTTGCACCCGTACATTCTGGTACGGTCAATACGCCAGGGGCTTTCGTTTACCCCATAATACGGTGTGAGAAGTCCGAACACTTTCGATAGTACGACACCCCGAACTTATAGCATTATATGCATCAACTCTGAATCATGTCTTGGGTCAATAGTTGGGTTTGCCCGACTCCCATGCTTTGGTACCTTACGTTCCGCTATATCGGCTAAGTTAGCGCTGGGAGAACTACTGCGATTGTGTCCTGGTTCTTCCAGACAAACACCTCAGAAAGAAAGCCGAAAACTGACTGTCATCATAAGGCGAGAGCTGGTTGCCATTCGAGAGGTCTCAAGTCCTTAAAGACTATTTCCTCCTCGGGCGAGGAGTCGGCCTTGCCCGACTTAGGAGTTTATAGCGCCCCAAATTCAGCCTTCCGAATACTAGGGGCTGCGCCAAAATTTAAAATTGTAGACTTCTATGGCTAAGTGAGAGTGATAAAGCCTTATAGTCTGATTGCCTGGTTCGTTGTGCTGAACACCTCCCTCGAAGGACCCAAAATTGGGATAAAGAGTGCTCAGGTTTATCCCGAACACCCCAGTACTAGGTACATGGGGGCAGAAGCCGACGACTGGCCAACTCTCAGATTTTATAAACAGCCGCACAGAAGGTAATATTTTAAATTCAAAAAGCGTTGCATAGCGCAAATGAACTTGTTTCAAATAAACACGATCACATAAGCATGTTCATTCAAAAATTACATCTTTGGCACATTCATCCGCCACAAGGTGGGAACCCTTCAGGACACTGTCATAATACATTTCGGGGTTGCGATGCTCCTTGCCCTCCGACGGCCCCTCCTTCACCAGTTTCACGGTGTCCAGCTTCGCCCAGTGCACCTTCGCCCGGGCAAAAGCCCTGCGCGCACCCTCGATGCAGACGGACCGCTTTATGACTTCAAGCCGTGGGTAGGCATCCACAAGCCACCTCACCAGACCGAAGTAGCTGCCGGGCAGGGGCTCGCCAGGCCACATCCAGACTATAAGACCCTTCATGGCCTGTTCGGCCGCCTTGTGAAGCTCGACCAATTGCTTCAGCTGGTCGCTCAAGGGCATTGGGTGTTCGGTCCCAATATACTGAGACCAGAACAACTTTTTCGTCGAGCTCCCCTCCTCAGCTTGGTAAAACTCCGCGACATCTAGTACACTGCGGGGAAGATCTATGAACACTCCTGGAGAGCTCCAAACTCGGGTAAGTAAAAGGAAAGTTTCCTTCACATGCTTGCTTTGCATAATGAATGCCTTACCCACTGCTATCTTCACCGCATCAATCTCCTGGAGGGCCTTGTGGGCTTCAGCCTTGGTGCTCCGGGCGCTTTCGAGTGCCTTCACAAGCCCGGACTCTCGCATCTTAGAGTCAAGCTCCAAGGACTCGTGTTTCTTGGCGAGAGCCTTGAGCTCTTGCTGCACCTCGCCTACTCAGGCTTCTTGCTTTTCCCGCTAAAGGCGCTCCTTGGCCGCTTTGTTTGCGGCCTCGGACAGCGCCTTCCTCAGGGTCACCACCTCGGTCGTGGAACTTGGCAAATTCATGATGATCCTATTACTTTACAACCAAACTTCTTTTTAAAGCGTAGACAAGGTATTGCTTACCTTTGCTCTCCTTGAGCTGCCTCTTGGTAAGGCTGACCTCGTTCTCGGACCACTCCAGGTCCTGCTTCAGTGCAGAGACCTCCGCAATCTGTGCGGCAGCGGCCAGCAGTGAAGCCTGCACATACACATAGACATATTCTGATTAGACTCCCGAGTCATCATTTCATCCTCTATTCGGCCTTTCTTCTCGAACGCTGAACAGAGCATCAGGCGCTACTATCTATGCGGTAATATTTTCTTATATTTTGATTGCTTACCTCAAAGCCTATTAGGAGGCTGGCGCAAGCTGCGGTCAGGCCGTTTTTGGCGGACTGAACTTTCTCGATCACCGCACTCATGATAGTGCGGTGCTCTTCATCGACGGAAGTGCCGCGAAGCGCTTCCAGCAAGTTGTCCGGTGCCTCTGGATGGACAGAGGACACCGGCACGGGCGGCTTGCCCCCCTTAATGGGGGATCGTCTGCCGGAGTCCGAAACCATCGAAGGTTCCGGCACAGTGTTCGGCTGGGGGCCGAACTCGGAGCCCGTGGGAGTTTTGCTCCCTTTCCGCCCAGGGTCCGGGAGGTCGCCTCGAGGCGCTCCCAGGACCACCTCCCCATGGCTCGGTGCCTTTCGAGACAACACCTTGACGTTGTCCGTAGGGCGAGAGGTGGAGGCGGTCGGAAGAGAACTGCTGTTCATATCCGACGAGTCCAATGAACCGCTCGACGAAGATACGTCAAGATGAGCTTGGGACGGACTGCATAATCATGTTCGGCATGAGGAGAAGCAGTGCAATAAAACATACCATGAATTACTATGGTATCCCGATACTTACGACTTCGCTAGGGGCTTGACCCTGGGTAGCCACTCGTCGCTGCTGTAGGCGGCGGTCATGGAGCAGTCTGGAGGTAGGGTCCTTCCCTTCTTGGACCCTTCGGGCTCCCCAGTTGGGGCAACCTTCCTTTCCTTGTCTCCCCCAGCTGGGAGGGGGGAGAACTTTTCTCTTCCTCCTCCTCGTTTTCATGGGAGGACTGCGCGTCGGAGTCATCGGACGAGGAGTCCGATACAACCTTGCGCCGGAGACCCTTTCAGGTCCCCATGGCCTTATTCTTGGTCTTCTTCTCCGGCACCTCGTAAGGTGCCGGTGAAAGGATCGAGAAGAGGTGTCTAGAGGGGGGGGGGGTGATTAGACACTAAGTGCCAAAAGTTACAGTTTTTAATTTCTTTAGGTTGAAGTGGAGTTTTGGCACAAGTTTAACAAACACAATACATTTCAAGCAAGCATGCAAAGAGTATATGAGCAGCGGAAAGTAAAGCATGCAACTTGCAAGAATGTAAAGGGAAGGGTTTGGAGAATTCAAACGCAATTGGAGACACGGATGTTTTTGTCGTGGTTCCGATAGGTGGTGCTATCGTACATCCACGTTGATGGAGACTTCAACCCATGAAGGGTAACGATTGCGCGAGTCCATGGAGGGCTCCACCCACGAAGGGTCCACGAAGAAGCAACCTTGTCTATCCCATCATGGCCATCACCCACTGTAACACCCCAAATGTGAAACTTCCCTTTTTTGGGCAATATGTCCACTTGATCTTTTCCAATTCCTTTGGGTTTCTTTTTTTGTTTTTATTTGTTGTTTTACTTTTTGCTTTGTCTTGTCATTTATTGTCATATTTCACTTTGCCATTCATTGTCACATTATGGCCTCATCATGTGTTTGCATTGTGCTTGGTGTCTTTGTGCATATCCCCATCTTCATGTGCATCTTCATATGGTAGCATATTGCATTGTGACATGTTCCTATGTGAGTCATGGCATTATCTTCCCCCCTTCACTCATCACCACATCTCCTTCTCTTTCTTTCTTATGGCAAGTGCCATTTTTCACTCCCCCATTAATGTTCATCTTCTCCCTGTAAATCCTTCACCATGTCAGTAACCACCCTGTTAAATTTCGGCCTAGTTTGGTTTGATTTGGTTCGGTTCAAAAATGGCTCAAGTTTGAATTTAATTCGAACTTGAATTATTTTTCTACCTCCAAAATTGCCAAACCAATTCTTATAAAATGTGCATATTTCTAGGACTCCACACATATATTCTTAACTGTCAAATTCCATTCCTACCCATCGTTTCTTTTCCTCCAAGTGCTTTCTGTTCTGGGAAATGAGAAAGGAAAGAATATATATTTAGAGAGAGAGAGCCTAGCGCCTCAGCCCAGCCATGGTCTAGCGCAGCCACTTACTCCCTCCGTTGCAGCCCATCCAGCCCACCAGCAGCAGCGCCCTGTTCTTCTTCTTCTCTCCAGTACGGCAGCGCATCTAGGGGCTCCACGTCGGAACCCCGACCGATTTGACGGCCGGAACAGGAGCCCCTACTGCTACATAACCTACCACGCGAGCCCCCATGCAGCCCTAGACTTCGCCCTTCCCTCCTCGTGCCGCCAACCCTTTTCCCTCACCTCTATTTCCTCTTCTTCCTCAAGGAACAGAGAAAGAGAGAGCACCGCCGAGAGCTTCGCTGTCGCTTGCTTGGTCGGAGGCCA
Source organism: Triticum aestivum (assembly GCF_018294505.1). Lineage (NCBI taxonomy): Eukaryota > Viridiplantae > Streptophyta > Magnoliopsida > Poales > Poaceae > Triticum > Triticum aestivum. The sequence continues at coordinate 342,515,053 of NC_057800.1, read as the reverse complement.
CCACGGTCATCTCCGGCATGTGCATCTTCTTCCTCGACATCGTCTACGTCCGTTCAGATGTCTTCCCCACCCTGGATCGCCTCCACGCCGTCGTCCATGTCTTCGTCTCCTTCCTCTGCCTCCTCTACTTCATGAACACCGACGATCAGCGCAACCCCACGCCGGCTCCTCTGCTTTCCCGACGAGTCCGCCGACTTCAGCAGCACCCCCCATGGTGAGCCGCTACTCCTTCCCATCTCCTTCCCCGTCATACTCAGTCGTCAACGTTGCCGTTTTCCGCGTGCAGCCGCGGAACCTCATCGCCGGCGAGGTTCCTGTTCATGTTTATGAAGCATCCGTAGCACCTTTAGGATCTCCGTGTAGCGCAGCATCTTTCGGTGCCTTCATCTGCGAGTTTTGTCGCCGAAGTTCCTCCGACGAGTTCGCCCGCCTTGTTCTTCTCTGCTCCTTGCGTGCGCTCGCGACTGCTTGCTTCCATGCTCATGCCGCTGCTCCCTTGCTTCACAACACATCGGTCCACCCCCACGCTGCCGCTGCTGCACCCCCGCGCGCACCCTGCCGGCTTGCTACTCGTTCACCATGCCATGCTCGCCTCTACATCGCTGTGCACCGCAGCCGAGACGAGCTCCAGCTCGATGCTCGAGCTCCGGCCTTTTTCCTCCACACCCGCATATCTACGCATGCACGCGCGCACCACACATGTTTCTGCATGCCCGCCACTACCCTACTGCAGCTAGCACCGCCGTGCTTGCTCGCTGCCGTCTCCGGCAATCACCGTGCGTCCATGGTGATTCTAAGGCGCTGCCTTTACCTTCTGTCAAAGTAGGGTCATTCCCTTCAGTTTAGCTCAAATCCAAGAGCAGCCTGGCTGGTTAGCCACTCGCGCTCAAATCCAGGAGGTCTGGGTTCGAGACTCCAACTCTCCCCTTTTTTCCCCTGTTTTCTTTTTTTTCTCCTTTTGCCTACACGCACACATGCTCAGCCATTTCGGGCCAGATCCGTCTGGGGCCTTGCATAGTGCATTGCATTCAGCCCGCAACGTTTTTTTTTTCATTCTGTGTTTTTAGTCTTATATCTAGTGCATGCATATTTCAGAAATGCCATTAAAATTGCATTGCTCATATCTAAATATCCATGCATCCAAATGAAACATGTCATATATGAAAAAATGCTTAGAATTTTGTGTAGATTAATAATATGCCACTTTCATGCATGTTTGAAATGTTTAAATTACTGTTTGTTTAAATTTTTTCAAATGCCATGTTAAAATGCTTTATTCCATAACTTAATAACCGTAGCTCGGGTTTTAATAAACTTTATATGTAAATGGGGTACAAAAATGCCTAGTTTAACATGGTGACATTGCTTTGCATGTTTAACAACTATAAAATATGGTTTAGGGCAGAACAGTACCAAAACCTAATATATGCACATGAGAAGTTTCCGGACTTGTTGTTTGTTGTTCCGGCCTCATTTAAACTTGCCTAGATAGGTAGTTTTCATTTGGTTCACCCCTTGCCATGTTAATCAACATTTAATATTGTTGGGTACACAAACGAGATCGAACTAAATAATTTGTCGTGGTGTTTCGTCAATATGCAACAGAGTTGCATATTGAGCTCCACTTAATTTGTAGAATTGTTTGTTGCATATTGCCATGCCTATTTAAACCAGACATGCATCATACTTGGTTGTGCATAATGCCATGTTTATGTGGTGGTTGTTTACTATGTTGTTTGCTTCTTTCCGTTGTTGCTTCTTCGGGTTGGTTCCGATAACGTCGCGTTTGTTAGTTGTTTGGCAATGTTACCGCTTGTTAAGCCAAGCCTCTAACCACCTTGTCCTAGCAAACCGTTGTTTGGCTATGTTACCACTTGCTCAGCCCCTCTTATAGCGTTGTTAGTTGCAGGTGAAGATTGGAGTTTGTTCCTTGTTGGAATATGGATATTTTGTTGGGATATCACAATATCTCTTATTTAATTAATGCATCTATATACTTGGTAAAGGGTGGAAGGCTCGGCCTTATGCCTGGTGTTTTGTTCCACTCTTGCCGCCCTAGTTTCCGTCATACAGGTGTTATGTTCCTTGATTTTGCGTTCCTTGCGCGGTTGGGTTATAATGGGAACCCCTTGACAGTTCGCCTTCAATAAAACTCCTCCAGCAAGGCCCAACATTGGTTTTACCATTTGCCACCTAGCCTTTTCTTTCCCTTGAGTCGGCCGGCTCAAGGGTCATCTTTATTTAACCCCCTCGAGCCAGTGCTTCTCTAAGTGTTGATCCAACTGAGTGATGTCCGGAGCTACCAGGGGTAACTCTGGGCTGGCTTACCCGACGCCTGGCTTATCCGGTGTGCCCTGAGAACGAGATATGTGCAGCTCCTGTCGGGATTTATCGGCACATCTGGGTGGCTTTGCTGGTCTTGTTTTACCATTGTCGAAATGTCTTGTAACCGGGATCCCGAGTCTGATCGGGTCTTACCGCTAGAAGGAATATCCTTCGCTGACCGTGAGAGCTTGTGATGGGCTAAGTTGGGACACCCCTGCAGGGTTTTGAACTTTCGAAAGCCGTGCCCGCGGTTATGGGCAGATGGGAATTTGTTAATGTCCGGTTGTAGAAAACCTGAAGTTAACCTTAATTAAAATGCAGCAACCGCGTGTGTAACCGTGATGGTCTCTTCTCAACGGTGTCCGGGAAGTGAACACGGTGTTGGAGTTATGCTTGACATAGGTTGTTCTAGGATCACTTCTTGATCATAGTTGTTCGACCGTGCTTTTGCCTTCTCTTCTCGCTCTCTTTTGCGTATGTTAGCCACCATATATGCTAGTCGCTTGCTGCAGATCCACCTCATACCTTTTACCTTAACCATAAGCTTAAATAGTCTTGATCGCGAGGGTGTGAGATTGCTGAGTCCCCGTGACTCACAGATACTTCCAAAACCAGTTTGCAGGTGCCGATGTTGTCGAGCAGGTGACGCTACCAAGCTCCAGGAGGAGCTCGATGAAGATCTTGTCCTTTGTGTTGTTTCATTCTAGTTGATCAGTAGTGGAGCCCAGTTGGGGTCGATCGGGGATCTATGTAGCATTTGGGGTAGCCTTCTTTTATTTTGGTTCCGTAGTCGGACCTTGATTGTATCTGGATGATGTAATGCTTTATTAATGTATTGTGTGAAGTGGCGATTGTAAGCCAACTATGTATCTCTATCCCTTATGTATTACATGGGTTGTGTGAAGATTACCTCACTTGCGACATTGCTTTCAATGTGGTTATGCCTCTAAGTCGTGCTTCGACATGTGGGAGATATAGCCGCATCGAGGGCGTTACACCCACGAAGGACTTGCCTCACTAGCGGTAGATCTTCACGAAGTAGGCGATCTCCTTGCCCTTACAAACTCCTTGGTTCAACTCCACAATCTTTGTCGGAGGCTCCCAAGTGACACCTAGCCAATCTAGGAGACACCACTCTCCAAGACGTAACAAATGGTGTGTTGATGCTGAACTCCTTTCTCTTGTGCTTCAAATGATAGTCTCCCCAACACTCAACTCTCTCTCATAGGATATGGATTTGGTGGAAAGAATATTTGAGTGGAAAGCAACTTGGGGAAGGCTAGAGATCAAGATTCATATGGTGGGAATGGAATATCTTGGTTTCAACACATGAGTAGGTGGTTCTTTCTTAGAAAATGTGTATTGGAAGTGTAGGTATGCTCCGATGGCTCTCTCCACGAATGGAGAGTGAATGAAGGGGTATATATAGCCTCCACACAAAATCTAACCATTACACACAATTTACCAATCTCGGTGGGAACGAATTGATAAACTCGGTTGGACCGATTCAGCAAATCTAGTGACCGTTAGGGTTTTCGATGGGACCGACTGGATGAACTCGGTGGGACCGATGTGCTAGGGTTAGGGTAAATCCAAAACTCTATTTGACCGATTACTCAAACTCGGTGGGACCGATTTGGGTAATAAGTGAAACAGAGAGTTGGCCAAGCAAACTCGGTGGGGCCGATTGCATGTCTCGGTGGGACCGAAAATATTGCAATAGGTAAACAGAGAGTTTGCAAGCCCATCTCGGTGAGACCGAGATCCCATCGGTGAGATCGAACTGATTAGGGTTTCTGGCAGTGGCTATGTCAACTGAACTCGGTGGCTCCGGATAGAAAGAATTGGTGGGGCCGAGTTTGACTTTTGGTTTAGGTCATATGTGGATGTGGGAAGGTAGTTGAGGGTTTTGGAGCATATCACTAAGCATTTTGAGCAAGCAAGCCATTACGCAACAGCTCATCCCCTCTTGATAGTATTGGCTTTCCTATAGACTCAATGTGATCTTGGATCACTAAAATATAAAATGTGGAGTCTTGAGCTTGGAGCTTCAGCCAATCCTTTGTCATTAGCATTTTGAAGGGGTTCCACATCCTCTAGTCCATGCCACTTCATTGTTGAACTTATCTGAAACATACTAGGTAAAATTGTTAGTCCAACAAGAGATATGTTGTCATTAATTACCAAAACCACCTTGGGAGCACCTGTGCTTTCAATCTCCCCCTTTTTGGTAATTGATGGCAACATACATCAAAGCTTTAGATAAAGATATAGAGAATATTAAGTAAAGCTTTGGAAAGACATGTAACAAGCATAGGCTCCCCCTACATGTATGCAATCATGTGAATATGGAATATAGAAGCATGTGAGAGCATAACCATGACAGAGTAGCAAAGTGTTACATGTATCTTTCCTATATGCATCAGAGCAAATGATGAAAATATGAGAAATGTACCTTCATGCCCATGAGTCCTTCTTGCAAACAGTATGTACATCAGCAAGATACTTACCTTGTGGTCTTGAGTTGGCTAGGATGGGATGAGCCTGCGTAAACAAGTTTAGATAACACAGATGCACCCACTAGCTGGAGCAAACAAAAGAAACCACAAGAGAACCAAGACTAGGATGACATGTAGAGTGAGTACAGAGTACCACGATAGATATTGACATGTCCCCAAAGACAAAGATATGCAATGAATCTAATAAATTTCTTTCCCTTGGATGTCTTGCTCCCCCTGAATCTAGCATGGGATGCTGGGAGAAGATAGGGAACAGAAAAACAGAGCTCAAAGAAACAGATGAACAGAGCTAATGCAAATAAGCACATATGAACATATCTTTCTCCCAAGAAGACATGTGGCATCTCTCCTCTTGAACATCAAGCATCTGGGATCCTTGAGGATTACTCTTTCCTGGAGTATTCCCTCCCCCTAGAGATATGATTAAGCCTTGATGTGATCTCTCTCCCCCCTTTGACATCAATTTCCAAGAAGGGTCTTCTGGAATTTGTTGTGAATGGCTTCGGTCCTTGAATCACAGTACAAAGCATTAAGGTAAATGTGATGCTTGCAGAGGACAAGATTCATTGAGTGGAGCTGGATCAAGAATAAAGCAGAAATAAATGGCAAAATGTTTTTCCTGTAGTGAAATCGGTGTCACCGAGTTGTATGCTTCGGTTGCTCCGAAAATCTTCGGCTAGACCGAAGACATGAAACCGGTGGAACCGAGTTCATCACAGAGAAAAACACTTGTCACCTCAGCTCACTGAACAAATAAGATCTCACAAAGATTTGCAATGAATTGGATGCAGAAAATGCAGAACAAAAAGCAAAGAAAAGAAACTAAAAGATCTAGATGAAGTTTTTTTGAAAGGGGAAACAAATATGCATGAGACAAATGCAAGAACACAGAAAGGAAAACAAGAGAACTTCATCTAGAGTTGGGCGGTGACAAAGTCACCTATGTTAGAGTATATTGACTTAGGAGTAAAGTGAGATCACTTGCTCATAGGTCATACTCATCATTTAAGCTCAAAATGGGGTTACCATTTTTCGTTTAAGTATCTTGATGTATTCACATCTTGTCAAGTTGCTTTGACTCATGACTTGGAGTAAAGCTACTCTAAGATGGAATAACATACCTTGGGTGGCGGTGTTGATCTTGATCATGTAGTTGAACTTGTGTGGGTTTCTCAAGGTTGATGTAGCCCATCAAGAGTTGGGAGCACCCTTTGGATTTTGAGTTCATCTACCTACATGGGTTAGTTTTCACAAGGAAGAGAACTTGTGTATCCAACATGACAATCATGAAGCTCAACATAGAATTTGTCAAAGGATACGTTTGAAAGGTTTCGTGCTTCCTTGTCATCAACCATCATTGTGTAGAGACTTGGTGATGTAGAGATTGCTCAAGATGTGAGTGAGTTGCAATCTCATAGAATTAGATTCATCCAAGTTCCTACAAGGGTTAGATAACATGCAAGATGCAAATTTTCAAGACATAAGATAATCATCATAGGAGAAATATCAAGTGATTAGTCGTAAGCTCAAGTCTTGCATCTATCCAATGGAGTTCCTACTCCAAGTTTGAAGCATCAATGATGTTCAATTCACCTCTTAACCTGCAAAACACTTTCTCATCAAATGGTTTAGTGAATATATCTGCTAATTGCTTATCGGTGCGAACATGCTTAAGGTTTATGTCGCCCTTAGCAACATGATCTCGAATGAAATGATGACGAACTTCAATATGCTTAGTTCGAGAGTGTTGCATGGGACTGTGAGCAATCATGATAGCACTTTCATTGTCACAAAGTAATGGAACATGTTTCACATATATCCCATAATCTTTAAGAGTTTCGGTCATCCAGAGTAATTGAGCACAACATGAACCAGCGGCAATGTATTCCGCTTCGGCGGTGGATAAGGATACCGAGTTTTGTTTCTTGGAAGACCAAGACACAAGAGATCTACCAAGGAATTGACAAGTACCCGAAGTGGACTTTCTATCAACCTTGTCACCGGCATAGTCCGAGTCAGAGTAGCCAACAAGATCAAAGGAAGCCCTCTTTGGATACCAAATGCCAAAATTTGGTGTATGTATTAAGTATCTCACTATCCTCTTCATGGCCTTAAGATGACATTCCTTAGGAGCAGCTTGATATCTTGCACACATGCACACACTTAGCATGATATCGGGACGTGAAACACATAGATATAATAATGAACCAATCATAGAGCGGTAACCCTTTTGATCAACCTTTTCGTCATCTTTGGTCAAATCAAGATGTCCACTAGTAGGGATGGGTGTAGTCATACCTTTGCATTCTTGCATATTGAACTTCTTGAATAAGTCCTTGGTGTACTTTGTTTGAGAGACAAAGGTGTGTTCCTTAGTTTGCTTGATTTGCAAACCAAGAAAGAATTTGAGTTCACTCATCATAGACATCTCAAACTTCTCTGACATTAGCTTCCCAAACTTTTCACTAAAATGAGGGTTAGTTGATCCAAATATAATATCATCAACATAAATTTGGCATACAAATAGTTCTCCATTAACCCTTTTAGTAAAAAGAGTAGAATCAAAATTTCCAATTTCAAAGCCTTTTTCAATAAGGAACTTGGTCAAGCATTTATACCATGCTCTAGGAGCTTGTTTAAGACCATAAAGGGCTTTGTGTAGTTTGTAGACATGATTAGGTTTCTTACGATTGACAAAGCCGGGAGGTTGCTTAATATAAACTTCCTCCTCAATTTCACCATTTAGAAAAGCACTTTTAATGTCCATTTGGTACAAAGTGATATCATGGTGATTAGCATAGGCAAGTAAGATGGGAATGGACTCAAGTCTAGCAACAGGAGCATATGTCTCACCATAGTCCATACCTTCGACTTGTGTGTAGCCTTGGGAAACGAGACGTGCTTTGTTGCGAACCACTTGTCCATCTTCATCTTGCTTGTTGCAAAACACCCATTTGGTACCAATGATGTTGTGGTTGTTGTCGGGCTTTTCAACCAATGTCCACACTTGATTTCTCTCAAAGTTGTATAGCTCTTCATGCATAGCGTTTATCCAATCCGGATCTTCCAATGCTTCTTCAACCTTCATATGTTCAATGCGAGAGATGAATGAATAGTGTTCATAAAAGTTAGCTAAACGAGTTTTTGAGCGAGTGATTCTCCCGGTTTGGATATCATTGTAGATTTGCTCCACGGGATGATCTTTAGCAATTCTTGCTCGAACTCGTGAAAGCTTTTGCTTGGGTCTTGGTTGAAAATCTTCTTCATCTTGTTCTTCTTCTTGGCCTTCTTCATTGTCAGCGTTGTCGTTCTCTTGTCGTGGTGGAGAAGGAGGTTGTTGACGTTCTTGGTGCACTTCCTCGTTTTCTTCATCTTGGTGTGTCCCACTCGTGGATGCTTCCGTATCAACTCTTGGTTAACCTTGTCATGAGGTAGAAGCTTCCACTTGGACGGACGAGGTACTCTCCTTTATCTCCATTGGACGAATCTTGCCAATACACAAGTCTTGGATTGCCTCCGAGGGATGTTTGTCTCCTACATCAATTGGCAATTGCTCTACTTGCGAGCCGTTAGATTCATCAAACTTCACATCTACCGTTTCTTCAACCTTTCGGGTGAAATTGTTGTAGGCACGGTATGTGTGAGAGTTTGAGCCATAACCAAGTAGGAAACCTTCATGAGACTTAGGAGCAAATTTAGAACGACGATGCTTATCAAGAATGTAGCACTTTGAGCCGAATACTCGAAAGTATCCAACTTGGGGTTTGTTACCGGTGAGGAGCTCGTATGCCGTATTGCCGAGTAGTTTGTGATGATACAAGCGATTTGTTGCATGACAAGCTGTCTCAACTGCTTCCGCCCAAAAGTGTTTTGGCGACTTGTACTCATCAAGCATCGTTCTTGCCATCTCGATAAGAGTCCGGTTCTTCCTCTCAACAAATCCATTTTGTTGAGGTGTGTACGTAGCCGAGAACTCATGTGCGATCCCTTCTTCGTCAAGAAAGGTGTCCACATTTGCGTTCTTGAACTCACATCCGTTGTCGCTCCGAACCTTCTTGATCTTCACGTCAAATTGATTTTGGGCCTTCCTAGAAAAGTTTTTGAGATCTTTTGGACCTGCGATTTGTCATCAAGAAAGAACAGCCATGTAAATCTTGAAAAATCATCAACTATGACTAGACCAAATGAGTTACCACCGAGACTCTTGTAGGCATTTGGACCAAAGAGATCCATGTGGAGTAGCTCGAGTGGTCTTCTTGTGGTCATGATGTTCTTAGCGCGATGACTTCCTCCAACTTGTTTCCCTGCTTGACAAGCACTACAAAGTCTATCCTTGTCAAATATGACATCGTTAACGCCAAGGATATGATTTCCTTTAATGAGTTTGTCAAGGTTTCACATTCCCACATGGCCTAACCTTCTTTGCCACAACCAACCTTTAGAAGATTTAGCAATTAAGCAAGTTTTGGGTTGAGCCTTTTTAGTGAAATCAACAATGTAAAGATCTCCTCTACGTATACTGGTAAAGACCATTTTATGATTATCTCTACGAAACACTTGGCAGTCTACTTCAGTAAATAGGACATTGAAACCGAAATCAGCAAGTCTAGATACTGAAAGCAAGTTGTAGCCAAGAGATTCAACGAGCATGCCATTTTGTATGGAGCTATCATGTGAGATGGCCACCTTACCAAGGCCAACCACCTTACCCTTTGAATTATCACCAAAAGTGACATAATTTCGAGGGCCGTCATTTTCTGCAAGCTCATGGAACATGTCTTTATCTCCGGTCATATGATCAGTACATCCACTATCAAGGACCCATTCCTTTCCTCCAGCCATGTAGCCGCGATGATTTGCCATAAGACCAAAGTGTCTCATCGCATCATCGAGATCATAGTCACTATCATCCTCATCCTCATCAGACTATCCATGTTCAACATCATCTTGTGGTTGATCAATTCCTAGAGAGGGTAATTCATTAGATAAATGATCATTTCTATAGTTATCTTTATGAATTCTAATAGCTCTGGAAATGATATTGCTAATGATTCCAACATCTCCTTTGGCACTCGTAAGATTAGTAAGCTCAAATAAGCAGTCACCAAATCTGGGATCATTGGAACTCATCTTAATCAAGGCAATAGACTTATGGAGGATTTCATCTAGATCTTTCAAGGAATAATTTGGAAAGAGTTCCTCAAGAAATTTCCATATGGTGCAGGCACACTTAAGAGTAGGCAAACATCCAATCAAGTTTCTAGGCAAGCCTCTAGTGATAAGATTAATAGTTCTAAGATTGCGAATCATGTCAATTGACTCATCAAGGGTAGGATGCATGGGATCAACATGAGGTGCACAAGGGCTAGCAATATACTTGCTCACATGATATTCATTGAAAATCTCAAGCATTTCATTTTTCCAATCATGGAAATATTCTCCATCAAGAATAGGCACTCTACGTCTAAGACTCCCCAAAGTAGACACATCCATCTTCCTCCAATGGTGTTTAAACCAAGACAATGGAGACCAATGCTCTGATACCAATTGAAAGGATCGAGAAGAGGTGTCTAGAGGGGGGGGGGTGATTAGACACTAAGTACCAAAAGTTGCAGTTTTTAATTTCTTTAGGTTAAAGTGGAGTTTTGGCACAAGTTTAACAAACACAATACATTTCAAGCAAGCATGCAAAGAGTATATGAGCAGCGGAAAGTAAAGCATGCAACTTGCAAGAATGTAAAGGGAAGGGTTTGGAGAATTCAAACGCAATTAGAGACACAGATGTTTTTGTCCTGGTTCCGATAGGTGGTGCTATCGTACATCCACGTTGATGGAGACTTCAACCCACGAAGGGTAACGGTTGCGCGAGTCCACGGAGGGTTCCACCCATGAAGGGTCCATGAAGAAGCAACCTTGTCTATCCCATCATGGCCATCGCCCACGAAGGACTTGCCTCACTAGCGGTAGATCTTCACGAAGTAGGCGATCTCCTTGCCCTTACAAACTCCTTGGTTCAACTCCACAATCTTTGTCGGAGGCTCCCAAGTGACACCTAGCCAATCTAGGAGACACCACTCTCCAAGAAGTAACAAATGGTGTGTTGATGATGAACTCCTTGCTCTTGTGCTTCAAATGATAGTCTCCCCAACCCTCAACTCTCTCTCACAGGGTATGGATTTGGTGTAAAGAAGATTTGAGTGGAAAGCAACTTGGCGAAGGCTAGAGATCAAGATTCATATGGTGGGAATGGAATATCTTGGTCTCAACACATAAGTAGGTGGTTCTTTCTCAGAAAATGTGTATTGGAAGTGTAGGTATGTTCTGATGGCTCTCTCCACGAATGAAGAGTGGGTGGAGGGGTATATATAGCCTCCACACAAAATCTAACCGTTACACACAATTTACCAATCTCGGTGGGACCAAATTGATAAACTCGGTCGGACCGATTCAGCAAATCTAGTGACCGTTAGGGTTTTCGGTGGGACGGACTGGATCAACTCGGTGGGACCGATGTGCTAGGGTTAGGGTATATCCAAAACTCGGTTTAACCAATTACTCAAAGTCAGTGGGACCAATTTGGGTAATAAGTGAAACAGAGAGTTGGCCAAGCAAACTCGATGGGGCCGATTGCATGTCTCGGTGGGACCGAAAATATTGCAATAGGTAACAGAGAGTTTGCAAGCCCATCTCGATGAGACCGAGATCCCATCGGTGAGACCGAACTGATTAGGGTTTCTGGCAGTGGCTATGTCAACTGAACTCGGTGGCTCCGGATAGAAAGAATCGGTGGGGCCGAGTTTGACTTTTGGTTTAGGTCATATGTGGATGTGGGAAGGTAGTTGAGGGTTTTGGAGCATATCACTAAGCATTTTGAGCAAGCAAGCCATTACGCAACACCTCATCCCCTCTTGATAGTATTGGCTTTCCTATAGACTCAATGTGATCTTGGATCACTAAAATAGAAAATGTGGAGTCTTGAGCTTGGAGTTTGAGCCAATCCTTTGTCCTTAGCATTTTGAAGGGGTTCCACATCCTCTAGTCCATGCCACTTCATTGTTGAACTTATCTGAAACATACTAGGTAAAAGTGCTAGTCCAACAAGAGATATGTTGTCATTAATTACCAAAACCACCTAGGGAGCACCTATGCTTTCAGCCGGAGCCAGCATCTTCGTTAGGAGAACATCTGCATGATCTTCGGGCAGGGGGGCTAGGCAATCGAGCTGCTCCGCTATCTTTATCCAGTACTATTAATGGAATGGGAGCTTAGATCTCGCACATCATTTAACTGGGGCAAATAAATACCCTGTGAGATACAAAAACTTACCGGATTGGCATGGCGCTTTGCGCTGAGTCTGCGGTCCTGGGTGAGGGAAGGAGGTACCTCGGCGCCCTTGAACAACACCCTCCTGACGTCCTTGTGCGTCGTGTCGTAGAGCTCTCGCAGCGTGTGGTGCTTGGCCGGGTCGAACTCCCACAAATTGAATGCCCGTCATTGACATGGAAGAATCTGGCGAAAGAGCATGACCTGGACCATGTTGACGAGCTTGATTTTCTTGCTCATCATGTTCCTGATGCAGGTCTGGAGTCCGGTCAGCTCTACCGAGGAACCCTAGGACAAGCCCTTCTCTTTCCAGGAAGTGAGCCGCGTGGGGATTCTGGATCGAAATTTTGGGTCCACCACCCAGTTGGTGTCGCGCGGCTCGGTGATGTAGAACCACTCTGATTGCCACCCCTTTATGGTCTCCACATAGGAGCCTTCGAGCCAGGTGACGTTAGGCATTTTGCCCACCATGGCACCTCCGCACTCTGCTTGCTGGCCGACCACCACCTTTAGTTTAACATTGAAGGTCTTTAGCCACAGGCCAAAGTGGAGCCTGATGCGCAGGAAGGCCTCGCACACGGTGATAAACGCCAAGATGTTGAGGATGAAATTGGGGGATAGATCATGAAAATCCATCCCGTAGTAGAACATGAGCCCGTGGAAAAACGGGTGGAGGGGAAATCCTAGTCCGTGGACGAAGTGGGTAAGAAAAACTACCCTCTCATGGGGTTCGGGCGTAGGGATGATCTGCCCTGCATCTGGCAGCCGGTGCGCGATATCCGCGGTCAGATATCCAGCTTCCCGTAACTTTGTGATGTTCTCCTCCGTGACGGAGGAGACCGTCCACTTACCTCCCGCTCCGGACATGCTTGGAGTGGTTTGAGAAGAAAGATGCAAACTTGGGCGCTGGAGCTCGAGTGTGCGAGAATGGGTAAGCAAGGAGGAAGAAGGCATGGATAAAAAGGGGGAATCCTTGTCCCTTTATAAGGGCAGAAGAAGCAATGCGCCTCCCCACTTGCCTGGTAAAATCGCTTATTACCTAAGCACCGTTATTGATGGCGTGGTTGGGTTACCCACGTCCATATTGATGAGAATCCCGTAATAAGGGGGACACGATTTCTGCTTTGACAAGACGTGTCAAGAAAACCGCCTCGCGATATGTGCGGTGCTAGTTGAGAAAAATGGTTCGAATAATGATCGGGCCGTGGTGTGATGTCATGCTGTCAAACGTGTCAGTAGATTAGATTTGTGGAAATATCATTCTCTCTACGGTGGTATGTGGAACTTGTTTTGCAGAGCCGGACACTATCCTTGGGTTCAAAATCTTCTATGGAGTATTCGGAGGAGGAACCCGCCTTGCAATGTCGAAGACAAAACTGCGCGCCGGACTCATCATCATTGAAGCCTAGTTCAGGGGCTACTGAGGGAGTCCTGGATTAGGGGGTCTCTGGACAGCCAGACTATATCCTTTGGCCGGACTGTTGGACTATGAAGATACAAGATTGAAGACTTCGTCCCGTGTCCGGATGGGACCCTGCTTGGCGTGGAAGGCAATCTTGGCAATACGGATATGTAGATCTCCTCCCTTGTAACCGACTCTGTGTAACCCTAGCCCCTCTGGTGTCTATATAAATAGGAGGGTTTGGTCCGTAGGACAACATACAATCATACCATAGGCTAGCTTCTAGGGTTTTAGCCTCTACGTTCTCGTGATAGATCAACTCTTGTAATACTCATATCATCAAGAATAATCAAGCAGGACGTAGGGTATTACCTCCATCAAGAGGGCCCGAACCTGGGTAAACATCATGTCCCCTGCCTCATGTTACCATCCGCCTTAGACGCATAGTTCGGGACCCTCTACCCGAGATCCGCCGGTTTTGACACCGACAGGAGGGCAGAAACAGAGAGAGACAGAGAGACAAATCCAATCTCGAAGGGGCTCTCGCCCCTCCCATGCCATGGAGACCAAGTACCAGAGGGGAAACCCTTCTCCCATCTAGGGAGAAGGTCAAGGAAGAAGAAGAAGAAGAGGGGGGGCTCTCTCCCCCTCTCTTCCGGTGTCACTGGAACGCCGCCGGGGCCATCATCATCACCGCAATCTACACCAAAAACTTCACCGCCATCATCACCAAATCTTCACCACTCTATGCAATGGTGTAACCCATCTTTTACCTGATGTAATCTCTACTTAAACATGGTGCTCAACGCTATATATTATTTCCCAATGATGTATGGCTATCCTATGATGTTTGAGTAGATCCGTTTTGTCCTATGGGTTAATTGATGATCGTTATTGGTTTGAGTTGCATGTTTTATTATTGGTGCTATCCTATGGTGATCTCCATGTCGCGCAAGCGTGAGGGATCCCCGCTGTAGGGTTTGCAATATGTTCATGATCTGCTTTTGGTGGGTGGTGTGAGTGATAGAAACACAAATCCGAGCAAGTAGGTTGTTTGCGTATGGGAATAAAGAGGACTTGAGGCCTTATAATGCTATGGTTGGGTTTTACCTTAATGATCTTTAGTAGTTGTGGATGCTTGCTAGAGTTCCAATCATAAGTGCATATGATCCAAGAAGAGAAAGTATGTTAGCTTATGCCTCTCCCTCAAATAAAATTGCAATAATGATTACCGGTCTAGTTATCGATTGCCTAGGGACAAATAACTTTCTCGTGACAAAAAGCTCTCTACTAAAACTAGCTTAGTTGTGTCTTCATCTAAACAGCCCCTACTTTTTATTTACGCGCTCTTTATTATCTTGCAAACCTATCTAACAAGACCTACAAAGTACTTCTAGTTTCATACTTGTTCTAGGTAAAGCGAACGTTAAGTGTACGTAGAGTTCTATCGGTGGTCGATAGAACTTGAGGGAATATTTGTTATACCTTTAGCTCCTCGTTGGGTTCGATACTCTTACTTATCGAAATAGGCTACAATTGATCCCCTATACTTGTGGGTTATCAAGACCTTTTTCTGGAGCCGTTGCTGGGGAGTTATAGCGTGGGGTGAATATTCTCGTGTGTGCTTGTTTTCTTTATCACTAAGTAATTTTTATTTGTTGTTCTAAGTTGTTCTCTATCTTCAGTTATGGATATGGAACACAAAATACCAAAAAATTAGGTTTACTTGCTACTCATGGAGATGGGGAACCTCCTAAAACCCTCTATGCTCATTATGTGAAAGATATTATGTACTACTTTGATAATCCTGAGAAAACCCCATTCAATTTTATAATGGGAGTAACGTTGTATCAACGTGAATACTTTAGGGATTATCGCTTGACTCAAAAATGGAAACTATTATGGGATCAAATTTATATGTTGCATTGGTATGCTCGGCAACTATGCTTGAGATATGATTATACTTGTTGCTCTAGGATGAAGGCTCCGCACCTTCCCTTTTCATGTGAATTTGATGATGATGAAACCTTGGCTTCTTATGCTAATATTATATATGATTATTATGATGTGGAACAAATAGAAGAATTCATTGCTTTTATGGGTGCTGATGAAATTGAATCTTTGTTTAAAGAGTTCGAAGATTTTGATGATTCAATTTATAGACCTGAAAATTTAGCTATCCTTAAATATTTCTATGAGAATTATGAATACAATTATGATATTGATGAGTTTATTGAGAGAATCTCCACTGTCCAAGAAGATAATAATATTTTGCAGGAGTCTATGGAAGAAGAAATTGATGAAACAGTGAGCTCATTGGATGAAAAAGATGATGAGGAGAGCGAAGAACAAAAGAAGGGAGAACGGATTAGCTACTTGTGCCCACCTTCTAATGAGAGTAACTCTTCAACTCATACATTGTTTAATTTCCCTCCGTGCTTACCGAAGGATGATTGCTATGATGATTGTTATGATCCCGTTGATTCTTTTGAAATATCCCTTTTTGATGATGCTTCCTATGCTTGTGGCCAAGATGCCAATATGAATTTTGCTTACGGAGATGAACTTGCTATAGTTCCTTATGTTAAACATGAAATTGTTGCTATTGCACCCAGGCATGATAGTCCTATTATCTATTTGAATTCTCCTGGCTACACTATATCTAAGAAGTTTGCCCTTATTAAGGATTATATTGATGGGCTGTGTTTCACTACTACTGTCGGTGTCAAAACCGGCGGATCTCGGGTAGGGGGTCCCGAACTGTGCGTCTAAGGCGGATGGTAACAGGAGGCAGAGAACACGATGTTTTATCCAGGTTCGGGCCCTCTTGATGGAGGTAAAACCCTACGTCCTGCTTGATTTATTCTTGATGATATGAGTATTACAAGAGATGATCTACCACGAGATCGGAGAGGCTAAACCCTAGAAGCTAGCCTATAGTATGATTGTATGTTGTCCTACGGACTAAAACCCTCCAGTTTATATAGAGACCGGAGGGGGCTAGGGTTACACAAGGTCGGTTACAAAGGAGGAGATATACATATCCGTATTGCCTAGCTTGCCTTCCATGCCAAGTAGAGTCCCATCCAGACATGATACGAAGTCTTCAATCTTGTATCTTCATAGTCCAACAGTCCGTCCAAAGGATATAGTCCGGCTGTCCGGAGACCCCTAATCCAGGACTCCCTCAGTAGCCCCTGAACCAGGCTTCAATGATGATGAGTCCGGTGTGCAGTATTGTCTTCAGCATTGCAAGGCGGCTTCTTCTCCAATTTCAAGTGTTTGTAAGCAGTGTCCGGCTCCATAAATGTTGAACCTCTTGGCTTATATGCCCAATAAGGGCTACCTCCCACGCGTCGAATGAATATGAGGCGCCAGGGCATTTTTAAATTTGCCCCCTGTCGGTGTCAAAACCGGCGGATCTTGGGCCGGATGGTAACAGGAGGCAAGGGACACGAAGTTTTACCCAGGTTCGGGCCCTCTCGATGGAGGTAAAATCCTACGTCCTGCTTGATTAATATTGATGATATGGGTAGTACAAGAGTAGATCTACCACGAGATCGGAGAGGCTAAACCCTAGAAGCTAGCCTATGGTATGATTGTTGTTGTGTATGTTGTCCTACGGACTAAAACCCTCCGGTTTATATAGACACTGGAGAGGGTTAGGGTTACAAAAAGTCGGTTACAATGGTAGGAGATCTACATATCTGTATCGCCAAGCTTGCCTTCCACGCCAAGGAAAGTCCCTTTCGGACACGAGACAAAGTCTTCAATCTTGTATCTTCATAGTCCAGGAGTCTGGCCGAAGGTATAGTCCGACTATCCGAACACCCCCTAATCCAGGACTCCCTCAGTAGCCCCTGAACTAGGCTTCAATGACGACGAGTCCGGCACGCAGATTGTCTTCGGCATTGCAAGGTGGGTTCCTCCTCCAAGTACTTCATAGAAGATTTTGAACACAAAGATAGTGTCTGGCTCTGCAAAATAAGTTTCCACATATTGCCATAGAGAGAATAATATTTCCACAAATCTAATCTGCTGACGTATTCCGTAGTGTGACACACCATGGCCAAGCCTTTATCCGAGTCGTTTTATTATCCCACCTCAGCATGCGAGGCGGTTTCCTTGGCACGTCTTGTTAAAGCAGAGATCGTGTACCCTTATTCCGGGATTCTCATCAATACGGGCGTGGGTAACCCAACCGCTTCTAGGACTCCTAGATTATAGGAAAGCCCAAACAGACACGGAGAGGACGCTTGATATTCACCCTCTTTATAAAGGGACAAGGCTTTTATTTTTCCCTCCCGTGCTCAATCGAATCCTTCCCCCCCCTCAAGCTCAAACGCCCAAAGTTCAGGTCAGGTGCTCCGAACCTTCAGTCATGTCTAGATCTAGCCTTCTAGGCCGATGGGTGCCTTCCTCCGTCACGGAGGAAGACATCAAAATGTTAAGGGAGGCTAGATATTTGACCGCCGAGATCTTGCATCGGCTGCCTCCCCGAGGGTAGGCCGTCCCCACCCCCAAACCCAATGAAAACGTCGTGTTCGTTTCTCACTTCCTCCGAGGTCTAGGCCTTGCTCTGGATCCTTTCGTCAGGGGTTTGATGTTTTATTACGGGCTAGACTTCCATGATCTAGCTCCGGACTCCTTTCTTCATATCACGAAATTCAATGTCGTGTGCGAGGCCTTCCTCCGGGTTACCCCTCACTTTGGCCTATGGCTCAAGACCTTTGAAGTAAAGCCGAAGATGATCGAGGGGCAACATGCAGCGTGTGGAGGTGCCTCAATACGCAAGATGACGGGAGCTCCATGGCCCAAAGGTTCCATCCCAGAGGTGTCTGAATTGTGGCAACAGGAGTGGTTCTACATCACGGCTCCTAGAAGTGCCAAGTAGGCGGCCGCCCCTGTTTTCCGCTCGGGCCCTCCACCACAACTGATGTCATGGATCAGCAGAGGTCTGAGCTGGGGTCCAGCCAAGGACGTGCCTATACTGCAAAGCCGCATTCGAGATCTCTTCAATGGAGATTTCAGTTTGGTTGCGGTAATACAAGTTATGCTGGTTCATCAAGTCCAGCCTTGCAAACGCCGGCCTCTTCGCCTGTGGGAGTTCAATCCCGAGGGACCGCGTGTCATTCAAAATTTTCTCGGCCTGACGCATGAGGAGATGTACAAGTCACTCTTCGGACCTTAGGTGGAGTGTCCGGAAATCACCGAGGACGTGGGCCTGAGTAGTAAACGCGCCGCCGAACAGGTAAGGCATCTTTCGGCCGAACATACTATCTCTCCTTTGTTACGAAGTTATTTCTGAGGGTTCGCTTTTTGACCAGGACTGGCTAACAAAGGTGAAGTTGATTCGGTGTTTGACCCCCCTCCCTGAGGGTTTGGAAAATCCGGTATTGGAAAAGATGCTGCAGACCGCACCTTGCCCGGAGCCCTTGGAGGAAGATATTGTGGAGGATAATACGGGCGGACGCGGGCCCCCAACGCCGCCCATTCTAACCGAGGGAGCGAGCGTCTCCATGAAGGAAGACGACCAAAAGAGGAAAAGGACTGCGCCCGGGGATTCGGAAGCTGAGGCTTCCAAACGGGAGAAGAAGTCTCCCACATACGGTCCTACCTTGGGCACAAAGTCCGCAGGGGGATCAATTCTCCCGCGAGTCGTAAGTGACCCGAAATACTTTAATAGTACAGATATGCCATCTTCTTCTTCTAAGAAAATAACCACCACATATGTCTTTGCAGTTCGGGCCTTAGCCCCTCTCAAATGAGCTCGTCTTCGGTGGATCTTCTTCCAGAGAAGAAGGAGAGCGAAACGCCTCCTCCGGACTCCTCCGCTCCGAAAGCGGGCGACCCTGAAGTGTCGTCGCGGAGGGCATCTCCGAGTCCGGTGAGGCCAGAAGATAATCCCATTGACCCCCGAAGCTCCCAGTGTCTGGCTCCCGAAGAGAGCAGACAAAAGAGTCCGACACCATCTAGTGTGCGATCGGATGTTCTGAGGGAGTTGGTGGGGCGAGCGGCCATCTCAGATGAACACCGTGTGCTGATGAATACGTTGATGGAGAGAATATCGTCCGCCGAAAGCGGATTGCATGAAGCTTTTATGAGTCTACTGACAGGCTTTGAGGTACGTAAAAGAATGTATGATAGTCATGCACATGCTAGGTGTGCCCTGTGTAGATAGTAGCCCCTGAGACTCTGGTTGTCGTCGGAAACGACGACGAAAAGAGGATCATATTCCCAGGTAATAACCATACTGCCTCTATGTGCAGGTGATGGAAGCTCCGGTGGCTAGCCGGACTAGCGAGTTTGCCCATTTAGAACGGCAGTTGGATGCGGCAGACGCCGACATCGAGCTTGTTAACAAAAGGCTTGACGAGGCACAGGGTAAGTGTCATTATTTGGTAAACGCCACATAGGAAGAGCAGCATGATGCCAATATCTTTAATATGTTGTGACTGCAGATGGAGCTGCCACTGTTGAAGCCTTGCGGGCAGAACTTTCCCGAATCAAGGAACAAGCGAGGTTGGGTAATGCGGTTGCTTTGAAGGCGGCCGAAGAGTTGCAAGCCGAGAAGGCCGCGCATGGCGAGAGCCGAGACAAGATGGCCAAGATGGCCATAGAATTGAAAGCTGACACCGACCGTTGCCGGGTTCTTGAAAAGGAAAACCAAGCGAAGGCATCGGACCTTGAGAAGGCTGCTGCGACGAAAAAGGACCTCCGCTCTGCTATGAGGGCAAAGAAGGAGGAGCTGCGGGAAGCCGGGGATATTGTAGCTGGGAAATCCTTTATGTTGCGGAGGAATTTCGAAGATCCACAGTATGCCCCTCTGGATCGGCCGTGGAGTTTGGAGGATGTATATATGGATTTCGCAACGAGCGCTGCTGATGCGGCCAAGTATTTCCAGGGTCAGACAGACCGTGAAGTAGACCAACTGTTTTGGAGATAATTCCATTCTCCCGAGAGTCCGGTTTCATTGACTGACCAATTAGCCGAATGGGCCGAACTAAATAGGTTGTCCGGACTCTCCATGAGGTATGTTGTGGATCAGCTATGGCTGGAAAGGTCAAAACCGAACAGCTATTTCAGCTTGGTGCAGCAGTTCCTTGACGTGGTGCCGCGCATTAATGCTATGAAGAGGTCGGCGTGCATAGAGGGCGCATGGATGGCCTTTGCCCGTGTTAATGCATACTGGGCGGAGATGGATGCTACCACTATTGCAGCGCAAGATTCGGCCATAGGTCGAAGGGCTGCTGAGCACTACTTTGAAGAAGTTCTTGAGGGTGCTCGTTTGATAGAGACCCAGTGCTCAAAAAATATTATGTTTGAGTGATATGTAATCTCATTGTAAGCGAAATTCTTTTATAAATTTTTATAAGGCTATTTTTATACTTTTGCCTGAAAGTAATATGATGCCTCCTGGGCGGCCGTTTATGTATACATGTGTATAACCTGAAAGATTGCAGCTGTCGGCTTCAGCCCTCACGCATATAATGCGGAGGTGCTCAAAAAAACACGCATTCACACTTAACCCAACGTCTTGGTCCTATCAAGGAGGTGATAACGGAGCGAGCGAGGCAACCGGACTATAATGCTTTAGCACTTTCACTTAGCCATAGGAGTTTGACAGTGGGGCTACTAGATAGCCCCTGGTGGCTCCGCACTCTCCCGATCTCAGGGTGCGTACATGCCTGGCCAGAAAACGGCCCTTCATTAAGGCGGAGGAATTCTAACATTCCCATAGGTCATTGAGTGGTTGACCAGTCTCACGCTATATCATGACAGTCAGTTTTCGGCTTTCTCTACTGAGGTGCTCGTCCAGATGAACCAGGGCACAATCGCAGTAGTTCTCCTGGTGCTACCTTAGCCGGTAAAGCGGAACGTAAGGCACCAAAACACAGGAGCCGGGCAAACCCAACATTTGACCAAAGACAATGATTCAGAGATGATGCATATAGGCCAAACTCGCGACGCCGAACACTCCCTAAGGTATTCGGTCTTTGTGGTATAAACCGGGCCTAAATAGTGGCCTTTGTATGAAGCCCCTTGTGTCCAGGTACGTGCATTGTTCTGGCGTGGCCACATGCCAAGACGTCAGCATCCTTCTCAACGGTGGGTATGTATCAACAAGAGACAGTAAAAAAGGTTTACGCAGGGTCTTAATCTAAAAAGAATCCTTGGAGCGGGTCCCTGCTGCACGTCTGCGCCTATGTCTCCGTTGTGCCGTATCCTGGACGGGTGTAGCACGATGATCGTCTGTAAAAGAGAGGAATTTAGGTGAAAAAAGTTGTCATGCGAAAAGATAGTTTGTTAAAGAAACCATGTATAATTCAAGGTGAGAAGAAATTGCCACTTGTCTGTGCGTGTTGAGCCCCTTGTATTGACAAATAGGGGTGTGACCGTTTATTCGGTATAAGTAGCGGCGCCGGACTCGATTAGTTGTGTCTGAGGTCTTGACGACCTATTGGATGCTTTCGCTGGTCCGGGCGCCTTTAGTGTGCGGCTACCAAGGCAGCCTCACCCTCTTCGGCGCGCAGAGATCGCTTGATATTTCTGTGCACTGTAATGATGCCACGTGGACCGGGCATCTTGAGTGTGAGGGAGGCGTAGTGTGGTATTGCATTAAAGCGAGCAAAAGCTTCTCGTCCGAGCAGTGCTTGATAGCCGCTTTGAAACGGAGCAATGTGGAAAGTTAAATGCTCGCGACGGAAGTTATCGGGGGAGCCGAATATAATTTGTAGTAGGAGGGAGCCCGTACAACGAGCCCCTGGGCCTGGCGTTACTCCTTTAAAGGTAGTATTGCTATGGCGAATTTGTGTTGGATCTAACCCCATCCTGCGGATCTGGGTGTGCCGCGTTGTTTTTTCCCTTGATCACGTGCAACACGTTTACTGTTTTGACTTCTGGTGGAAATTGTTCCCCCGTGTCTTGCTTGGGGGGCTCGTCCTCGTCTTCACTTGGTGTATCCTCCCCCTTGTGTACGGCGTTGAGCTTGTCGGACTGCTTGAAGACCCAACATTCTCTGTGGGTATGGTTAGCAGGTTTACCAGGGTACTATGGATCTAACATACTTGGTCCAGAATTTTGTTGAGGCTGGACAGTTCATCCCTGGTGCCTTTAGGGGGCGGCTTTTGACCTGGCCGAGAGCTTTTGAATCCGGCATTTACTGCCATGCCCTTCGTGCTGTCTTCTTTATTCCGGCGTTTGTTATTGTTGTTGCACTGTGATTTCCGGTTTCCATCTCTAACTTCAGATGTACTGGGGTTGCTGGTGCTGCATCTGGCTAGCCAGTTGTCCTCACCCGCGCAAAAGCGAGTCATGAGGTTTGTTAATGCGGCCATCGTTCTCGGCTTATTTTGGACAAGGTGTCTGGCGAGGCATTCGTCACGGACGCTATGCTTGAAAGCTGCCAAGGCTTCGGCGTCCGGACAGTCGACAATCTGGTTCTTTTTAGTAAGAAACCTGTTCCAAAGCTTTCGGGCTGACTCTCCGGGCTGTTGAGTTATATGACTCAAATCGTCCGCATCCAGAGGTCGGACATAAGTCCCTTGAAAATTTGCCCGAAAGGCGTCTTCGAGCTCTTCCCAACTTCCAATGGAGCTTTCGGGGAGGCCTTTGAGCCAGTGAAGAGCTAGCCCTTTGAGCTTGAGGGGTAGGTACTTGATGGCGTAGAGATCATCTCCTCGAGCCATATGGATATGAAGGATGTAGTCCTCAATCCAGACCCCAGGGTCTGGTGTTCCGTCGTATGCCTCTATGTTTACGGGCTTGAATCCCTCTGGAAATTCGTGGTCCAGCACCTCATCGGTGAAACATAGGGGGTGTGCAGCACCCCTGTAGCTGGGTGTACCGCGTTGTTCGGATTTTTGTTGTGTTGCATTGTATGCTAGGGCGCACTTCCGTGGTTCATAGATGGATTTTGTTACGCCGTCCTTTGGGTGCGAGCCCTCACATGGGTCGTGTATTGTATTGTGAGCGGTGTTGTATGCCACTCTGTGTTGGTAGAGGGGTCGTCTATCTGACAAGGTGGCTGCTTTGATATTTGGTTGTGGGGGTTCTGAGGCCTCCTCATCGAATTCGGGTAGCAGCTTTCGCTTTGGGTAGCTCTTGGAGGGGTGATTGTCGCCGTACCTTGCTGTAGTGTTGAGTATTTTACTCCATCTGATTTGGAGTGTGTCTTGCGCGGCCTTGAGCCTTTGCTTCTGCTTTTTCAGACTCCTCGCGGTGGCAACAAGCCTTTTACGGGCAGTCTGCTGCTCCAGGTGTCTGTCTGGCGTTATGTCGTCCAGACCATTATCCTTGATAGGATTTGTTTGTTCGGTTTGATTATCCGGATTGCCGTTGTCCGGCAGCGGTTCGCCCTGCTCCAGCGCTGTGTCTGTGTGATCGCTATTTCTATCGAGGCGGGATTTGGGGCGGCGCTTGCGTCGCCGCTTTGACTGCTTTTCGAGGGAACAAGCCTTCGGTGCGTCCTTCCGCTCCTCGTCGTCATCTTTTGGTGCGTCCACCATGTATACGTCATATGACGAGATGGCGTTCTAGGGCCCAATAGGCGCTGGTTCTTCATCGTCTCCTTCATCGGCGTCCATACCGTCGATGTCTTCGGAGTCGAAGTCGAGCATGTCGGTTAAATCATCGACAGTGGCTACAAAGTGGGTGGTGGGTGGGCTTTGAATTTCTTCATCATCCGCATCCCAATCTCGCTGACCGTAGTCCGGCCAGGGCTCTCTTGATAAAGAGAGAGACTTTAGTGATTTTATAATATCGCCAAAGGGCGAGTGCTGAAAGATGTCCGTGGCAGTAAACTCCATGATCGGCGCCTAATCAGATTCGATCGGCAGAGGCACGAATGGTTCGGAGTCCGGAGAGGAGTCCGGCTCCTTGGAATCATGAGTCTCGCGGAGTGCGGGGCTGGTGTTCGGCTCGATCGCCGTTAGGATCGCAGCCCCCGAGGCGGCGTCCAACCACCCATCCTCGATCGGTGCGGTTGGCTCCGAATTAAGGGTCGAAGCCCATGCGGGTGTGGCCTTTCAGGGCACTGTTAGGCGGCAGAGCTAGATCATGCTCGTCATGGCAGTGCGGCGCGCTTGGCAGTGGCTCGAATCCGTCGAAGATCAAGTCCCCGCGGATGTCGGCCGTGTAGTTTAAACTTCCAAATCTGACCTGACGGCCAGGGGCATAGTTTTCGATATGCTCCAGATGGCCAAGTGAATTGGCCCGCAGTGCAAAGCCGCCGAAGACAGAGATCTGTTCGGGGAGAGAAGTTTCACCCTGGACCGCATCACTATCGATAATCGTAGGAGCCATCAAGCCTGACGGCGACGACACAGAGCAACTCTCAATGAAAGCACCAATGTCGGTGTCAAAACCGGCGGATCTCGGGTAGGGGGTCCCAAACTATGCGTCTAGGCCGGATGGTAACAGGAGGCAAGGGACACGAAGTTTTACCCAGGTTCGAGCCCTCTCGATGGAGGGAAAACCCTACGTCTTACTTGATTAATATTGATGATATGGGTAGTACAAGAGTAGATCTACCACGAGATCGGAGAGGCTAAACCCTAGAAGCTAGCCTATGGTATGATTGTTGTTGTGTATGTTGTCCTACGGACTAAAACCCTCTGGTTTATATAGACAACAGAGAGGGTTAGGGTTACACAAAGTCGGTTACAATGGTAGGAGATCTACATATCCGTATCGCCAAGCTTGCCTTCCACACCAAGTAAAGTCCCTTCCGGACACGGGACGAAGTCTTCAATCTTGTATCTTCATAGTCCAGGAGTCCGGCCGAAGGTATAATCTGGCTATCTGAACACCCCTAATCCAGGACTCTCACCCCCTAGCCAGATAAATAAATTGTCTATTAATGGGATGGGGATTCTTAGATCCGATCCATACCATCCTTCTCCCAGCGAGAATCCATCAGAGCGCGTTTCGGAAAGATCCATTCTAGCATGGCCGACCTCCGCAGCTCCTTCTCCCGCCCCCGTAGCCATAAGCCCAGTGATTGGGAGAGGTGTTCAGTTCCACACAGTCGATTGGTCGAACTTCAGACCAAGGGATTTCTCCCTCCGGCGTATATGGTGCCCGTCCGAGCCGGGCTTGCCACCTACAATGGCGGGGAGCAAGCGGAGAGCTTTCCCTGTCCCTCTATGGGGGAACGGGTCTGCCTTGTTCCTTATTTACTAAGGGGACACGAATTTCCAATTCATCCATTCCTCCACGAGCTCCCGGAGTTCTACGGCCTCCAATTACACAATTTCACCCCTGCCTCCCTTCTACACATCGCCGGCTATGTTGCGCTCTACGAGTTGTTCCTGGGCTGCGAGGCTCACTTCGAGCTGTGGAAAAGGCTATTTTGCCTTGTCCCTCGCACACAGAGGGGGTCACTTTATCAAGTGGGCGGAGCCGAAATATGGCACATTGCTGATGCCGGATACCTGTCCGGTACCCCGAAGAAGTCATCCGAAGACTAGCCTTCAGAATGGTTTTATATGGAGGACGTTCCCCTTTCGGACCCTGTTCGGCGGGGTCTTCCTGAGTTTAACAATGCTCCTCTGAAGAAACGCCGAAGTTGGCACCCACGGAGCCCCCAGGCGGAAGACAACGGAGAAGTCCTCTATCTGATGAACCGGATCAAAGCACTGGCTCAATCAGGATTGACAGTAATCGAAGTTATGTCGATTTGCATAATGCGGGGAGTGCAGCGACTTCAATATCGTGGGCACCCCTTGTGTTGTTTTAACTGGGCGGATGATGCCACCCGCTATGGGCGTAAGGGTCCGGACAATGCTGCCTCTTTAGCAAAAATTATGTCTGAATTGTTCAAGGGAGAGGAAGAGGAGTTCACCCGCATTAAGCCACGGGATGGATTTTCCATGTACAATCCTCCAAGTTGGGTAAGTTATATCCCCTTACCCCCATTTTCCCGCATTCTTTGTTGTAAGTATTCACCTTGCCACTTTGTGGCAGGAACTGCGAAAAGCCATAAAGGAGGTCAGCAGCCCCTCTCCACAGCCAGAGGATCCTGACCGGGCCCTTGACTCCGGACTTGAAGAAGATCCGGTTATCTTTGTGGAGCTGATAGACCGGCAGTTCTATCAGTTAAGCTGTGAGGACGCCATGGTGGCTATTATGGCCGACTATCCCGAACTGCTCCCTGCATCACACGTAAGAAAAACCAAAAATCCCAACTCCAAAAACTAGGATCCCATTTTTAGACACTTCACCTACCATATACACATGGCATTTTTTGCAGGGAAGGCATTCGGGATGCCCTGCCGAACCCGCAGCAACTCACCAACAAGAGGTACCGAGGCCGGGTAGGCCAAAAAGGAAGGCGGTCAGGACGGAGACGCCGGCGCAAAGGTATAACAAAAACCCCGCTCCATGGTTATCGTCTTTCTCGAAATGTAATGACGCCCGTGTTTTTTTTAACAGAAAAAACGCTCACCGGAATATGTCCGGTGATGTTGCCAATCATCCTTCCACCAGTTGGGCGCCAGGACCGGACATAGAGGCAGAAGCCGATATGGGGCAGGCGCCGGATAATCCCCCTACAGAGGACGCGGATAGATTATCCGCTACAAAGTCAGAAGTGGAAAGCGCCATGAATCATAGGCGCCGCCGGGCCGTACTCCATGATGCGTGTTTCTCACCAGAGGCATTTGATGCCTTCAATTCTGGAGAGGCGTACCTCCGTGCTGCTCAAGATGGTCTAGCCAGAGCCACAGATCAGTATGTAAAGGATGTACAGGTAAGTAAATCTGACGATTTATATGTATCAGTAGCCCCTGAGACTTGAAACAGTTAGCAGAACTGATTTAAGGATCATCTTTATTGTGCAGGTTCTTACAGAGAAGAATATTGGGCTGTCACAGGAGCTGGAGAATGCAAGGCCCAACTGCGGGCCGTTGTTGCTGCATTGCAGGAACCGAAAAAGTCTTCCGCTGGTAAATTTACTTTTAAAGAATGATGGTTACCATATAGTGTGCGGCATGGCTGCAGATCTAACAATAGATGTTGCAGATGAATCCGGAGAAAATCCGGAGGACCAGCATGTAGTGCTGCAGCTAGAGGCTGGCAAACGCATGCTGGCCGAGGTTAGGCGGGAGAAGAACAAGCTTCAAGACGCCAATATCAAGCTGAGCGTGGAACTAAAGGACGTTCGAGCCCAGCTTGTAGACTCTGAGAAGGAGAATAAGCGGCTTCGGCGTGGCATTTTCAGTAAGTGCTTGAATGAATCCTTTTGAAGGAGTTCGGCGAAGAAGTCGACTAACAACGTTATGTCTGTAGGTATGCTATCGGGTCGTCCGCGGAGGAAATGCCCTGGTCTGCGGGTGATCTTCTATCCGAGTTCTCACAACTGCACGAACAAGTTCGGCAGGTGATGCAAGGTATTGCCCAGGCCTTATGGCCCTCCGTCTCCCTACCGAAAGGCGTTCCAGAGCTTACCGAGAAGCTCAAAGGAGCACGGCGGCGCTTCCGGTTATGGAAGATATCGGCCTGCCGTCAAGGTGCCAGGGAGGCCTGGGCCATGGTGAAGACGCGGTATACCAAGGCTGACCCGAATCACATGGCCGAGGTCAGACCTGTGGGGCCCGACGGGAAAGAGATCCATGTTAGCTTAGTTTATGGGCAAGTAGAATTAGCCACAAATTATTCTCAACAGGATTGTAAGCTGGACCGCCTGTTGGATGGTATAGAAGAGGAATTTAGTCAGTCTGCATGACTATGTAATTAAAGTGACATGTATAATGCCTTCTAGCCGGATTGTAGATCATTTGTCATGGCGGACCTTTTCGCTTCAACCTCGGGACCCAATAGTTCGGAGTGTATCCGAATACCCGCCCAGTTATATAAGAACTAGGGTATGCGTGGAGACCAGGCGTAGGGGTCATTACTGCTTGAACAGAAAAGTGCCCAACTAGTTATGTTATATTACATGGGTAGTAAGAAACATCTTCCAGGGAGAATAGTTCCGTTAAGGGTTCCTTTCCCTTGGTACGCATGCCCTAAAGTGCATGTCCGGACTGCGATAGGAAACGCAGGAAAAAACATCTGGGGCCACATATGGAAAATAAGTAAAAATCATCTTTTGTTCACCGATCAAATATTCCTTTAAGAACACTAGCTTTCGGCTTCACCCGGTCTGAGGTACACATCCGGCTGACACGACAGTAACAATCGCAGAGGTGCTCCTCTTATGTCCTAGCCGAATTAACGGGAACGTAGGGCATAAATACAAGAGCCAGGCAACCCAGCTTGGCCAAAACTTAAGTCATATCGATGCATATAATGGAGAAAAAAGGTACATGCGGAAGTATAACACATGTGTGGGACATGAGGCCCAGATTAAGAATTTAAGCTTCTGTGAAAGAAGCCCCCAGGTATGATGAGTGCGATCAGCGCGTCTATAATGTGCAAGCGAGGCACAAGTTGGCCCTTGAAGGCCTAGAGAAAGAGTAGAAGAAAGAAAGAAAGAAAAATAAGATAGATAATGTATATGCAAAAAATGGACAGGGGAAGGGGACGAACATAAGGTCCGGCGCTAGGCGTAGAATCTTTGGAGCCTGGCCGCGTTCCATGGGTTCGGCTCGAGTCGACTAGTCGATGCATCCCGCATTTGGTACGCTCCACTGGTCAGAACTTGGTCAATAATGAAGGCACCTTCCCATTTGGGCTCGAGCTTGTTCTTTTTCTTATCCGGCAGGCGTAGAACTAGTTCACCAACGTTATAAGTTTTGGCCCGTACTTATCTGCTTTGGTATCTGCGAGCCTGTTGCTAATAAAATGCGGAACGGGCTTTTGCTACGTCGCGCTCCTCCTCCAGGGTGTCCAGACTATCCTACCGATCGGGCTCGGCTTCTCTTTCTTCGTACATGCGCACTCGAGGTGAGTCATGAATTATGTCACAGGGCAAAACTGCCTCTGCGTCGTACACCATAAAGAAGGGTGTATATCCGGTACTACGATTCGGTGTGGTCCGCAGCCCCTAGAGTATGGAGTCGAGCTCCTCTACCTAGTGCGTGTTAGACTCCGTTAAGGAACGCACTAATCTGGGTTTAATTCCGCTCATTATAAGACCGTTTGCTCGCTCAACTTGGCCGTTGGTTTGTGGGTGATAGACTGAGTCATAATCGAGCTTGATGCCCATTTTGCTGCACCAGAGTTTTACCTCATAGGCCGTGAAGTTCGTGCCATTGTCAGTGATGATGCTGTGGGGGACGCCATAAAGGTGTACGACCCCGGATATGAAGTCTATCAGCGGTCCAGATTCGGCTGTTTTAAGAGGTTTGGCCTCTATCCATTTGGTGAATTTATCCACCATGACCAATAAGTATTTTTTCTTGTGGGTTCCCCCTTTAAGGGGTCCAACCATGTCAAGCCCCCAGACCGCGAAGGGCCACGTAATGGAGATTGTTTGGAGGGCGGTGGGTGGCATCTGGCTTTGATTTGCAAAGAGCTGGCAACCAATGCAACGTTGGACCAAGTCATGTGCATCTGCCCGGGCCGTTGGCCAATAGAATCCTGTACGGAAGGCCTTGCTTACAAGAGCCCAGGCTGTGGCGTGATGACCGCCAAGTCCGGCGTGAATTTCTGCCAAAAGATTTTGCCCTTCCTCTTCGGAGATGCACCTTTGAAGGACTTCGGTAGTGCTTTTTTTGTACAATTCTCCCTCATGGACCCTGTAGGCCTTGGATCTCCGCACTATGCAGCGTGCCTCGTTTTGGTCCTCCGGAAGTTCCTGTCTAGTTAGGTAGGCCAGGAATGGTTCTGTCCACGGGGCAATAATGACCATAATTTCGTGGGCTGAAGGTGTTATTTCGGTGGCGGAGCCTCCGATTGTGTCAGAGAGTGTGGTATCAGGTATTTTGGCCGGGTCCGGACTGTTGTTACTGGTGTCTCCAAAAATATGTTGGGGGGGTCCGCATCGCGTTTTGCGCCGATGCGGGCGAGGATATACGCCGCCTGATTGTTTTCCCGAGCCACATGGTGAAATTCGAGCCCCTCGAACCGAGTTGACATTTTTAGGACGGCGTTTCGATAGGCCGCCATTTTCCGATCCTTGGCGTCAAAGTCTCCATTTATTTGGGATATTGCAAGGTTTGAATCCCCACGCACCTCCAGGCGTTGAATGCCCATGGAGACTGCCATCCGAAGACCATGCAATAGAGCTTCGTATTCGGCTGCATTGTTGGAGTCTGTATACAATACTTGCAGTACATACTGAACAGTATCTCCGGTTGGGGACGTCAGGATGACGCCAGCCCCTAGACCAGCCAGCATTTTAGAACCGTCGAAGTGCATGATCCAATTGGAGTATTTGCCGTACTCTTTAGGGAGTTTGGCCTTCGTCCATTCGGCGACGAAGTCGGCCAATACTTGTGACTTAATGCCTCGTCGAGGTTTGTATGTTATGTCGAACGGGAGGAGCTCAACGGCCCATTTGGCAATCCGGCCCGTAGCGTCGCGGTTGTTTATAATATCATTTAGTGGCACTTCTGAGGCTACTGTAACCGAACACTCTTGAAAGTAGTGTCGCAGCTTCCGCGATGCCATGAATATCGCATATGCTATCTTTTGATAATGTGGGTACCGTGATTTGCACGAAGTGAGGACAGTGGATACATAGTATACCAGCTTTTGAAGAGGGAATTTATGTCCGTCTGCTTCTCGTTCGACAACGAGCACCGCGCTTACAACTTGATGAGTTGCCGCAATGTACAACAACATTGGTTCGCCGATGTTTGGCGCGGCCAGGATTGGGTTGGTTGCCAAGATGGCCTTTATTTCTTCCAATCCGGCTGTGGCCGCATCCATCCACTCGAAGTGTTCGGTGCGCCGAAGGAGGCGATAAAGGGGTAAAGCCTTTTCTCCTAAGCGGGAGATAAAGCGGCTTAGAGCCGCCACGCATCCAGTTAACTTGTGGATTTGTTTGAGGTCTGTTGGGGTAGCCAACTGTGACAAGGCTCTGATTTTGGCCAGATTAGCTTGAATACCTCTACTGGAGACAACCAAACCCAGGAGCTTTCCGGCTGGTACGCCGAACACGCATTTTTCCGGATTGAGCTTGATGTCGTATGTTCGGAGGTTGTCGAATGTGAGCCTCAAGTAGTCTATCAAAGAGTCGACGTGTTTGGTTTTGACGACCACATCGTCTACGTATGCCTCTACCGTTTTGCCGATTTGTTTCTCCAGACATGTCTGAATCATGCGCTGATATGTTGCGCCGGCGTTTTTGAGCCGAAAAGGCATTGTGTTGAAACAGAAGGGACCGTATGGTGTGATGAATGCCATTGCGGCTTGGTCGGACTCCGCCATCTTGATTTGGTGGTAACCAGAGTATGCGTCGAGGAAACACAGTGACTCATGTCCTGCGGTAGCATCAACGATTTGATCGATGCGGGGGAGGGGGAACGGATCCTTTGGGCAAGCTTTATTGAGGTCTTTGAAATCGACACAACGGCGCCAGGATTTGTCCTTCTTTGGTACCATCACCGGGTTTGCTAGCCAGTCAGGGTGTTTTATTTCTCTGATGAATCCGGCCTCCAATAACTTGGCTAGTTCCTCTCCCATGGCCTGTATCTTAGGTTCGGAGAAACGCTGAAGAGCTTGCTTGACCGGCTTGAATCCCTTTAGGATATTGAGGCTATGCTCAGCCAGCCTGCGTGGGATTCCTGGCATGTCTAAGGGGTGCCAGGCGAATATGTCCCAGTTCTCGTGCAGGAACTCTCATAGTGCGGCGTTCACGGCGGGGTGTAACTGTGCCCCGACGGAGGCTGTTTTTGTAGGGTCCGTTGGGTGGGCTTGGAATTTGACTATTTCGTCCGCTGGTTTAAAAGAGGTGGACTTGGATCTCTTATCGAGTATCACGTCATCCCTCTCCACTGTGGAGCGTAGCATGGTTAATTCCTTGGCCGAGAGGGCTTAGGATAATGCCTCGAGGGCCAGTGCGGCTGGTTTGTTTTTAGCGCGGTGTGTTGTGTCCGGATCACTGGCGAGAGTGATGATTCCGTTGGGCCCGGGCATTTTGAGCCTCATGTACCCGTAATGGGGTACGGTTTGGAAGATTGTGAACGCCTCCCGTCCTAAAAGAGCGTGATAACCACTGCTGAACGGGGCCACTTGGAATGTAATTTCTTCGGACTTGTAATTATCCCGCGTGCCGAATACCACATCTAGTGTGATTTTCCCAGCACAGCGTGCTTCCCGACTGGGGATGATTCCTCTAAAGGTTGTGCTACTTTGCTCGATGCGGTTCCAATCTATTTCCATCTTTTGAAGAGTTTCCTCATAGATGAGGTTTACTCCACTGCCGTCGTCCATGAGTACTTTGGTGAGTCGAAAGCCGTCCATGATTGGAATGAGGACCAGTGCGGCTGGTGCTCGGGCTGTTCGGAATTTAGGTTCGTCACTGACATTGAAGGTAATAGCCGTGTCACTCCATGGATTTATTGCTGCTACGTGGCAGATTTCGGCGATGTTGCGGAGTGTTCGCTTGCGCCTATTATTTGACACAAAGGTCTCAAAAACTGTAAACACCGTATTGTTATCCACGGGATGGTGCTCTGTGGTATTTGGGATAAGAAGATCCTCACCACTTTTGGCCACCAGTCGGAGTATCCAACATGCTCTATGGCTGTGCATTGGTATTGTATCCAATGTACTATGAATTTTGCAGGGTCTGTTAAGCCATCCCTCCAGTACGGTTCCATGCACTATAGAGGGTTTTTTTTTCTTTACAACTAGCTCGGGTGTCTTGTGATAGTGCACCCTTTTACTCGGGACTGGGTGTATATTCAGAGCCGGATTATCCCAAAATTTCATTTCGGTTTTCCAGGCGCTTTCCATCGCACGGTACTTTCGTACTATGGACGCCAAGTCAGCGAAGCGTGATATGTGACGGCGACTTAAGGCGTTAAGGGTTCCCTTGTCCATGCAATTATTGCAGAAAAGTGAGACTGCATCTTCCTCGCGACAGTCCTTAACCTTATTCAATAGAAGGAGGAATCTGGCCCAATAATGATGTACTGTTCCATGGGGCTCTTGGCTGATGTGGGAAAGATCATTTATGTTTGGGTGGGTTGGTAGATTTAAGTCCGATCCCCTACCCGATCTGAGACCCGAGGGCCGAGGGGTTTCTGATCTTGGAAGTTCGGATTCCGGTATGTTGCCCGATGGGTCTGGCCCGCTACTTGACTCTAGGTTTAGGGTTTGGGTGATGTCCTCCGGTGAACGGGTATCCGGCTCGGAGAGC
Organism: Triticum aestivum; assembly: GCF_018294505.1. Classification (NCBI taxonomy): domain Eukaryota; kingdom Viridiplantae; phylum Streptophyta; class Magnoliopsida; order Poales; family Poaceae; genus Triticum; species Triticum aestivum. The sequence goes on along the minus strand of NC_057800.1, from coordinate 342,481,230 downwards.
TCAGGTATTCGGACATAGTTGGTCCTCAAGATAGAGGAAGAGTTACCGCATTGTTCCTCCACAACCGCAACATGATGGGTGACCGATGGAGAGTTAATCTCCCTTTGATCGGGTTTAAGCCCAATCCGATCATAGTCCGTAGCGACTCCTAGGGCGGCGATGCGATCCAAGAGTTCGTTTAGGGAGGCGACCTCCATTGGATCCATCTGCTCGGCGAATTCCGAGCCGATGTGGAGGTTGTTTTCGATGACCCGAGAAGTCATCGTCGGTGCAGCAGCCGAACAGGCGGTCACGACGAAACTGCCTAGCCGGAGAGTTTGACCGACAGCCAGGGCTCCTCCGGCAATAATGTTGTTTTAACAACGAGATGAGGCATCCTACCTTATGGCGACGTCACAGAGGAACTCTCAATGAAAGCACCAATGTCGGTGTCAAAAATGGCGGATCTCGGGTAGGGGGTCCCAAACTGTGTGTCTAAGGCGGATGGTAACAGGAGGCAGAGAACACGATGTTTTACCCAGGTTCGGGCCCTCTTGATGGAGGTAAAACCCTACGTCCTGCTTGATTTATTCTTGATGATATGAGTATTACAAGAGTTGATCTACCACGAGATTGGAGAGGCTAAACCCTAGAAGCTAGCCTATGGTATGATTGTATGTTGTCCTATGGACTAAAACCCTCCGGTTTATATAGACACCGGAGGGGGCTCAGGTTACACAAGGTCGGTTACAAAGGAGGAGATATACATATCTGTATTGCCTAGCATGCCTTCCACGCCAAGTAGAGTCCCATCCGGACACAAGACGAAGTCTTCAATCTTGTATCTTCATAGTCCAACAGTCCGGCCAAAGGATATAGTCCGGCTGTCCGGAGACCCCTAATCCAGGACTCCCTCAACTACACATGATGATTTTGATAGATATAATATGCATGTGCTTGCTGCTCCTACTTGCAATTATTATGAGATAGGAACTACATCTCCACCTCTCCATATTTCCAATATGATAAAATTGCAAGAAACTGTTTATACTATGCATTGGCCTTTACTATGTGTGCGTGAATTGTTCTTTTATGACATGCCAATGCATAGGAAGAGAGTTAGACTTCGTTGTTGCATGATATATGTTACTTTGTGCTCACTACTAAATCACAAATCATTGTTAATTAAAATTGGCTTTGATATACCTTGGGATCCGGGTGGATTCACTACTTGAGCACTATATGCCTAGCTTAATGGCTTTAAAGAACGCGCTACCAGGGAGACAACCCAAAAGTTTTACAGAGTCATTTATTTCTGTTGAGTGCTTTTATATATTTTAAAAACAAAATAAAATAAAGAGGGGAACCCAAAACTTTTCAAAAAGGAAAGTGAAAGTGAGAGAGACAAGCATTGTTGAAGTGGGGGAGCTCCTTGAACTTTGTTCATGCTCATGGAAACTTTATGAATCTTGATTACAAAAACTTTTAAACAAAATTAATTATCCCCTTGTACAATTCCATTGTATTATAAAAATAATGTGCCAAGATTTGCCTTTAGGATGTTTACATTGTTTGTTGGTTTGTGCGGTGCAGAACAGAAACTTTGGCTGTACTGCGTGATTTTACATTTTTTTACTGGAACGTCAAATGGTTCTGAAACTTTTTGCACTGTCTTTATATACAAATTGTTTCTTTTTCCTAATTTTTTCAGGATTTTTGGAGTACCATAAGTATGGTGAATGTTCAGATTACTACAGACTGTCCTGTTTAAGACAGATTCAGTTTTTTGATGCATAGTTTGCTTGTTTTGATGAAACTATCAATTTCTATCAGTAGATTAAGCCATGGAAAAGTTATATTACTGTAGATACAATGCAAAAACAAAATATGAATTGATTTCTAATAGTACTTAGAGTAGTGATTTCCTTTATTATACCAACGGATCTTAGCAAACTTTCTGATAAGTTTTGTGTGATTGAAGTTTTCAAGTTTTGGGAGAGATCACGATGGATGAAGGAATAAGGAGTGGCAAGAGCCTAAGCTTGGGGATGCCCGAGTCACCCCAGGGAAATATTAGAGGACTCCCAAGCAACCAAGCTTGGGGATGCCCCGGAAGGCATCCCCTCTTTCTTCAAACAATCATCAGTAATTTTACTTGGAGCTATATTTTTATTCGTCACATGATATGCGTAAATATTGGAGCGTCTTTTGCATTTAGTTTTCACTTTTCATTGATGCACCATGCTGGTATGAGATAGTCCTTGGTTGATTTATAGAATGCTTCATGTGCTTCACTTATATCATTTGAAGTTTGGATTGCCTCTTTCTCTTCACATAGAAAACCGCCATTTGTAGAATGCTCTTTTGCTTCACTTATATTTGTTAGAGTGTGGGCATATCTTTTAACTCTCTTGCTTCACTTATATCTATTTAGAGATATGACAGGAACTGGTCAGTCACATGGTTAGTCATAAAATCCTACATAAAACTTGTAGATCGTTGAATATGATATGTTTGATTCCTTGCAATAATTTTGCGATATAAAGATGGTGATATTAGAGTCATGCTAGTGGGTAGTTGTGGATTGTACAAATACTTGTGTTGAAGTTTGTGATTCCCGTAGCATGCACATATGGTGAACCGTTATGTGATGAAGTCGGAGCATGAGGTACTTATTGATTGTATTCCTTATGAGTGGCGGTCGGGGACAAGCGATGGTCTTTTCCTACCAATCTATCCCCCTAGGAGCATGCGCGTAGTACTTTGTTTCGATGACTAATAGATTTTTGAAATAAGTATGTGAGTTCTTTATGACTAATGTTGAGTCCATGGATTATACGCACTCTCACCCTTCCATCATTGCTAGCCTCTTCGGTACCGTGAATTGCCGTTTCTCACCTCGAGAGTTGGTGCAAACTTCGTCGGTGCATCCAAACCCCGTGATACGATACAGTCTATCACACATAAGCCTCCTTATATATTCCTCAAAATAGCCACCATACCTACCTATGCAACTTCCATCATCATCATAGCCATTCTGAGATATATTGCCATGCAACTTCCAACATCATCATATACATGACTTGATCATTCATTGTCATATTGCTTTGCATGATCGTAAGATAGCTAGCATGTTGGGTACTGCGACAGGTAGCTAAAAGTGTGGAGGCCATCCTCACCAGCGCCATTCCAGAGAAGCATTCTCCAGAGGATGACGATTTTAGCATCCTTACAGTCTTAGAGAATTTCTCTTCAAATAATCGGTGTAAGAGGGCACTTCGCGACCTCGCCGAAGTACACCAAGTAACCGCAGTAAGCCCATGGAACGACGAGGCAATAACCTTCACCGCCAATGACGAACCAAGGGCCCAATCAGTCCGAGCACCCGCCGCTTTAGTACTAAACCCAATTGTGGACGACTTTCGACTTACCAAAGTGCTCATGGACGGCGGCAGTGGGCTTAACCTCATCTACGAAGAAACACTCGAGGAAATGCAGGTCGATAGAACATGCATCGACCACAGCAGTACCATCTTTCGAGGCATCATCCCCAGTCGAGAAGCACCATGTTCGGGGAGAACTAAACTTGACGTAGTATTCGGCACTCCTGAAAATTACAGGTCGGAAGAGTGTCTCTTTCGCATTGCACCCTTCAAATAGCGGATATCACACCCTTCTAGGGTGGGGCGCTTTTTCACGCTTTCAAGCTGTACCCCATTATGGGTACATGAATCTTAATGTGCCAGGGCCCAATGGGATCATCACAGTTATGGGTGATCCAGATAGAGCACTCCGTGCTGAAAACAAAATAGCATCCTGGGACCTTGAGGCATTATCTGAAGCCTTTGCAGCCGAACAACTAACCACCCTATGATCCACAGTGGACAAGGATTATGTGAATCTGGATAAGAGACCTAAATCCACCTCTTTCAAGCCAGCAGATGAAATAGTTAAATTTCAAGTGCACCCAACAGATCCTAATAAAACAGTGTCCATTGGAGCACAGCTGGATCCGATGGTAGATGCCACCTTACGCGTGCTCCTACGTGAATATTGGGATATCTTTGCCTGGAATCCTTCGGACATGCCCGGGATCCCACACAAACTGGCCAAACACAGCCTCAACATAATCAAAGGGTTCAAACCAGTCAAGCAAACACTGCGGCGATTTTCTGAACCCAAACGACAAGCTATGGGGAGGAGCTAGCCAAACTACTCGAGGTCGGGTTCATCAGAGAAATCAAACACCCGTATTGGCTACCAACTTGGTCATGGTGCCGAAGAAGGATAAATCTCAGCGCCTTTGTGTCGATTTCAAGGACCTCAATAAGGCTTGCCCTAAAGACCCTTTCCCGTTGCCTCGCATTGACCAGATCATTGATGCAACCGCGGGACATGACTCATTGTGTTTCCTCAATGCTTACTCCGAATACCATCAGATTAAAATGAAGGAGTCCGACCAGGCCGCAACAGCGTTTATCACCCTGTATGGGCCTTTCTGTTTCAACACTATCCTTTTGGGCTTAAAAACGCTGGATCCACTTACCAACGCATGATTCAAACATGCTTGGAAAAGCAAATCGGAAAGACGGTTGAAGCATATGTGATCGACGTGGTCATCAAGACTAAACACGGTGATTCATTGGTGGACGATCTCCGCCTCACATTTGACAATATCCGAACATACGACATATGACTCAATCTGGAAAAATGCGTCTTCGGCATTCCATCCGGAAAGCTACTAGGGTTCATTATCTCCCATAGAGGAATTGAAGCAAACCCAGCTAAAACCCGAGCCTTGTCACAATTGGCCACACCAACAGACATAAAGCGGGTCCAAAAGCTAGCAGGGTGCATGGAGGCATTGAGCTGCTTCATCTCTAGATTAGGAGAAAAAGCATTACCACTTTATAGACTGCTTAGGCGCACCGACAAGTTTGAATGGACGAATGCAGCCACAGCCAGATTGGAGGAAATAAAAGCCTTATTAGCAGGCAACCCAATCCTAGCTGCCCCAAGTGTTGGCGAGCCTATGTTGCTTTATATCTCCGCAACTCACTAGGTAGTGAGTGCTGTACTCATCGTCAAGCGAGGGGAAGAGGGACATAAATTGACCATCCAAAAGCCAGTATATTACATATCGGAGGTTCTTACAACATGCAAATCCCAATACCCTTACTACGAAAACATAGCTTACGCGGTCTTTATGGCATCCCGAAAACTCCGTCACTATTTTCAAGAGTGTTCGATCACGGTGGCATCCGAATTACCACTTATAGACATCATAAACAACAGGACACCACTGGCCGCATAGCTAAATGGCCATTGAGCTCTTAACATTTGAAATAACATACAAGCCACGCCGAGCTATTAAATCTCATGTGCTGGTCGACTTCGTCACCGAGTGGACGGAAGTCGAGCTCCCTAAAGACTACAGTTCATACTCCAACTAAATCATGTACTTCGACGGATCTAAAATTCTAGCCAGACTGGGGGCTGTTGTCATCCTGACACCCCCGACGGGGGACACAGTCCGCTATGTGTTGCAAATCATGTATACAGACTCCAATAATGCAGCGGAATAGGAGGCACTTCTATGTGGTCTATGCATGGCTGTCTCCATGGGCATACAATGCCTAGAGGTGCGCGGCAACTCAAACCTCGCAATATCTCAAGTAAACGGAGAGTTCGATGCAAAATATCCAAAAATGGAGGCATATCAAAACATCGTATTAAAAATATCAACTCGGTTCGAGGGGCTTGAATTTCATCACATCGCTCGAGACAGTAACCAGGCAGCGGACATACTCGCTCGCATGGGTGCTACGCGTGACCCCGTGCTGCCTAACACCTTTGTGGAATGGCTCTTGAAGCCATCCATGGTATGGCATGACCGGAGCAAAGACACTAGTATGTACCTGATCACGCCCCCAGCAGCCGAGCACAATAGAGATATCATTGGGGGTTCGGATACCGAAATAACACCCTCCACTCACAAGATCATGGTCGTTATTGCTCCATGGACCGAACCCTTCCTGGCCTACCTTAATAGGCATGAGCTTCTTGATGATCAAAATGTGGCCTGTTGCATACTTCAGCGTTCTAAAGCATATGAAGTTCATGAAGGTGAACTGTACAAGAAAAGCACTACCGGAGTTCTCCAAAGGTGCGTCTCCGAAGAGGAGGGATGGGAACTCTTGGCTGAAATACATGTTGGTCTAGGCGGCCATCACGCTGCATCTCGGGCCCTCGTAAGCAAAGCCTTCCGGATAAGGTTTTTTTGGCCAACAGCCTGAGCAGACGCACAAGCCCTTGTCCAACACTGTGTGGGATTTCAGCTTTTCACCAATCAAAGTCATACGCCCCCCACTACTTTAAGAACAATCCCCATCACTTGGCCCTTCACAATATGGGGGCTTGATATGGTCAGACCCCATAAGGGGGGAAGCCACAAAAATATTTACTGGTTATGGTGGATAAATTCACTAAGTGGATAGAGGTCGAACCAGTAAAAACGGCTGAAGCAGGACCAATGATTGACTTTATATATGGCGTGGTACACGCCTATGGTGTCACGCATAGCAACATCACTAATAATGGCTCCAATTTTATAGCTGATGAGGGGAAAAACTGTTGTGCTAAACTGGGCATTAAACTCGACTATGCATCCATCTACCACCCTCAAACAAACGGTCAGGTTGAACGGGCTACCTGATAATGAGCGGCATCAAACCCCGACTGGTGTGCTCCCTACAAGAGTCGGATAAGCACTTGGTTGAGGAACTTGATTCCATACTCTCTGGGCTGCGGCTACACCTAACCGAACAACCAGATACACACCTTTCTTCATGGTGTACAATGCAGAAGTTGTCCTGCCCTGCGACATTATTCATGACTCACCTCGAGTGCGCATGTATGAAGAGCGAGAAGCTGAGATCGATTGGAAGGACAACCTAGATGGCCTCGAAGAGGAGTGCGATATTCCAGAAGCCCGTTCCGCATTTTATCAACAACAGGCCAGGCGATACCAAAGTAGAGAAGTGCGGGCCAAGACATATAACATCGGCGACCTCGTCTTGTGTCTCCCGTAGAAGAAGAAGGATAAGCTCAAACCAAAATGGGAGGGGCCCTTCATCATAGATGAAGTTCTCACAGGAGGAGCCTATCGCCTTCATAATGCATCGGATAATCTCCTTGAGCCGAACGAATCTATGGAACGTTGCTCGGTTCCGATGATTCTACGGATAGTTTGGTAGCACCTTTTTCTTACTTTGACTAGGTTCCTTTTTTCTCCTCTCCTTTTTATCTTTTCCTTTTTATATCCCAAGGTATGTTCGGATGTGCCGAACTGTTAGGGGTACACATCTTTAAATGTACACACCCCACTATAACTGGGGGCTTCTTTGACGAAGCTTATTAATAAAAGCTTGTGGCTTACATTATTTATGTCGTTTGTTCTATACACTTTTTGCCATTATATGCACCTCTATGACTTAAAGTTTTTGCCAAGCTGGGTTGCCTCGCTCCTGTGTTTATACCCTACGTTCTCAATTGTTCGGCTAGGGTGTAAAGGAAGCACCTCTGCGATTGTTACAACCGGGTAATCTGGATCTGTACCTCAGACGGGTGAAGCCGAAAGCTAGCGTTCTTAAGGGAATAATTGGTCGGCCAGCAACGACAAATTATTTAAGTTTCCGTAATTCTTCTAACAAATAAGGGATAGGCTGCCCGTAATTCTATCTTTCGGATCAAAGCCTAGGCATGCATAATTAAGCATGCCGACCCAAGGAAAGGAACCCTTAACGAAACTATTTTCCATGGAAGATGTTTCTTAAGTTAAGTAGTAATATAACATAACTCCCCGAACAAATTTTGTCTATTTGAGCACTATGACCGGATTGCCTGGTTTCCGGACATAATGAATGTTTATTACATTCCAACATGGTATCTAGAAACACTCCAAATTTGGTTCGGAGGTTGAAGCCGAAGGCCTGCGATGACAAATTTCGCCAAGTTCGGTTGGAGATAAGTTCGATGTTAAAGTACATAGGTACATCGAATCGAACACCTACTCTTTATCTATGCCATCTATAAGACTATCTAAACTATAGTCTTCTTGCGAATATTTCGCAGCTATCATCACTTGGTAATACACCAAGTTCACGGGAATCTCTTTTCCGTCCAGTCCCTGAGGTCCAACTCGGGCCATATGATTCGGATCAAGCCTGGTGTTCCATGTTTTCACCATCGCCCATGCCTCCCGTGCACCTTCCTGGCATGGTGAGGCCTTCCATAGCTCAAAACGGCGCCGGGCACCTCTGAACAGGTTCGCCAACCCCTCCATACTTTCTAGAGGGGCATCACATGGCCATAAGGCTTTGACCATACTCTTCATGGCTTTCCAGGCCCGCTCATGCACTACGGACAGCTCTTTTAGCACATCGCATCGCAATCCGGATACTTCCTCTTTAGGACGCCCGGTTAATAGACCTGCAAGAATAAGCATTATAACACTCCGAATTATGGGATAATGTGAGTCCCTCGGATTGTTCAAAAGTCATACCGAATATGCCGCCTTTCAGCTTTTTATTCTCTTTTTGTGCATCCGATAATTGAGCCTTTCAGCTCTTTATCTGTTCGGCTTGTGTCGGCGTCCTGGGAACGTGGGTCCCTAGACATGCCTGCCGGTGGCCCACGGTGTGGCTCCACCAGTGGCCCTGTACGGCCCATCCTCATTAGCGAACACTCAAGACCCTCGCGAGGGGACAAGCCTCGCAAGGCGGATGATGCAAGATCTCCTCGGGGGCAGCCTCACTAGGCTGGCTCGCGAGGGGCACCTCGTGAGGTCCCTATGACGCAAGCCATGACGACCAAGGCCGGGAGGTCGCCAGTGCGTGTAGTGTACTCATTTCCTCTTTCGTGCTAAAGAGGCAAGCGCCCGCGAGGAGTCCCGAGGCATCAGGTAAAGGTTTCCATATCGGTGCAACAAGAACAAGACCAGCATGATGGCAGGACATGGGTCGCCATGGAGCCCAGGATGGCGTCACCACCAGAGCCTGTGGTAGGAGAAGACCACCTTTAGTCAGGATAACTTGTACTGGTTGTCTCCCTTCAAATTTGGCCATTGTTGGATCCCTTCCCGCCTACATTTGGGATGAGGACTAGGGCCTCTATAAATAGGACTAGCCACCACAATAAGGGGGATTGAAAAACTGATCTTGGACCATTCAGATCATCCTCAACCACACAAGATCACCGAGCTCAAGGACACCTCTCCTCAGGAGGTTGTTCTTCCCTTGTACTCGTTCATCCTTTGCCTAAGAGGCAATCCACCATACCACACTGGAGTAGGGTATTACACCACATCGGTGGCCTGAACTAGTATAAACCCTGTGTCCTTTGTTCTGTGAGTTCATCGAGCTGAGCTTTGAGATCATGGTGAGAGCGTGAGCTAGGGGGAGGATAGATCTTCGTGCGCACCCCAGAGTTCGAACCTCAAGGGTTTTGCCGGAACCCGAAATCCGACATTTGGCGCGCCAGGTTGGTGTGCGCCGAAGCCTCTCTTCCATCAGCAGACCCGCAGCACTCTACAGCGCCGATGTCCGGTGACCTGAAGGCCAACGCCGACCACTGGGCAGCTTGGCCAGCCCGGGTGGAGTCGTCCGCCCAAGAAGACCTCTACTTCGTGCTCCAGGCGGCACGCCTGCCTCCAAACGTTGTGGGTCGCGGGTGGTGCGGTCCGACGCCGTCCACCCTTACCCCACGGTGCGCACGGGCTGCCGCAAGGGCGTCAAGCTACGCCACAGCGACGGCGACGCACACCTGACGGGAACAAGCGAACATGAAGGCCGCGCTCACAGTGGTGCGAGAGCTGCAGTGGTGCCGATTGATGGAGAGCAGCCGAGATGCATTGCTGGAGCATGTTGCCGAGCTGTTGGACACCGTGGCGAGGGGTACGCCGCCTTTCTGCTCCTTGCTTATGCCTGAGGCTGCGGCCGGATCGCATGGTGGACCTCGTCGCGCCTGCGTGCCCCCGGGGGCACCAGGAGGTTTCGTCGGCATCGGCGCAACCAGCGGCACCGGACACCCAACCGCACTTGTGTCTCCCCCGATGGGCGCAGGTGTGAGCATTGCCACCCATGGTCCCGGCAGGACGCCGCCCTGCCATCCTCAGAGCGGCGCACTGGTCCAAGCGATGTCGAGTGTGAGGCACTTCAGCGAGGTTTCTGGGGAGACGGCTCCAGAGGCCTATGTGCCCCGCATGATGGACCAGGAGTACACGCCGGAAGATGACCCCGGCTTGTTCCTCGAGCCGGGTTTGGAAGAGGAGACGCTGGAAGTTAAGGCCTTCCAGGAGCCACCCAGGAGCCTCGCCGACCATACTGGCGACAACAGCTACACGGTACCACTAACCTCTCAGGAGCAGGCTTACGCTAACCATGGGTCGCAAGTGAATTAGGACACAGCGGTGGACGACGGCCCCATCACGGTAGCCCCCCTTTCACCAGGGGAAGCGCACTAGGGGCAGCATGGGAGGAGCGGGGAGCAAGGCACCTCCCCGCATCACACGGAGCAAGGCGTCGCTCGGAGGTAGGCCCTCTGCCGGGGAGGCACCGGCGAGCCTTCTCCCCGGCAGAGGGCCCGTGGTTGCCGAGGGTGCTGCTAGCATGCCCTTTGCCCCTTGGCATCGTCTTGGTTTCCGGACGCCCCAACAGTGGTCGAGGGCGGTGCAAGGTGGGCCCCTTTCCTGGCGATATGAAGCAAGGCTCACACCTATGAAGGTCTCAGCTCATGACACTCTCATGTAATAATGAGTGGGGCTCTACATGCCCCGGAGTCTGCGGAGTGCCGCCCTCGGGCCTCGGGGGCTCCCGCCCACGCCCTAGTGGAAGCACCATGCTCCGCGCTGGCCGTCGATACTGTCCCCCAATGACTATGCTCATAGCCAGTTAAAGCACTTAGCTCCGCGCTGGTGGGTGGAGAAGAAGATTAGCTAGGTGCCGGACACGGCCATTTGCTTTTGACCTCTTTTCTACAGCTCAGACTTGCAGCTTTTGATCTTGAATTTGAAGTTGTATTTCCATTAGCAATCGTGGGGGCATCCTTTCTCGTTCGTGTTGATTTCGTGAGTTTCTGGATTCGTGTTTTGTTTGAGATTTGCGTCCGCTATCTCCCCCCTTCCGAGCACCTCGCGAGCGGGGGATGGCAGTGGCGTACACGCACTACGTGCGCACCTCACCATTATTGGCGCTCACTTCTCGCGAGGACCTCTCGGGTGGACCGGCGGACTCCTTAGGAAACCAAAACCTCGCGAGCTCGCGAGGGGCTCTCCTCAAAAGGAATGCACATCCACATCTGCCAAATCAGTTTGAAGCTCAACTGAACCAAAGTAAGTTACGGCAGCAAGCCTGCAAAGGGTGTCACGAGCACACAAAAGTGCGCTTTAAGCCTAGCCTAGGGAATAAAGTGGCAGTCTATTTACATGAGTGGCTCCCCCTCCCCAAAATGATCTTACATTGTGAGGGGTCGTACCCAAGCTTTTGCGTGCACGTTCAAAATAAAGGAGTGCAGGCTCAGTCAGACATATCGCTCACCTCGTCTCCCGAATCGCTTTCGGACAGGCTGATGGTGCCGTCGCTGTCGCTGTCTTCACCGGCATCAACCACGTTGCCCTCATCCGCCGCGACCACCACCGCGTCGTCATCAAAAGCAAAGGCCCTAACTAGAGCATCCACATTGTCGTCCACCCAGTGCGCTAGGTTGTCTTGGATGACCTCAGGCACTAGGGCAATGGCGGCATCAAAAACAAAGTCAGGATTGCTGTTCAGGAGATGGCTGAAGACGCGGGAGAATGCGTGCCCGAGGAGGCCCCGACTCTTTTCGTCCACAAGCTCACGAGCCCTCTCAGCTCGGTTCTCCAGGCGCGTCACGATGTCGACAAAGAAGTGAAGATGGCTGGCGTAGTCATCGGCGTGTGGGTGGGGAGCGTGCTCATCGCAGATGGTACCAAGCGGCAGATTAGCCCTCGTCCTGAGGTCCCGAAGCATGGGAATATGCTTGTGCAGTAGCGTCTGCCGGTGAAGCGCCTCCTCCCTGCTCTGTTGCATGAAGGACACGGCGCTGGCAACCCGCTGCTGAAGAGAGAGCAGCTCGGCACGGGCGAAGGCCAGCTCACCCTACACTGAGATCAGGGCGGTTGTGGCGGCTTTCTCATGCCGTTCTGCCTCAGCCAGCCCTGACCTGAGGGCAGCGATCCTGCCTACAACTTCGGCTTCCACGAGCTTCAGCTTCAGGTCGTACCTACCAGCAAGATCCGCACGAGCCTCGGCCACCCTGCGGTCGAGCTCCTCTTGGGACCTGGCCTCACACGCGCCGAGAACATCCTCTGCTTGGGCGACTTGGCGCTTCCTCGTCTCCAACCGCTCAAGCTCGAGGCTGCGCTCCGTGGCCTCCAGTAATAGTGCTTCCTCGCGCCTCGATATGTCCTCCTCGTCGGACGGTGCGCCCTTCATCGACGCCAAGGCAGCTCTGCGCGCCTCCACCTGGTGCTCCAGGGAGGCGTTCAAGGCCTGGAGCTCCCGCCTGCGCTCCTCGGCGGCCGTGCGGTGATGGTCCGCCTCCCTGGCCTCCTCCAAGGCTCGGGCGCTGGCCTCGCGTGAGGTTGCCAGGGATGCCTCGACCTTCGCATTGGCATGCTCACGCTGGAGGCGCTCGAGGTTGATAGCCACCTTCAGTTGATGCCACTCCTCCACCAGCCGGAGACCATCGGCTTCAAGGCGAGCGTCAACATCCACGAGTTCACCGCCAAGTTGCTTAGCGCGCCCATTTCCTCCTGGAAGAGCTCGTGGAGGACGACACCCTACTCATGCGCAAACTTGAGCATGCGACCAGGTCCATCCCCCACAGCAGGGGGTTCCGAAAGGAACTGAAGCGGCTCGCTCCCTCCCAGCAGGGGGCTGGAGGCTGGCGCTTCCCTAGTCACCGCCTGGCCCTCGGCGGAGGCCCGGAAGGGTGGGAGCCCGTTGTTCGAAGAAGAAGCCAGGATCAAGGTCATCCAGCCGCCGTCCATGACCAGGGGTGGAGCCCTTGGCACACCCCCCGCACCCTAGACCGGGCAGCAAAAGCGTAGGATCAAGGCACCAGGCCGGCACGCCCATCTCCCCCGCTATTGGTGTCAAAACCGGCACATCTCGGGTAGGGGGTCCCGAACAGTGCGTCTAAGGTTGATGGTAACAGGACACAGGGGACACGAAGTTTTACCCAGGTTCGGGCCCTCTTGATGGAGGTAATACCCTACGTCCTGCTTGATTGATACTGATAAATATGGGGGTTACAAGAGTTTATCTACCATGAGATCGTAATGGCTAAACCCTAGAAGTCTAGCATGTATGATTATGATTACCTCTACGAACTAAACCCTATGGTTTATATAGACACCGGAGGGGACTAGGGTTGTACAGAGTCGGTTACAGAGAAAGGAACCCTCATATCTGCATGCTAGGCTTGCCATCCACGCCAAGGAGAGTCCCATCCATACACGGGAGAGAGTCTTCTGTCTTGTATCTTCATAGCCCATTAGTCCGGCCTAAGACAAATAGGCCGGACGCCCGAGGACCCTGAGGGAGTCTTGGATTAGGGGTTCTGTGGACAGCCGGAATATATCCTTTGGCCGGACTATTGCACTATGAAGATACGAGATTGAAGACTTCGTCCCGTGTCCGGATGGGACTCTACTTGGCGTGGACGGCAAGCTAGGCAATACAGATATGTATATATCCTCCTTTGTAACCGACCTTGTGTAACCCTAGCCCCCTCCGGTGCCTATATAAACTGGAGGGTTTTAGTCCATAGGACAACAGACAATCATACCATAGGCTAGCTTCTAGAGTTAGCCTCTTTGATCTCGTGGTAGATCAACTCTTGTAATACTCATATCATCAAGAACAATCAAGCAGGATGTAGGGTATTACCTCCATCAAGAGGGCCCGAACCTGGATAAACATTGTGTCCCCTGCCTCCTGTTACCATCCGCCTTAGACGCATAGTTCAGGACCCCCTACCCGAGATCCGCCAGTTTTGACACCGACATTGGTGCTTTCATTGAGAGTTCCACTGTGCCATCACCATAAGGCTTGATGGCTCCTTAGATCATTGCTAGCGATGCGGTCCAGGGCGAGGCTCTCCTCCCCGGACAGATCTTCGTATTCGGCGGCTTTGCACCGCGGGCCAATTAGCTTGGCCATCTGGAGCAGATCGAGAGCTACGCCCTTGGCCATCAGGTCAAATTTGGAAATTTGAACTACACGGCCGACATCCGCGGAGACTTGATCTTCGACGGATTCGAGCCCATGTCGGACGCGCCGCACAGTCGCAATGAGCATGATGTAACTCTACCGTCGGACAATGTTCGATGGATCGCATCCGCAACTACTCCGACCATCAATCCAGAGCAAGCCACGCCATCCGAGAGCGGAGGGATGGACCCCGCCATGGAGGCCACACTCTCAGTGGCGATAGAGCCGGATACTGACTTCACCCCTTACGAGAGCCGTGTCACCGAACCACCGGATTCATCTCCGGCCATGGACTCCGAGCCGCTCGCATCCATGCCCGTCAAGTCCGACTGGGCGCCGATCATGGAGTTCACCTCCACGGATATCTTTAAGCACTCACCTTTCGGAGAGGTGCTAAATTCATTAAGGTCTCTCTCCCTGTCAGGAGAACCTTGGCCGAACTATTTCTGGCTAGAATGGGATGCGGACGACGAAGAAATTCGCTGCCCACCCACCACCCACTTTGTAGCCACTGTTGACGACTTAACCGACATGCTCGACTTTGACTCCGAAGACTTTGCCGGTATGGACGACAAAGCCGGAGACGAACAGGATCCACCGCCCTCGGGGCGCTGGACCGCCACCTCATCATATGATATATACATGGTGGACACCCCCAAAGAAGCCAATGGCAACTAGACAGCGGAGGATGACCCCTCCAAGAAGCAACCCAAGCGCCGATGTCAGCGGCGCCGCTCTAAGTCCCGCCACAGCAAGAGTAGTGATACCAGCACAGGAGATAGTAACACTCCGCATAGCGCCGAAGACAACAACAATACCCTCCACACGGTGTAGAGCTAGAGGACGAACAAGCTAGCCCTCCAGAGCAGACAATAGATGGAGAACCGGAGGAGGACAATTACATGCCTCTCTCCGAAGACAAGGCGAGCCTCGGCGACGACGAGTTTACCATGCCTGAGGACCCCGTCGAGCAAGAGCGCTTCAAGCGCCAAGCGCCGGCTTATGGCCACGGCAAATAGCCTGAAGAAAAAATAGCAACAGCTTCAAGCTGACCAAGACTTGCTAGCAGACATGTGGACAGAAGTCCTTGCGGCCGAGGAACATGAACTCGAGCGCCCGTCCAAGAGTTACCTAAAACGCAGGTTGCTACCTCACCTGGAGGAGGAAACATTGAAACCTCATTCACCAGTGTATGATGCGGCTGACTGGCCACTACGCGGCCGAGCTAGAGAGGCGTTTTAGCCTAAAGTTCAGACCGCACTCCGTCGCTAGTCAGTCAAAAATACTAAGGCACGGGGCAACACAGAGGACCTGCGAGACATCTTGGACAGTAAGGAAAAAATCGCAAGGTCAATATATGGGACACGGGCACGTGCGCCCACACGGGACGATGATCGTCGCATCGCATACACCAAGAGTAAATTCGGCCGGGCCGAAAACAGCAGACAAGACTCATACGAACTACGTCGGGATATAGCCCGGCACAGAGGTGCCGCACACCCCCTATGCTTCATTCATGAAGTTATGAATCATGAATTTGCGTAGGGTTTCAAACCCGTAAATACCGAATCATACGATGGCACAACAGATCCCGTTGTATGGATTGAGGATTTCCTCCTTCACATCCACATGGCTCGCGGTGATGATCTACATGCCATCAAGTACCTCCCACTAAAACTCAAATGACCAGCTCGGCATTGGCTGAATAGCTTACCAGCAGATTCCGTCGGCAGTTGGGAGGATCTGGAAGATGCATTTCTTGACAACTTCCAGGGCACTTATGTGCGACCACCGGATGCTCATGACTTGAGCCAAATAACCCAGCAGCCAGGAGAATCGGCCAGACAATTCTAGACACGGTTCCTGACTAAGAAAAATCAAATTGTAGACTGTCCGGATGCAGAGGCCCTAGCGGCATTCAAGCATAACATCCGGGACGAGTGGCTCACCCACCACCTCGGCCAGGAGAAGCCGAAATCTATGGCATCCCTCATGACACTCATGACCCGCTTTTGCGCGGGCAAGGACAGCTGGTTGGCTTGCATCAACAACAGATCGAGGAATCCGGATACCTCGGATACCAAAGATGTTAATGGTAGGCAGCATCGTAATAGACCAAAGCGCCGCAATAACGGCGATAACCCGAAGATACGACAGTCAATGCTGGATTCAGAGGCTCTAGATCCGGCCAACGGAAAAAGCTATTTAAAAGAAGTACTCCGGCTCCATCCAGTCTGGATCGCATACTGGATCGCTCATGTCAAATCCACGACACCCCCGACAAGCCAGCCAATCACACCAACAGAGAATGCTGGGTGTTCAAGCAGGTCAACAAGTTTAATGCCGAGAACAAGGACAAGGGGCTGCATAGCAATGACGAGGAGCAGCCCCGGTCGCCGAACACAGGAGGACAAAAGGGGTTTCCCCCTCAAGTGACGATGGTAAACATGATATACATGACCCACATTCCCAAGAGGGAGCGGAAGTGTGCACTAAGGGACGTTTATGCGATGGAGCCCGTCGCCCCAAAGTTCAACCCATGGTCTGCTTGTCCGATCACCTTCGATCGCAGGGACCACCCCACTAGCATCCGTCATGGCAGATTCGCCGCACTGGTCTTAGACCCCATCATTGACGGATTTCACCTCACTCGAGTCCTTATGGACGGTGGCAGCAGCCTGAACCTGCTTTATCAGGATACAATGCAAAAAATGGGTATCGATCCCTCAAGGATCAAACCCAGCAAAACCACCTTTAAAGGCGTCATCCCAGGTGCAGAGGCCCATTGCACAGGCTCAATCACACTGGAAGTGGTCTTCGGATCACCGGATAACTTCAGAAGCGAAGAGTTAAGCTTCGACATCGTCCCGTTTCGCAGTGGCTATCATGCATTGCTCGGACGGACAACATTTGCAAAATTCAATGCAGTGCCGCATTACGCATACCTCAAGCTGAAGATGCCAGGACCATGCGGGGTCATAACAGTAAATGGAAACACATAACGCTCGCTCCATACGGAAGAGCACACTGCGGCCCTTGCAGCAGAGGCACAAAGCAGCCTGTTCAGGCAGACCACTCATTCGGCATCAAAGCCCCCGAACACCTTCAAGCGAGTCCGGAACAAGCTGCAACAGGATCGCCTGGCATGATTAGAGCTCGCCTAGCAATCCGGCCCCCTTCCCAGTGAAGCAACAAAATCCATGCTGCGCGTACATAACTACGCATTGAAAATACCATGGACATAGGCGGGGGCTCAATTAGGGCATGCCCCGCATTGTGGCTTAACCACACTAGGGTCTCTATACCTTTGACATTCGTTTTCTCTTTCAGGGCCTAACTCTTTGGAAGCCCTTTCTGGCATTACAATTGCTGGACACATTTCGGAAGCAACAACCAAGGCGGCAAGAAGCTAAGATGAACACGGGAACCGCCAGGTGGTCTCTAGTAATACTTGATATACCCGCTTTTCACTATTTCTGCGTAGCTTGCCCTGGGGTAAGACATTTCGAATTGTCCTACTTTGTGCTTATTGCACTACTTGTACCAGTACACTTCGACGTATTATTCAAATAACAATGCATATCATTAATCTGTCATTGCATTATTTAAGTTTTTCTCTTTCTCTTATATGTCCATTTACAACAATCCGCACCCGCACGTTCGGGTATGGTCAGTACGCCAGGGGCTCTCGTTTACCCCATAATAATGCGCAAGAAGTCCGAACACTTTCGACAGTGCGGCACCCTAAACTTATAGCATTATATGCATCAGCTTCGCATCATGTCTTTGGTCAAATGTTGGGTTGCCCGACTCCCATGCTTTGGTACCTTCTGTTCCGCTATATCGGCTAAGGTAGCAGTGGGAGAACTACTGCGATTGTGTCCCAGTTCTTCCGGATGAGCACCTCAGTAGAGAAAGCAAAAAACTGACTGTCATGATAAGGCGAGAGACTGGTCGTTGTTCGAGAGGTCTCAAGTCCTTCAAGACTTTTTCCACTTCGGGCGAGGAGTCAGCCTTGTCTGGCTTAGGCGTGTATAGCGCCCCAAATTCGGCCCTCTATTTAAAATCATAGACTTCTATGGCTAAGTGAGAGTGATAAAGCATTATAGTCCGATTGCCTAGTTTGTTGCGCTGAACACCTCCCTTGAAGGACCCAAAATTGGGGTAAAGAGTGTTCAGATTTACCCCGAACACCACAGTACTAGTCACATGGGGGTAGAAGCCGATGACTGGCCAACTCTTAGATTTTATAAACGGACGCACAGAAGGTAATATTTTAAATTCAAAAAGCGTTGCATAGCGCAAATGAACTTGTTTCAAATAAACAGGATCACATAAGCATGTTCATTCAAAAATTACATCTTTGGCACATTCATCAGCCACTAAGCGGGAACCCTTCAGGACACTCTCATAGTAATTCTCGGGGCAGCAATGCTCCTTGCCCTCCGGCAGCCCCTCCTTCACCAGCTTCACAGCGTCTAGCTTCTCCCAGTGCACCTTCGCCCGGGCAAAACCCATGCGTGCACCCTCGATGCAGACGGACCGCTTGATGACTTCAAGCTGTGGGCAGGCTTCCACAAGCCGCCTCACCAGACCGAAGTAGCTGCCGGACAGGGGCTCGCCAGGCCACATCCGGACTCATGGCATGTTCGGCCGCCTTGTGAAGCTCGACCAACTGATTCAGCTGGTCGCTCAAGGGCACAGGGTGTTCGGTCCCAGTATACTGAGACCAGAACAACTTCTCCGTTGAGCTTCCCTCCTTAGCTCAAGGGCACAGGGTGTTCGGTCCCAGTATACTGAGACCAGAACAACTGGTTCAGGGGCTATTGAGGGAGTCCTTGATTAGGGGGTCTCCGGACAGCCGGACTATATCCTTTGGCCGGACTGTTGGACTATGAAGATATGAGATTGAAGACTTCGTCCTGTGTCCGGATGGGAATCTACTTGGCATGGAAGGCAAGCTAGGCAATACGGATATGTATATCTCCTCCTTTCTAACGGACCTTGTGTCACCCTAGCCCCCTCCGGTGCCTATATAAACCAGAGGGTTTTAGTCCATAGGACAACAGACAATCATACCATAGGCTAGCTTCTAGGGTTAGCCTCTTTGATCTCGTGGTAGATCAACTCTTGTAATACTCATATCATCAAGAACAATCAAGCAGGACGTAGGGTATTACCTCCATCAAGAGGGCCAGAACCTGGATAAACATCGTGTCCCTTGCCTCCTGTTACCATCCACCTTAGACGCACAGTTCGGGACCCCCTACCTGAGATCCGCCGGTTTTGACACCGACAGACCCCTTAATCCAGGACTCCCTCAGTAGCCCCTGAACTAGGCTTCAATGACGAGGTGCCCGGCGCATAGATTGTCTTCGACATTGCAAGGCGGGTTCCTCCTCTGAATACTCCAAAATAGCTCTAGAACACAAAGAGCATGTACGGCTCTACAAAACAAACACCACATATATCTGCAGAGAGTATAATATTTTATGAGTCCGATGCACGGACAACTTTTGTAGCGTGACATCATGTCATAGCCGGGTCATTATTTCAAACCATTTTTAGCCTCCCACTCCATGTTTCAAGATGTGGTTTTATTGTCATGTCTTGTCAAAGAAGAGATCGTGTCCCCTTTTTGCGGGATCCTCATCAATACGGGCGTGGGTAATCCAACCATGCCGCCTGCACGACCCTTGGGGAATAAGCGAGTTTTAAGGCGAGTGGGGAGGCGCTTGATATTCACTACCTTTATAAAGGGATAAGGATTCACCTCTTTTACCCACGCCTTCTTCCTCTCTGCCCATCCATTCTCAAGCTCCAGCGCCCAAGCTTCCATCCTTTCCGCCTCCAAGAAGCACTCCAGCCATGTCCGGATCTGGAGCGCAAGGCAAGTGGATGGTTTCCTCCGTCAAGGAGAAGGACATCACCAGGCTCCGGTAGGCTGGGTACCTAGCCAAGGAAATCACCCACCGGCTTCCTGCCAAGGGACAGATAGTCCCCATCGCAGAGCCCCCCGAGAGGGTTGTGTTGATAACCCACAAGTATAGGGGATTGCTATAGTTTTCGAGGGTAGAGTATTCAACCCAAATTTATTGATTCGACACAAGGGGAGCCAAATAATATTCTCAAGTATTAGCAGCTGAGTTGTCAATTCAACCACACCTGGAAACTTAATATTTGTAGCAAAGTATTTAGTAGCAAAGTAATATGATAGTGGTGGTAACGGTAACAAAAGAGTAACGAAAACAAAGTAATGTTTTTGGTATTTTGTAGTGATTGTAACAATAGCAACGGGAAAGTAAATAAGCATAAACCAGTATATGGCAAGCTCGTAGGTATCGGATCAATGATGGATAATTATGTCGGATGTGGTTCATCATGTAACAGTCATAACATAGGGTGACACAGAACTAGCTCCAATTCGTCAATGTAATGTAGGCATGTATTTCGAATATAGTCATACATGCTTATGGAAAAGAACTTGCATGACATCTTTTGTCCTACCCTCCCGTGGCAGCGGGGTCCTAATGGAAACTAAGGGATATTAAGGCCTCCTTTTAATAGAGAACCAGAACAAAGCATTAGCACATAGTGAATACATGAACTCCTCAAAACTACGGTCATCACCGGTAAGTATCCCAATTATTCTCACTTCAGGGTTAACGGATCATAACACATAATAGGTGACTATAGACTTGCAAGATAGGATCAAGAACTCTCATATATTGATGAAAACATAATAGGTTCAGATTTGAGATCATGGCACTTGGGCCCTACTGACAAGCATTAAGCATAGCAAAGTCATAGCAACATCAATCTCAGAACATAGTGGATACTAGGGATCAAACCCTAACAAAACTAACTCGATTACATGATAAATCTCATCCAACCCATCACCGTCCAGCAAGGCTACGATGGAATTACTCACGCACGGCAGTGAGCATCATGAAATTGGTGATGGAGGATGGTTGATGATGACGACGGCGACGAATCCCCCTCTCCGGAGCCCCGAACGGACTCCAGATCAGCCCTCCCGAGAGGTTTTAGGGCTTGGCGGCGGCTCCGTATCATAAAACGTGATGATTTCTTCTCTATTATTTTTTTCTCCCCAAAAGCAGTTATATAGAGTTGGAGTTGGAGCCGGGGGGTCTCCAGGGGGCCCACGAGGTAGGGGCGCGCCCTAGGGGGCGCGCCCCCCACCCTCGTGGCAAGGGTGTGGGCCCCCTGGTCTTCATCTTTGGTGAGGATTTTTTATTATTTATTGTAAGATATTTCGTGGAGTTTCAGGTCATTCCGAGAACTTTTGTTTTCTGCACATAAAACAACATCATGGCAATTCTGCTGAAAATAGCGTCAGTCCGGGTTAGTTCCATTCAAATCATACAAGTTAGAGTCCAAAATAAGGGCAAAAGTGTTTGGAAAAGTAGATGCGACGGAGACGTATCAACTCCCCCAAGCTTAAACCCTTGCTTGTCCTCAAGAAATTCAGCTGACAAACTGAAAGAAGTAAAGAAAAACTTTTACATACTCTGTTTGCTCTTGTTGTTGAAAATATGTCCAGCTAGCATTCAAGTTTTCAGCAAAGATTATAACTAACCACATTTGCAATAATTCTCAGGTCTCATGATTACCCATATCAATAGCATAATCAACTAGCAAGCCATAACAATAAATCTCGGATGACAACACTTTCTCAAAACATCATAATATGATATAACAAGATGGTATCTCGCTAGCCCTTTCTGAGACCGCAAAACATAAATGCAGAGCACCTTTAAAGATCAAGGACTGACTAGACATTGTAATTCATGGTAAAAGAGATCCAATCATAGTCACACCCAATATAAATTAACAGTAATGAATGCAAATGACAGCGGTGCTCTTGAACTGGTGCTTTTTAATAAGAGGATGATGACTCAGCACAAAAGTAAATAGATAGGCCCTTCACAGAGGGAAGCAAGGATTTGTAGAGGTGCCAGAGCTCGGTTTTGAAACAGAGGTGAATAATATTTTGAGCGGTATACTTTCATTGTCAACATAACAACCAAGAGATGGCGATATCTTCCATGCTACACGCATTATAGGCGGTTCCCAAACAGAATGGTAAAGTTTATACTCCCCCTCCACCAACAAACATCAATCCATGGCTTGCTCGAAACAATGAGTGCCTCCAACATACATCAGGTCCCAGGGCATTTTGATTTAGTTTGCATAAAGCATGGGACTGGGCATCTCGGTGACCAGCCATTTTCTCGTGAGTGAGGAGCGGAGTCCACTCCTCTTGAGAATAACCCGCCTAGCATGGAAGATACATGCAGCCCTAGTTGATACATAAGCTATTCGAGCATACAAAACAGGATGATTATTTGAAGGTTTAGAGTTTGGCACATACAAATTTACTTGGAACGGCAAGTAGATACCGCATATAGGAAGGTATAGTGGACTCATGTGGAATAACTTTGGGGTTTAAGGAGTTTGGATGCACAAGCAGTATTCCCGCTTAGTATAGGTGAAGGCTAGCAAAAGACTGAGAAGCGACCAACTAGAGAGCGACAACAACCATGTATATGCATTAAAATTAATAAACATTGGATGCAACCATGAGTAGGATATAATCCACCATGAACATAAATATCGTGAAGGCTATGTTGATTTGTTTCAACTACATGCATCTGTATCAAAGGAATGGGTTGTATCTGTGGACCAAACTGCAGAATGCCAGAAGGGAAGGGGAAAGCCTAGCCTATCAAAGACTAGCATCTTCTGGAAATCACCATCTTGCAGCAACAGGAAGGATTAGAGTAGCATAAAGTAAAGTAGCAGTAATGTTATCAACCTCGGCCAGAGATCCTTTCCCGACTCCCTGCGAGAAAGCAATCCCAGAGCCATACTATCCAGTTATCATCTCATATCCAGTTCTAGTTGTATCGATCGGGATACAACTCCAATTGTCCATTACCGTAGGGCAGGCTATCGATAGAAGCTTTCTTCCCTGCAGGGGTGCACCAACTTACCCACCACGCTCGATTAACTCCGGCCGGACACACTTTCCTTGGTCATGCCCGGCCTCGGCCAAACAATACGCCGCAACCCGACCTAGGCTTAATAGAGAGGTCAGCACGCCGGACTAAACCTATGCCCCCAGGGGTCATGGGCCATCGCCCTGGGAACTCCTGCACGTTGCATGGGCGGCCGGTGAGCAGACCTAGCTACCTCCTTCAACAAGGCAGGAGCTTACGCAGTCCAACCCAGCGCGCGCCGCTCAGTCGCTGATGTCTATTAAGCTTCGGCTGATGTATATGACGCAGAACGCCCATAGTATGCCCACGTGATGGTTAGTGCTATCATGCCAGAGGCCCCTCGGATCAAATATCCAAATCGTAGTGGATTGGGAACGCGCGGTAACAAGCAGAGACTCACAAAAGATGTGACCCCGTTGCCCCGTCTCGAGTACTTGCTGCAAGGGCTAAGAATGCCCGGCCATGCCTCGTAAGTATCTTGCGGGCACCTTCCAGGTCAACCCGACTCCACATCATTCGCAATTAAGCTCGCGCGGGTACCGCTCAGGGCCGACCCGTCTTTAATAACATGGCTTAGTGCAAAGTCATAGTAACCATAGTAACTGTGTGTCTAACACCAAGGGGAAAACCCGAGGAATCACCCCCGATGAATTCCACTAGATGTAATCATCAAGGTGAACGTAAGAGGAAACACCCCCGAGGTTAACACTTGAGGGGTTACACGACAGAGTCGTATTGGAAGTGGTTAAGGAGGAAATCACCCTCGATGACTACGACCGAATGACTACACTACAGGGTTAACATCAGAAGTGCTGTAGAGGTCTCGCCCTCGGTACTCGATAGTAACCCAGTAGTGTCGAACAACTAAGGGGAAAGTGATGTGTGGTGCCAGGGCCTGGTCTTCGATCACGTTGATCGAGTCATCAAACATAAAGCGGGGCAACTAGGACAAGGTGGGGGTCACTGATGGATCTCTAACCAACCTATACTAAGTAGTTTAGGATAAGTAGGTAAGGTATAAAAGCAGGTAACAACAACAGGCTATGCATCAGAGTAGGATCATACAGAAAGCAGTAGCAGTTCTAATGCAAGCATGAGAGGAAAAGAAATAGGAAATATCGGAATGCTCAAGGGGGTTTGCTTGCCTGGTTGCTCAGACAAGAAGGAGGGGTCGTCGCTGACGTAGTCGATCACAGTGGCATCATCGGTCTCGGGGTCTACCAAAGAGAAGAGGGGAAAGAAATAGTAAATACATAGCAAACAGAGGTATCACTAAGCATGACATGATGATACGTAGCGCTAGGCGTGCTCTAACGCGGTACTACACGTTGCAGACGAAAGGGGGAAACATCCGAGGATGAATTCCCGGCGTTAGGCGGATTCCAGACAAAGGAAAAGAGGGGGAAAGTTCCAAGTTCATCATGCTAGGGGCATGTGACAGATGAACGGACCGCGTATTCGGATTCGTTGTATTTTTCTGAGCAACTTTCATATAGAAAACATTTTCATCGCAGTTACGGTTTAATTACTATGAATTTCTAAAGGTTTAAACATTTTATGGAATTAAATAAATTAACAGAAATGGAATATGACGTCAGCATGGCGTATGAGTGACGTCAGCAGCCAACAGTTCGGTTGACTGGTCAAATTGACATGGGGGACCCACCTGTCATAGACAGTGGGTTAAACAGGGTTCAAACTAATCTAAATTTAGTTAGTAAAACTACTAGGCCCACCTGCCAGTGTCTAATTTAGGTTAACTAAACTAATTTAATTAATTCCTATTAATTAGGGGGGAGGGCCCCACTGGTCAGTGGCTAGGGTTGCCCAGTCAGCAGGGTTGACTGGTCAAACTAGTCAACTAGTGTCCCTGGGCCCCACTAGCAGTGACACAAAGGCGGGGCCCACTGTGCCACGTCTGCGTCGGCGCTGGAGACAACTCTGGCGACCAAAAATACGGCGGAGCGGCTCGGGACTTCGTCGGAAACGGGCTACGGGGCACCGTTTGGTCCGCGTGATAGGGCGTTCAAAAGCGGAGGCGAAGCCGCGTCATTTTGGGGCTACGACACGGCCGGAGCGGGGGTGCAACAACGGTGGCGACCTCAACAGCGGAGGTCGAAGCTTGGGCACGTGTGGAATCGGGCTAGGAGCACGGGCGGAGGCGCATCAAGGTGCGTTGGGCTGCTTGAAGCGTGCTGGGCACGGTGCCGTGCTCGACAGAGCTCGACGGCGAGCATGGCCACGGCGGCTATGGAGCGGGGCGGCGGTGAGCTACGACGGTAGCAGCAAGCAAGCTAGAGAGTGAGGCGGCCTACTCAAGAGAGGGGAGAGGGGAAAGGAAGAGGAGCTCACATCGCTCCTGCAGATGCGTGAAGTGGGCTCGGGGGAGGCTTGGAGTTGCCGGAGTTCGACGGCGAGGGCGGCAGTGCCCGAGGTGGAAGACGACGGGGACCTGGGGCTGCAGCGCCTCCCAGCTCGCGCTACTGGCCGTAGTAGACGCAGGTGATGACGGCGGTACTCCTCGACGTCTTCACGTAGCTCGGGGAGGTTGTCGGCCACGACCACGGTGAGGCGACAGCGGTGGTCGCGTCGGGTGCGAGTGAAACTGAGAGGAGGAGAGGAGGATTAGGCGGAGTGGGAGAGGGGAGTGGGTGGTGCAAGTGGAGGCGGGAATCACGTAGGCGAGGAGGCGCAGGCCTTATCCCATCGCCCGGGCGTCTCCGGCGAGGCGGGTCCGGCGGGGACGGCGCCTGTAGCAACTCAGGT